>NC_081405.1:698749317-699116817 GCF_030272615.1 Cryptomeria japonica | reverse complement strand
TGATACACCCCCCCCCCTCTTAGTGTTCTTGGATTCCAACAATTGGTATTAGAGCCTTGTGCCTCAGAGGAAGTTTAACAACTTGAGAAAGATCCTGAATCTAGAATCCATGGATATGAGTTTGGAGAAGCAACTTGAGGTGGCACTTGAAGGTTATGATGTTGAAAGGTTGATTAACTTGAAGTTACAAGTTGAATTGAATTCTGCTCAAGAATTCATTCTTGTCCTACAAGAGAGACTGTCATCTGTTCAAGCTTGGAGGAAGGAACTTTTGTACAATAGGGATAATGAAGAGAAAGATGCACTTAATGAGAGATGTCTGAAGCTGAGTCAGGAGAACATGGTTATGAGGAATTAAATGCAAGATATAACTATGAGGATGTCTAAAGAGATTGAGGACAAGAATCAAAATGAAGAAAATATTGATGTATCTCTGAAGAACAAATTTGAAGAATGTGGAAGTTTGGTTCATGAGAATGATATGCTGAGAATTGATTTAGTACAATCCCAGAGTAATGAACAAGAACTTGAGAGAAAAATGATAATTCTGAAAGATGATCTAGCTATTGCAAGTGAGTATAAATAAAAATTCAAGATTAGTTTGGCACAACTAGATGAGTTATTGAAGAGACAAAGGAAGAATGGAGATTCCAATGGACTTGGATTTGAACAAGGATAGAGTTCCAGTACTGCAAATGAAGATCAAAACCATAAGGCACCAGTAAGGTAGCTTAATGCTTGTAAATTTAATAGTAGATGCTTTATTTGTAATAAATTTGGTCACATGGCTAGGCAATCTAGAAATAGAGCAAATTAGAACCCTGATTCTGCTCCCGATCAATATTCTAAATGCAATAAGTATGGTCATAAGACAAAATATTGCAAAATGAATGTTAAATGTTATGCATGTGGAAAATTTGGACATATGGCTAATCAATGTAGGTCAAGAAATTATATCGGTTTTAGAAAAGAAATTCAAAAGAATAATATTACATGTTATGCATGTAATGAGGTTGGATATATTGCTAAGTTCTGTAGAGGCAAAAATCTACCAGTTGATAATAATGGATCAAATGAGAAAGGAAAAGAGAAAGTTTATGAAATCTGGCAAGATCATACCCAAAGATGGGTCAAGAAATCAAAAGAACAACCAGTAGATGGAAATGCACCCATTACTTAACCAACAGAGGAGGCTACTCTTGCACTAGTAGGAAGCTCATCCAGTAACTAAGGTAGATGCCTTAGGAGTAGGAAAAATTTATGAAGATAATGCATATGCCCCAGGAAGAGGTTCTGAAATATTTTCCAGACATTGGAGATGCTTATCTGACATGGAGATGTTTAATCGAGATCCAGTATCTTCCATCAGAAGTCATTCATATCAATGATGGTTTAGGGTTTCTTGGAGGTTAAAAGAATAAATTAACTTCATTTCTAATCACTTTGTATTCAGAGCGATTCAAAGCAATTCAAAGAACTCTAAGGTGATTCAGAGTGATCGATATCATCTTGAGCAATTTCACTAGCAATCAGAAGAGTTCTTTAGGTTTTTTCACCAACAATTATTTACAGGTATTTATCTTTCATCATGGAAGATGGATCATCATCTGAACCTATGTTTATTGTAAATTCTATTGTAGTTGAGGTCAAAGATCATCCTAGGCCTATTTTCAAGAGATATCTGCATATTGCTATTCTGGATGATTCAGTTGGCACATTTTCTCATGTCCTAGAAGGAGTCATGTACGTTGAAGATGTCATAGATTACATTCACTATCATATTGAGGATTTAGGAATGAGTGATATTAAGAACATGTACATCAATGAGTTAATGGGAGATTATGGAAATATTAAGCCTGAGTACCAACATATTAAGGATCTAGGGTTTATTGACATTTTGGATATTCCAAAATTTGAAGATGAGATTGTTAGATATGTTTTGAGAAGAGTGCATAGAGAGTCTATCTAGTTAGACATGCCATAGAAGATTTTGAAGGAGGCCATCAGGGCAATCACTGGTTTACCGCAGGTTGGAAAATGTCCCAAGAAGAAGGTTTCTAATGATCAGGTCAACAAGATCATCGATGCAACATCGTACAAGCGATCAATGAGGATTAGTACTATCAGTGACAAAGATATCAAATTTAGAAGCATGGTCATTGGTTACAAGGTAACTCAATCAAACCGACTGAATTCCATTTCTAGCTCCTGCATTTATGCAACTCATAAATTGATGAGGGTGAATGAGAAGTTAGATCTATGTTGTTGGATGTTGGATGAATTGTTAATTAACTTAGGAAAGATCAAAGGAGAGAAGAAATGAATATTTTGGTATGGAAACCTAATTGTCTGTTTAATGCTATTTTTCATCAATGAGACTTCCAATTTTTGGAAGATACAATGGGCATTCGATATCTTGCCAGGGAGGCAACCCAAACAATCAATTGCTACATTGGGGAGTTAGAGAGATGACAAAGTGTGGGGTTAATTTAAAGAATTTCAGAAGGCTATGAATTCTAGGGAGAGGGTTCCAAAGAACATTTTTGAGAAATACTCAACCGAGATATGCTTCATGGTCTAGAAATATGAAACTTTGATGGAGGCAGTCAAGCCCCAAAAGATTTGGATTTAGGAAATGGGTTATGAATTTGATGCACATATCCTAGATGCTTATGCACAGATATTAATTGATGCACCTATAGATGAATCTATAAAAACCTTTGGTACTTCTAAACAGAAGAAGCAAGAGATTGAAACTGAGTTCAATCGGAAGAAGAGAGAGAAGTAGGTTGGCAAGGCAATTAAATTTGTTGAAAAGGTTTCACAGGACACTAAGGCATTAATTGATGTTGTTCTGAAGAAAGGGAGAAAAAGGAAAGAGCCAAAAGTATTCATTGAGCCAATTGCAGCTGAATCTGGATCTGATGATGATACACCCTTAGCATTCAAGAGGGTATTAAGGAAGAAAACAAAAGAGACTAAGGTAGAAGCTAAGAAGCAATCGGTTAGGAAAGTTACTATCAGGGTATTGACAAAGAAATGAGGACCAAAATAAACACCTCCAACCCCATCTGGTATTGGAAGAAGGAAGAAGGATGACACCGATCTTGCACTTGTATCTAGTAATGTAATTGTTATTCCACCCAATACTTGTGTAGAATTAGTTAATGAAATAACCAAAGATGGTATGTTGAAGAATGTGCAATTTTATTATGAGCTTTTGGATGATGTTGAACAGAGAGAAGTAGAGGAATCAATTTTGTTGTTGGATATTTATAAGAAAGCCTTGTTAGAAATTGAAAACTAAATACCGGCATAGTTATATGACATATTAGATGCTAGAAGATTATCAACAATGGAAGAGGACATGCATTTAAAGATTCAAGAATTGTTATCTGTTTGTGTTTCTATTACTCCAGAGGAGATGGACAAGACACTTGAAGTTGAAGATTGAAAAATCTTTAACAACAAGCATATAATAATCAGCCTTATATTAGGTATGGTCAATGAGATAGTCAAGGAGAAACACAAGGCATGGGTAAAGTTCTTTGAAGAAAACCATGGTTTTTATATTTCACTGGAACCTAAGACAGATACTACAGACATTCTGGTTGAAGGGAAACATAAAGGTATTGTGGGTACTTCACCCTCAATTTTGAAAAACATTAAGATAGTGGATATTGAGCCCCTGATAGATACTAATGTATAGGAAAATGTTGAGATACCGACATAATTAGAGAGTGTAAAGGTTGCAAGTGTACACGTTACTAATGTTAAGCACAAGATTCCTCTTGATCAGAATGTACAAGATGAGGACATAGTTCCTAAGGAGGAATTGGTAGTTACTGAGACTACACCAAGTGGCGAAGCCACTGGTGCAAGCGAGGAAGCTATAAAATTTAAATCATCAGAGGAGAAGAAAGGGGAATCCAGCAGGGAACCAGTAGTGAGCCCATCATTATTGTCAATTGACACCTCATAGGTCGAAAAGAAAAGCATAAGGGAGATGAGTTGTATTGAAATCATGATGATGGCTACAAGGAAAATGATGAAGGAAGGATCTATGGATAAAGGGATTATTGATCAGTCTATCACTTTTTTGCATAGACTTATCCCAAAGTGAAAGTTTGACAAAGAAGCAAGCCCATCCGACAAGCTTAAAATAATCACAAAGCACATTTCAAAGGATTTTTCAGTCTTTACAGTAAATATCAAACTGACAGGCACTAAAGAGGTTTAGATGGGCAAAGAGAGATACATTTGATCAGATGATTGAGTTTGAAAGGAAGGAGATTAATGATAAGTTGAAGTTGATAGATAACTCTTTAAGGAAGTGTACTAATATTTATAGAGTATGTTGTAACATAGGTTTACTCACAGCTGAGATATATAAAAGGATTAAGGATATTCAGGAGGAGATTGTAAGTATAGTTAATTCTTTTGATGAATCAAACTCTTTAACTACATCTATAGATAAAATCATAAGGAGAGCCAGAGGTCTTAGAGGATTGGTGAGTCCCCAGTTGGATTCATTAAGTGTACATAAGAAGGTGTGTATAGATATGGTTGCTAAGCCCACATAGACAAAGCTTAATGAGATAGAGTCATTTGCCCATATGCTAAATGGACTTGTATCTATTTTTGGCACTTTCAAATCTGGTTGGGAAACTTATCTAGAGCTTTTGGAGAAGTCCTATCGAGATATTTTCAAATATATTGAGCTTCGGTAAGGTATTTTGGGACATTCATTGTACAATCTTTCATTCTTCATCTCAGTTTTTGGTATTTTTTTTGTATTTTTGGCATTGATGTCAAAGGGGAAGTATAGGTAAAAACTATTCAGGAGATATGGAGTATTTTCTTGAGATGGATATTCAGCTTAGGGGGAGAAGGCTAGGATGAAACCAGCAGATGGAAACCATGATCATTTTTCACATGAGTGTTGTCATCAATGCCAAAAGGGGAGATTCTTGGTAATTGACACTCATTTGGTTGGTTTCAATATGTTGTCATTGATGGCAACATGTTTTGGCTTCATATTTTGGTTTAGTTGTGTATCGGCAGACACTTCATGGGTACCGATAGGTTGGATGGATTTATTTGGTTACTGATATTGCAGGTCGACATGGTTCACATTCAAGTTATCGGTATTGGAGGCCGACATCATTTGGGGGATCCGGCATCGGAAATTATATTTGATATTCATATGTTTATGTTCTTGAGCTGACATATATATTCATATTGTAATTATCTTTGTAAGTTGACATAAGGCATGATGGATTGTAAAGGGGTATATAGGTCAGTTGATTAGATCATTTTGTAATGTGTAGAATGTAAGGTTATGGAATGTAATTTGATGCAAAATATATGAGAGAGATTATGTATGTGAATATATTTATGTAAGGGGTATTCTGGGAAAGGGTTTAGGGTTTCAAACTAGAATAGACAGAGCTTAACCAAAACTATATATAGGCATAGAAGATGCTATCATTGTAGTTCAATCATTTCTCCAGATTGTAGTCTGGATTTGTATGTAGTCAGTGAGGCTCCTTTTGTGATTAAGAAGTGTGCTCTAGGCTATAAGCCTTCCTGCAAGTGCACACCACTACATTTTATAATATCTCTTTATATGGCCAGTAGATTGATATTGTGGGTCACAAATCCCACCATGGTTTTTCCTCTTTGAGGTTTTCCACGTATAATTCTTTGTGTTATGGTATTCATTTGTGTGATTGGCTTATTGGTTTCTTTACTTCTTTCAATTCTATATGTATCAGTAGACTGGTTGGTGAATGCATGTTTTAACAAGGTTAAAATTGATCATTCTAGTAAAACACTATTTCACCCCCCCACCCCCCCCCCCCGCTCTCAATGTTCTTGGATTCCAATAGAAACATACCTTCAAGTTTGGATCCCTTATTATTTGTTTAGTATTATACTTCATGAATGAGATCCCTGGTATAAGAAAAGTCTAATGGGATTATGACAATCCGGTGGCTATGCAAATTAAAGAAGGATTGTTGGGTATAGGTGACAATGTAATGAGAATATTTGCCTTATGGGGCTATTTCAAGAACTTCCAAGCCACTATGAAAGACATAGAGAGAATTCCTAAGACCATAGTAGAGAAATATAGGAAAACTATATGTTTTACAATCGACATGGATCAATGTCTGATGGAGGCAGTTGATCCAAGAGTTGTGTGGATCATGCCCATGGGGTATGAGGTTGATGCTAACATGCTTGATGCATATTCTAAACACATGTTGATCCAACCAGTGGACCAGAAAGAGAAGAGATTTGGCACATTTAAGGAGAAGGATATGGACTTGTACAAGAAATTCACTGAACCAACAAGGAAAAGGAAAATAAGGAAAGAAGTTGAAGCAGTTGCAAAGCATATGGGGATTACAAAAGAAGTTGTGCAAAGGGCTAGAGAACATAATATATTGAAGAAAGAGGATATGGTGAAGCCACAACCCAAACCGGTATCTTCACCTTTGAAGCAGTCCATGGCCAAATCCAACAAATCTGCACCTACCTCTAGTGAGCAGAAGTTGGTAACTCCAACCAAGCCTAAACCAACAACATCTATCAGTGGATCTTAGAAGAGGAAGAAGAAGAAATCTACAAGGCAATATGTTACAATAGAAGAGGAAAAATAGTTGGATGAAGAGGTGAGGGAATTAAAGAAGACTGCCACCTATGTAATGGTAGTCCGAAAACCTACATCCAGTGATTCTCCTCCTACCAAGAAATATAAGTCACAAGGAGATCCATCCAAAAGGACAAGGGTGGGGAAGAATAAATCTAAGATAGAAGAAGCCCTTAAGTCTGGTAAGCTTGAAGGACCATTTAAAATTGTGCCTCCTATGACTTTGCAGCAATTAATTGATGAGATTTTGAAAAATGTTTCTATACATTATGAAAATTTTGAGGATAAAGATCAGTGAGCTAGAGAAGAAGCCATTGCATAGTATATGGATAAATTTAATAATGTCTTGATAGAAATATCATCTATGATCCTGAAGAGCTTGTATGACATTTTGGATGCAAAGAGACATACAAATTCACTTGAGGATGAGAGAATAAACGAATATGTACTAGTAAGTCTATCACATACAGAGATTACTTTAGTGGTGAATATTCGCCAATGGAAAAATTTTCACGTCGGCGACTTGGGAAATGGCAAGTATTTTGTACTGACTGGGGGTGGCCATGTCACCATAACATTATCAATTTCCATCAAAGTCATAGCCCAATCACCATATGTTTTAGGCAATTAAATGTTTCTATGCGATGATTTCGCTAATATAATATGCAGTGGACACATGGTAAATTTAATTTTTTCACCTCCACTCTCTAAGGTTGCCTTAATAGATGACCATAATTCACCTATAGGCATGTGAAGATTTGTTAGCCAGGAGGACCCAATTCGCCCGACATTTTGCCGACACGTGTCTCCATTCACCCCAACTTTCGCCAACTATATTGCATTTGCCAATCATTTGGACAACCTATAATCTCCTCAAAAATTACATAAGTCGTATTTGGACTACCTATAGTCGCCTCAAAAATTACATGCTGTGTTATAGTTACGTGGGATTTGCCAAATATTTGTATACCATATAAATTCCTGTGGAATTCGCCATATAAGGATTGGTATAAATACATGCAAAGATCAGATCTATCTCAACACAATCTAGTGGGTTCTGGGATCTGAATTTTGATCAATAGAAAAGTTTCAGACCAAGGAAAATCATTGTTGTTGACTGCATTAGCAACTACTAGTGACCTAAAGGTGAGCAATCATATTTTTGAAGTGTTATAATATTATTCTAAATTTATCTCTATTTGTTTGCATTGTTGAGTTCATTTTTATTCTGTGGTGACCCATCAGTGCCAAGTAGTTAGGACTCATGGGGGACATTCAGACCTCAGACATCTATATTGTAGGTCATAGGGCCAATGAAACATATATTATACATTATAGTCTATTATTGCTTCTTCAACAAATTGATATTTTTTGCCAGCCTTTATTTCATTGGAGATGTCGAATAGGAAGAGGGGTAGGAAACCTGAATGTAGGGAAGGACATGAAAGGCCAACAAAAAGTAGAACATTGTCTTCGTACTTTGGCATTGGAAAAGATTGTTGTGAAAATCAGGAAGGGACATCATCACAAGTACAAGTACAAAATTCACCACCTACACTGCATGTTGAAGACGTCGGTGAACTTGATATCTTAGATCAAGATGATCTTGAAGAAGATTATCTAGTAGATGCCCAAGTTAGCCAGAATGATATAATCGACTGGGTGATATTGCCATTGATGATAATGAACAGAAGGGAAAAATAAAGGCTAGATCAAAAAAGGGTGAACCGCAACCAAAAAAGGATCGGGAGTGGGATATGTCAGTGAGGATTTTTCAAATTAATTGGGCATCAAAGTATCCATTCATTGAACCAGTGGAAAATCCAATTGAAGGCAAGCCTCCAATAGAATGCAGGTGTAAGATTTGCACTTGGAAACATAACAAGGAAATTAGGTTGTAGCTAAAATTTGACACCATAGAAAATCATATGGGTAAAGTTTATGAAAAACAAATGATAGATGGGGTTGAAAAATCAGTGATAAGATGGAAAATAAAGGAGGAATGAAAGCATGTGAGGAATGTCGAAGAGTATTATTTTCATGAAAAAATACAGATGAAGCCCGCTGAAGTTAAAGGTTCTATTGAAGCTACTTTTGGAAAAGCAATGCAAATAGAACAACTAGAAAAAGTTGTTCAGTTAAGCGTGTTAAGTTCTAATACTAAATGTAAAGTATTGATGCCAATAGCTAACAAGATGAGAGGGGGGGTGAATCATACAAACTTAATCTTCCATAAAATCAACAAATTCAACCTCGATATCATATACTTCAACAATATAACCAAAAAACTGCTAAACATGCAAACTCATAAACACATAATCATCATAGCACATATAACACCAGATTTAATGTGGAAACCCAAATAGGGAAAAAACACTATGAGATTTCAGACCCACTAAGAAATATACTCTTCCAGAGTATGCTTGGTTAAAAGCAAATCCTGTTAAAGGTTACAAACACATTGCTAGATGTGATCCGATTAGGGGATTTCACTCAGATCTGTTAGGATCTTCACTTTGTTAGAAGTGACCTTGTCAAAGGATTTCAAACACTCATTTAGAATGTTACCTTGCTAGAGAGTTTACAACTAAGACTGTTAAGCCCACTTGGTTAAGAGATTTCCCTGTTATTCAGATAAAACAATAGTAGTAAATATATCTGCAACTTCACATCTAAAATGTTAAAGCAAATTCTTATTTGCTCAAAATAAACTAGTCATAGGACTTATCTTGTCCCTCTGTTGGGCTTCCTACTCTATTTTTCAAATAGGTCTTCAAGCTTCTGTGCTCGGTAATCACTATGTAGCATCCCTGTGCTTACACTTGCTCGCATACATTGTTTATCAACAATTCCTTATTTATAAACAATTTGCTAACCACTGAATCTCCTTGATCACATTTCCCATGATCAATCTTAGCCATCAAATCTTCAATATTGACAAGGTCCAATGTATCCTTCGATCTAAAAATGTTTTACCTTGCCTTGGGACTTGCATTCCTTTCTTGGAACTTGCACAAGGTTATTGTGGTTCAATCTATGTTGTAGATCTTCCTACCGATCTTCTATTGCTGGAGATTCTTAACAAACTTCATGCACGACATACCAATCATTTAAACAACTCCAACTCATTATTGTCCTTCATTAAATGATGCTTGTATTCATCCAATGTGCTCTGTCATAGCTCGGTTGCAACTCGGTAAATACTAAACTTTACTTGGTAGACATTCTGCCTTCATTAACCGATATCGATAACCTTAGGGTTTACCAACTAGGTTCCTTAGAGTTTACCAAATAGGTTCTTTGCTCCGTAACATAGTATAGTATTAACCTTACAATTAACAACATATGTAGGATATCAAAACAATCTAAACATCATGATCTCATCATTGTCTAACTCGGTAATAGTTGCCCATTGAATAACTTATTTCTCCCCTTTCTTATCACATTCTTTATGTGTCACTTACCAACCACTTAATTCTCTTCAAATCAATCTTCTCAAGATATGACAACATCATACTGAATCAAAAAATCAATTTCTTGACATCAATGACAAAATAATGTTATAAAGATAGTTATCATCCTTTTTCAATTATATCAATAATCTTCAACAACCTTCTCAATATCCTTAATGAACATCAACAATCTCCTTTCTACTGAAAATGCCAACAATCTCCCCCTTTGGCATTGATGGCAAAACCAATAATTAAATGGTAATAACAACAAGATATTCAAATTGATTTGGATTCAGACTGCGGTTAGACTTCTCTTGTTATCCTTGAGTTGTAGACTTCTTCTGAAAGTCTTCTCCCCCTGTCATTAGTCTTCAGTTATCTTCTTCATTTAGGATTTTACCATTTAGTCTTCTCCCCCTTTGACAATAATGCCAAAAAGTAAAAGAACTAAATCATGATTTCTTCCTCTGTGAAGTGATTTCCCTTGCTGTGTATCATCTCAGTCTCAGTCAGAGCAACTTGTCTCTATTCACTATTTCCTGCACACCTTTAGAAAACCTTCTAAAGTGTAAATAAGCATCAATCCACACATGATATTCTGTAGATTCATCGAATTGATGCTTTCATCAAACTCGGTCAGTGAGTAGAAGATAGGGGTAGGACCCCTAACTTGCTTCTGAGATACTCAAAAGTGTCCCTTGGTAGTGGCTTTGTGAAGATGTCTGCTAATTGCTCCTTTGAACTGATATATTCCAGCACTACTTTTTTTTCTTGAACTTCTTCTCTGAGATAATGATACTTTATAGAGCTATGTTTTGTCTTGGAGTGCATTAACAGATTCTTTGAAATATTAATGGAACTAGTATTACCACAGAATATAGTTACTGGCTCGATAACTTTCTCATTTATACCTTCTAACAGTTGTTTGATCCATGCTATATTGGTACAATTCAATGTTGCAGTAACATATTCGGCTTCTACTGTTGACTGTGAAATACATCCTTGTTTCTTGCTAAGCCAACTTACTAGTCTTTCTCCCAAAAAGAAAGCTCCACCACTTGTGCTTTTCTTGTCATCTATGTTGCCTGCCCAATCAACATTAGTATAAAATTTTAAATCAAAATAATTCCTCTTTTCATATACTAAGCCATAATCTTCAGTGCCTCTCAGGTATCTGAAAATTCTCTTGATTGCTATTGTAGACGTATAAAAATGACCATATTCCTAAATGAATATTTTATGTTCATTTCTCTATTTAATTAAATCCAATTTAATTAAATTATCCACATTCTTCTATTTTATTAAGTAAATTACTCAATTTATTTAAATAAAATTCACTACACCATTTAATGAATAAATCATTTTTATTCAATTAAATCCCCCTAACCACTTTTAATTAAATTCAAATTTAATTAAATAGTTATCCTAAATTGAATAAATCTAATTTATTTAATTTCCCCAAATTACAACCAAATTGAATTAAACTATTTATTTCAATTAAATCCTATTATCCCTCCATCCACTTGCAAAATCCCAAACCCCTTTCTAATCCCTTCTAGAATCTTCTAAATCGCTTCTAATCAACCTAACCCCTCCTCTAAACTTTGTCACATCCCTAAGCAAAGGGAAGTCACTTCTCAAACCTCAAAGTCTCCAATGACCATTAAAGGTTTTCAACCTTCAACCACTTAATCCTCCAAAATCTCCAAAAACCATTGAAGGCTTCCAACTTTCAACCACTTAATCCCCAAAGTCTCCAATAACCGTTAATGGTTAACTCAAACCCTCCTACATGGTTAAAACATTTTTTTTGACTCAACCTCTACCCAACCCAAGGGTCTCATCAGGCCTTTAATGCTTTGACCATGATTACCTCTTAATCATTTGCACAAAGGTTTATCCTTGGATTAACTCCTAATCTAGTGGGTAATCCTAACTTAGACTTGACCCTTAGCCTCTAGATAACCATGAGGTCTTCTCAGGCATTCAACATCTCCAACCCCTTCTTTCAACCCAATCTTATGTTGACACTTGTCACCATTTCATTGGTGCAATTTGCAAACATGGATCCCCAACTTTCAAACTCAACCCTTGATTAAATCATTCGATCCTGACCATCCATTGCCCCATTTTTGCTATAAATAGAGCTCTCATCCCTCCATTTTCATATAGATCATCCTCCAAAATTTGAAGCATTACACTTATGCTCAAATACTTTCAAGCTTTCATATCATTTTTATGCTTATCATTTAGCCTCTTTTAGAAAAGAAAATAGTCTAAATATGCATGTTTAGAGTACTTTCTTTATCATTTAGCTCAATCATAGACTAAATATAGTATGTTAGGATAGTATTCATACTAACTTTGTCATCTAATCATCTAGTTTATTGCATTTCTAGAATCATACATAGCTTAAAATACATCTCATACTAAAATCTATCAAAGCATCCCTCGTTCTTGCATTTGCCATCCCTAAACCATTTTGCTCAATGATCTAAGAGCAAAATATTGGTTTGAGGTACATTGTGAGATAGAGAACCATGGGACTCTCCTTGGGAAACTGAGTAATACTACGTTACTCCATAGTTTGCACCAAGAAGTCCTATGGGTGTGTGTGGACTAGTTTTTCTCATTATTTTCATATATTAAGTTTTATAAGCTCACTTTTCCACCATACATTTCTGGCGCCCACCGTGGGGCTCAACCCCAAATAACAAATCAGTTTTTCAAACTAATCACTTTTGCAGGTCCGCGGGAAACAAGAATCGGTGCATGGGAAACGTTTCCTAGTGCATCCGGTTAATAGTCTAGCGCATCCCGCTTACTGTTTAGCATGTGGGGTCTATACTCTAGCGCTTGGAGTCATTTCTTTAGTGCATGACTCCCTGTAACATTTTCCTGTAGGTCTCAACGCGGGCGAAACACAGAGTAGCGCATTCAATAAACATAATAGCGCATCCATCCCACAGTTCAGCGCTTGTAGACCATCATCCAGTGCATGCAATTCAAACGTTAGCACATCAAATTTGTAATTTTCCTGTAGATCTCAGTGCAGGATAGAGAAAAAGATAGAACAATGCTTCCAACATCCAGAGTAGCGCATTCAAAAAATAGAGTAGCGCGTTGATACTTAGTTTTAGCGCATTAAGGGTATCTTGTAGCGCATGCAGTCTTTTATGTAGCGCATCTAAGATAGAAAGAAAAATTGTAACCGAAAAGTAAATTTTAGACTTGTTGAAGTCCACAAAATCATCTGTTTTCTTAACAACTGTGGTGGTATTTTGCAGGATTTCTGACATTTTATTGCAGGGGGTGGAGCTTAGTGTTTTTTTTTTAGAATTATAAATTGACTAAATTTTACTAGCTTGTTTCAAATTAGTTAAAGTTTAAAGTTCTTTTAATTCTAGTTAAAGAAAATTGAACTCACCTTACTTTGGGCTGTAAAACGAACCACAACAACAATCTTTATTTTTGCAACAAAGGGATTTAAAACAAACTTCACCATCCTTTGGTGCATAAAAGGATTCACTTCAAATTTCTGTCAAGTCAAAGAATCACACAAGTCCAAAGTCAGTTACAACTAAAGAGGGAAGATCTTCCCCTTTTAGCGATTTCTTTTGCTAACCAGAACATCGAATTTGTTTTGTTGACTATTTCTTTTTCATAGCTCAGACAATCATTGCTTTGAAAGGATAAAATAAACACCATATGTTTGTGGAGCAACATCTCCGCATAGATTTTTAGCAAATCACTGATTTGAAAGGATAAAATAAACCAACTTGATTGCTTTGTCTCGAAAGTGGAAAGAATATGCTCTCCCCTTAACTGGGTGATCGAAAATCTAGCCCACTCTTACAGCTTTCTGTACTTCAAGCATTAAAACCTTTAGCAGGCCTGCCTTCTCGAGGAGTTGAAATCAACTCTTAAAGCCGTTTATAGCCGGTGTGAAGGGAATGACCTAAGTGGAGAACGACTTTGACACCAAGAATTCCAACCCACTATAATCAAATGTGGAAAGCGACAAAAGTCTTTTTCAACGGTTGCGTGCAGTGATTAGCCTTCCCCCAGTATCCTTGAGATACATAAAGCCTTTGTTCTAAAGGTTGGGAAGCCTCCTGAGGGAGTTTATCACTGACGGCTGAACGGGAAGCCTGATTACGAACCTTAGAAATAGAAACCTTGAGCCGAGTCAGTAACCAGACATTTATAACATCATAGTGCAAGGGTGGGGAAGAATCCGCCCCCAAGATTACTCACCATATATCTCCCAAGATAACTACTCAACTGTGGAGCAATTCACTTTGAGTTAATTTCTAGCAAAAGGCAAAAAAATGGGCACCCTCTAAGGGGTGACATGGCTGTTTGAGCTGACGGAGTATCGAGACTAGTGGGCTATGATGTTATTTATGACCCTTGACTAAAGAGTCTTTCTAAAGTGTATTATTTGTATCCAAACCTGTTAAAACATTGGGGATTTGAACACATCCTCACAGAACATACACTTTTTGTTAGATTAGGCAAAATGGTTGTACTTTTTGTGTTGTGCTTGCATTTATTACTTCAGAAAATCATCCATCAAACTTAAAAATTTTACAACAAAAACTCAAAAAAAAAATCAACCAAAGAAAAATCAGGGTAGCTTAGCGCATAAGAGCAACTTCTTAGCGCGTGTGATACTTTTTTCAGCGCATCCAAACATCAATTTAGTGCGTTGGTTCAAAACAGTAGTGTTTTCATCTAAAGGCAAAATAGGTTAAAATCCTTTAGCGCATCCCAACAACAGTTTAGCGCATAGAAGCAACATCTTAGCACTCAGAAACAAAACATTAGCGCATAAAGTCCAACAATTAGCACGTAATAGACTCAAAATAGCGCATAGTCTTTCCAACAGTTAGATAACACATTTTTAACCAGTCCAAATTTTAGTGCGTGGAAGCAACAGCTTAGCACGTGGAGACTAAACATTAGCGCATAAAGTCAAACAGTTAGCGTGTGACAGGCCCATGGTAGCGCATAGCTTTTTCAACAGTTAGACAACAATTTTCCAAAGGTCCAAACTTTAACACGTGTATGGGGGCAGCCTAGCGCATGTGGCTATTCTTTTAGCGCATTGAAAATTTTCAGTAGCGCATGTAGACTCTGTTCTAGCGCGTGATCCAAAAACAAAAAAATAGTGAGAAAAACTAAGAAAAATTTTGAAATTTTAAAAACATTTTTAGAAGCCTATTTTCATCAAAGCATCATTTTTCATCAAAACAAAGTGACCAACAAATCATTAAAACCATTTCTCAAGTTAAATTTGTGTCCAAACAAAAGTTGTCAAAATCCTAAATGAATCGCACGATAAAGGACGTCTTTCCTATCATAATCTAGAACATCTCATCATCAGTATCAACAGAATCCTTTACCATCTTACGGATTTTTATCTCAAAACACTTGTTTAAAATTTTCAAATTGTCAAATCAAGTTTCCAGATCGGGAAGCTTTCTATCCATATCATTTGACACACTTTGTCGTGAAGGGGCATCTAAACCTTCACTTTGATAGAGTAAAATTTGAAATTTTCAAAAACAAGAATCAACTAAATCCAAACAAATCAAAGGAAACCATTGATCACTCATGCATGACTAATCCCCTTATTTTGAGATGAAAGAACCTCTATCGTAACATCACATTGAAGAAATAAAAACCTAGTTTTTCCAAATTCATCAAGAGAAATAAGTTTTTATACATCAATCGTCAACTCTTCAAATCTCATCGGGTATTCTTTCATCACGTCAAACGTTATATCCAAAACAAATCTAGCGAATTTGACAAAGAACCCTTGAAGACAAGAGCATACTATCAAAAATCTTCTTTTAATCAAAAGATAAACCGCGGAGGAAAGATCAATCCAGCATTCTTGCCCGATGAGTGCATCACGTATAACACATCTCAACCAGAACCACCAACACCCGAGCAACACATCAACGAGGCTTTTGTCCATTTCATCACTGAAAGTTTTTACTAAAATGCCTGTCACTCGCTCTCAAAAGAACCAACAAAGCGAGACACACGCCGAATCAAGTATGAATTGCAGATTGTCAAATCCTTTTGAAATTCCACACTTGGAAGAGCCTGAAATTACTAACGCAATTCTTCAGGAATGTCAAGAAAATCTTTCATTCCAAAAACTCATCGAAAGGCTTATGGAAAATGACAAAGAAAAATATCTGCTCATGCTCACAAGTAAAGGTGTTAAACTACCTGAAGATTTAGATGCAAACATCTTTCAAACCGAGTCTCAACAATATACATATCAAGAACAACTAAGAGAAGAAGAAACTCGCATACCTGAGCAACATATTCCAGAGCAACGTATGCCAGAAATGCGTATACCTGAGTTCGAAACTCCAGAACAACACATACCGTTTACTACACCTTTTCAGTTAAGAACAAATATAAGGGAAGAATTCATCCCTCGGCAAGATAATGCACCCTTGGTTTCTCTTACTCAACAAATGCAAATGTTGCAAAAACAAATACAAGATATACAACAAGGGACAACAATGCGGTACTCTATAAATGAAATCTGTCCATATCCCTTTGACAGAAGATTGAACATGGTACCTTTTCCTCCAAACTCAGATGTTCCCAAATTTGATAAATATGATGGGAAAAGTGATCCTTATGATTATGTTCAAGAATTTTGCACCATGAGTCTTGAATTTGCTCATGATGACACTTATCTGATGAGGTTATTCCCAAGAAGCCTGGGAGGACAAACAATGGAATGGTTATCCAAGATTACACCACCTGTTAGATCATTTGACGAATTGGTTAACAAATTCATAACCCAATATTCCTATAATATTCAGCATGCCATAACCATGCTCGATGTCTACAATACCAAACAAAAGAACAATGAAACATTCATGATATTCCTTCAGCGTTGGTGATGCATGGTATCACGATATCCTCGAGATATTCCTGAAAAGGAGAAAATGGAAATCTTCATCGATAACTTAAATGGCAAAATGAGTTACAGACTCAAACTTCAATGCATACCATCTTTCGCCAAATGGCATTCAAGTAGAGGAAGCTTGTGTCAAAAAGGGAACACTCAAGTTTTACAAAGAAGGAACGAACTCATCAAACTACAATAATCAAAACAACACCAACCTTGACAAATCTCGATTTTGGACTTGAAACAAAAATGAAGGAAACAATGAATCATATGATCCCAAATCTAAGCAACCAGTGCTCGCATTATCAGGAAATCCTCAAAATACGAAAAATCCTAAAAATGCTACTCCCAGTGCTAACACATATGCACCAAACACTACTCAAGGACAACTCAACACAAACAACCCCAACGATACTCACAACAAGAACATGAATCCAGGACCTAACAACAATTCATGCAACAACACAAATAATTTCCAAAAGCGTATCTTCACACCACTGGGACAGTCATTAGAATCCGCATTCAGAGAACTTTTGGCAAACAAAATTCTTTCTTTGCCTCCCATCAACAACTATGAACCCCCAATCAAACCACCTTGGTGGAATGATTCACACTATTGTGATTTCCATCGCAACAAAGGTCATCGAACAAATGAATGCATGAGATTGAAACACATAGTATAGGACATGATTGATCGAGGTGACTTAACAGTGGATGGTCTCAAAACAAATAGTGATCATGGAGCCTTCAAAAATCCTCTCCCAAATTACAACAAAGATGGTGCATCAACTTCAGATGATACACGCAAAGCTCGTATTAATCACATCTACAACAACACTATCAACCACATATCAGTTGAAGATCATCAAGTCAATGTCATCACCATTCGAGATTGGCATGATCATGACTCTGTCAATGTAACAACCCAAACTCAGAAATATGTCTTATAGGGCCATACTGCACCTCCAACTGCCACACCAAAAATCTAATATGACTTGGTTAGCCAACTACGCAAGACTCCAACTCAGATATCTATCCTAGAATTATTGAAACTATCACCAAAACACAAAGACATATTGGAGCAAGCGCTATTGGAAACAAATGTACCTCAAAATCTAGATACAGACAGATTTCAAGCCATGGTCGCCCATATGACAGGACCTCATAACTTCACCTTCTCAGAGCATGACAATACTTCCTTGAGTCATCCACATAATACTCCTCTCCATATTGAAGTCATTGTTTGCAAACACTGTGTAAAAAGAGTCTTAATAGATGGAGGGGCTGGACTTAATATATGTACTTTAAAGCTTATCTGTGCATTAGGCTTCTCAAAAGAATCTATTGATCCTTGCAAGAAAATTACCATAAAGGCATATGATGATGAGGAAAGGTCCTCTAAAGAAACAGTGATATTACCTATTCAAGTAGGACCAGTACAAAAGGATACTATATGTTAGGTCTTAGATATTGATCTCACCTACAATATCTTGTTAGGACGACCCTGGATACATGAAATGCAAGCAATACCTTCTACCTATCACCAGTGTGTCAATTTTCCTTATGATGGACAAGAAATCTCCATATTAGCTGATCATAATCCATTTCAACATTGCAACGCAATGGGGGCAGCCCAAGATAGTTTGGTTCCTCATAATAGAGAAAAGCAGCGATCTTCAACATCAGATCCACCAACAGCAAAATCCAACTCCTTATGGGGAGACTTCAAACAGAAGATGCAAATCAAAGACCAGGGCATGGGAGAATACTCTTTGAAGCCTTTATGTTTGGCCAAATTGCCAACATCACCTAGATCGCATGGTTTGCCTACTATATCAACACATCTGGCCACTCAGCCCATCACTAAATTTGATGGTACCTTCATCCAATTGGGTACTCTAGCACATGAATCAGAAGACAAGGACGTTCTTAGCTGGTTATACAAAGATGAGGAAGAAGATCATAGAGCAGCCGCTCTGGACCTTGTTCTACCAACCCACCTATATGGAAAAGGTTACTTAATCATAAAGCAAATGGGATATGGTGGTAAAGGACCTATTGGGAAGCGCAAGGAAGAAGTTACAAAGCCTATAGATCTTCCTTCACAACCTAGTAGAAACAAAGCAGGATTGGGTTCTAAATTCACGTTCCTATTGAAACGGCCACCACACACAACTGCAAAACCTCAATGGAAGGTAAAGAAGAAATACAACGAAGATTCCTGGCAGGAAGCACTCTTTGAATCAGCAAAAACAATCCGCAAGGCACGAGAGCGTCAAGATCAGAAGTTGCATCAGGGAAAGCTTCTAAGTCATAAAAAGGTCATATCTGCTGCCGTAGCCCATATTCAAACACCAATGTCTCAAGAACAAATCATGTCATCTCTAGATACAGTTATTCCTCCTCGAAGAAGCACAGTCTATGAACAAATCCAGCAAGTGGACGATGGATCGGATACAGAATCAACACAAAATCTCAAAATAGTATCCATCATCAAAGATTTGCTTTCACCATACAACATACCTGTTTGTAGCATAGATAGAATCTGGGATGATGCTTATGAGACAGATTCCAATGAATATGAATGGGGTACCTACTCTGATGCTACTACAAATATCCCAGATGATACTGATTCCATATTCCTTTCTCAAGAAGAACATAACGCAAAAGATAGACCTCTTGAATTTGGACCACAAAATATCTATGACACCAAGGAAAGCGAACAAAAACATTACGAACAAGTCTATGTGGAAGATGATACCATCGAAGACCTCGATGAAACCCTGGGCTACTTTAAAACCAAGAACCATCACAATGAAAACTCTGTCCTCACACTTACAGTCGTCGAACTTGATCCACCCAATGATTCCCTACCGCTTGTCTTTCCTGACCTCATCGACTGGGATGAACCTAAAACTCATGATATACCCATTTTCCTAGATGATGCATCTATTATCCATTACCTATGTACCGTAAATCCCGAAACAGGATCTACCAGTGAACAAAATAACAATGTCTGTCAATCAGGGAGTGCCAAGTCTCTCAGTCGCAAAAATACATCAAATAAAGGATCCGATGCTGAAAACTAGTCAATGGCAACTCTAGATCCCAAAAAAGTAAAAATAAAGAACACATCTAAAGGTGAAAACCTTTTTAAGGCACCTGATGATGGGAGACTTGACACTCTTCCTGAACATTTTCATGAGCGATCACCCATATTGATTGAGCCCACTCAATCAATCAACATTGGTACCACAGAAGCAACCAGAAACATACACCTTGTAGAATCTCTAACAGAGGAAGAAAGATCGGCATTCATCATCTTCTTTAAAGAACAACAAATTAACTTTGCTTGGTCATATGCTGATATGCCCGGAGTCGATCCGCACTTAATCATGCATCACTTGTCCATCTCTACAGGAGTCAAGCCAGTCAAGAAAAAGCTACGAAAGATGAATCCACAAGTGGCACTCATGGTCAAAACTGAACTAAAGAAACTATTAGACGTCGGATTCATTCAACCCATTGACTATGCAAAATGGATTTCCAATATCATTCCAATATCAAAACCAGATGGTAGTATCAGAATATGCACTGACTTCAGGGATGTCAACAAAGCTTATCCAAAAGACAACTTTCCTCTACCCAGTATTGATATAATTTTAGACCTCATAGCAGGCCATGCAATGCTCTCATTAATGGACGGTTTCTCAGGCTATAATCAAATCAAAATAGCTCCTGAAGATCAAGATAAAACAACATTCACCTATCCTTGGGGAACGTACTGTTGGAATGTTATGCCTTTTGGCTTAAAGAATGCAGGAGCCACTTATCAAAGAGCAATGACAGCAATATTCCATGATATGATGCACACATTTATGGAAGACTATGTGGATGATTTACTAGCTAAATCCTTCACCAGAGTTGAACATCTCGGCATCCTAACAAGGATTTTTGATCGATTCCAAAAATTCCAAGTCCGGCTCAACCCTAAGAAGTGTGTCTTCGGGGTTACATCAGGCAAGTTACTGGGCTACATAGTCTCAGCTAAAGGTATTGAAGTTGATCCAACAAAGGTACAAGCTATTATGGACATGCCACCACCAAAGAATATCAGTCAACTCAGATCTCTACAAGGATGACTTCAATCAATCAGGTGATTCATCACTCAACTAGCAGATAAAAGTCTACCATTTAACCATTTGCTACACAAAAATGTACCGTTTAGATGGGAGACTAAGTGTGCGGAATCTTTTTACCAAATCAAATAGTACCTGATAAATCCACTAGTTCTAGTACCGCCAATCGCAGGAAAGCCTCTTATACTATATATCTCCACAATAGATATATCACTGGGGGCACTATTGGCACAAGAAGATCAACAAGGAAAGAAATGAGCTATATATTATATCAGTAGGACATTGAATGGCTATGAACTCAACTATACATTCATTGAAAAGGCTTGCCTAATAGTGGTCTTTGCATCTCAGAAGTTCTGACATTATATGCTAGCACACACCATTAAGCTAGTAGCTAAAATTGATCCTCTCAAGTATCTACTCAACAAGGTAGCTCTTACAGGCCGATTGGCTAAATGGGTCATGATTCTCAGTGAATTCAACATCCATTACACAGAAAGATGAGCCATCAAAGGACAAGCAATTGTAGATCAATTGGCTGAAGCACGGCTCCCAGGAAAACAAACCATGGAGATTGAATTTCCAGATAGGGACGTTCTTGCTCTTTCTTCCAAACATTGGACCCTATACTTTGATGGATCCTATACACAACATGGTTCAGGGGCCGACATTCTATTCATCACTCCTGAAGGACACACTATGCCAAGATCATATAGGCTTATGTTTCCCTGCACAAATAATGTGGCTGAATATGAGGCATTAGTTATAGGCATCAAAATGGCTGTCGAATGGAAAATCACAGAGTTAAAAGTCTATGGAGACTCACAACTAGTTGTCAATCAAATCAACAACAACTATCAGACAAAGGATGACAAGCTACTACCTTACAAACGAATGGTGGATGACTTCAAACAGTATTTTGTGCATATTACCTTCGAACAAATACCAAGGTTGAACAACAAAGCAGCCGATGCAATGGCTACTATTGCTTCACTACTACAAATTCTAGAGCAACAAAGTCGTTACGAGTTCCTGGTAGAGCGACTGTTCTCTCCTGCCTATGACCACTCTGAATCCCAGGTTATCTATGCCTTGACTAGTTCAGATTCTCTGTTATATGGACCAATATACAACTACCTCAAACACAATATCTTACCAATTGACCAATCTTGTAACCAAAAATGTAATTTTATCTGACAAGCTACCCGTTATACCCTTACCGTTGATACTTTGTATCGTCGAGGTCTAGATGGTACTCTTCTTTGTTGCCTTGATCGTAATGATTCCGATTCGGCTTTACACAAGCTTCATGAAGGTATTTGTGGCACACATTCAAGTGGCACTACTCTTGCTAAAAAGATTCTATGAATGGGATACTACTGGCCTACAATGGAGAAGGACTCATATCATTTCGCCAAGAAATGTCCTAAATGCCAGATCCATGGCAATCTAATACATGCACCCGCACAAGAACTACAACCATTTACAACATCCTGGCCCTTTTGTCAGTGGGGACTGGACCTAGTTGGCAAAATTCATCCTTCATCTTCAAATGGACACAAGTTCATTATAACTGCAATAGAATACTTTACTAAATGGATTGAAGTAGTTCCAATGACCACAGTGATTGGGAAACAAATTACCTCTTTTATCCTAAATTATCTAATCTGCAGATATGGTATTCCAAGTTCAATCATCACAGATAATGGGTGACCTTTCAAAAACCAAGATGCACAGGAATTATGTGAAAAGTTCAAAATCCAACATAGGTTTTCTACACCATACTACCCACAGGGTAATGATCAAGCAGAAGCATCTAACAAAACCATCTTGAAAATCCTAAAGAAAATAGTGAATGATGCAGGCAAAGATTGGCACGTACAACTCAATCTAGCACTTTGGGCATACAAGTCCAGCATCCGCACACCTATAGGGGCAACACCATACTCATTAGTATATGGATCAGAGGCCATTTTACCCCTGGAGGTAGAAATTCCATCTCTCAGAGTCTCTTTGAAAGGTTTAATTCCAGATGAAGATTATCGAGTTAACCGACTGCAAGAACTAGAACTATTAGATGAAAAACGCCAACATGCTTACACTCATCTCAAAGCATATCAGCAATGCATGTGCCGAAGCTACAATCACAAGGTCATTCCCAGAAACTTCAAAGTTGGTGACCTAGTCCTCAAAGAAAATCCAAGAAATCAGCAAGATAGAGAAAAGAAAGGGAAATTTGAACCTAACTGGTTGGGTCCCTATGTCATCATATTAGCCTATGGATCAGGTGCCTATCAGCTTACAACTTCAGAAGGAGATGTGCTCGATGACCCAACTAACAACATTCATCTGAAGAAGTATTATACTTAAGTAGCCTAGTGCACAAAAAGCCAAAAACAACCAAAAAAATTTATTAAAAAAAAATTAAAAAATCCAGAAAAAGCAAAAACAAAGTACAATAAAAACAAATGGTGAAAACCTGGTAAATAGGTGCTCTTGTGAAAGAACGGCTCCTCTATCTATCTCTATGCCATTTTATCCATCAAAACCGTTATCGGCCAGCGCCCGACACTTAGCATATATCCATTCAGGACATACTTAGCGTAGTCACTATCCTGGGTTATCTATCTATATCTATCCTCTTACCGCATTCCACCATGGCTTGGGAATCACTGTACATAATCATATCCGAAAGCACACTCAGCTAGGGGCATTAACTTGTTCAAACACTTGCACACATTCAAGACATCACAACTATTGCAAAACTCAGAAGCATGACGTCCAGCAACCAAAACTACAATTCATCGCCAAAACTAAACAAAAATAATTCACAAAAATATCAAGGATGGATGATTTTCTGAAGTACTAAATGTTGCATTATCGCATAAAAGTCTTGACTATTTTGCATTTTGAACTTTTTAATTATTGGAATCTTCTCCTATATCTCATAAAATGCTTCAAAGCTAGAGATCATGGGGAACTTCCAATATTTTCTTAGTCTTCTGTCTGGGAGGTGATCACTTGTACTGTGTGAATCCTTGCCTCGAGACGTGATACATCAAATATCACTGAAGGCCTGATTCCACTTCACGCATACAAATGATTTAATCTTGTCTGTTTACACAATATGCACTCAGGTCGTCCTGGTTAAATTATATCTTGACGCTTGTGCTATCTTGCAAAATAAAAAATCATGTAAATTTTGCTCAGGTCATCATGGTTCAATTATACCATTATGCTTGTATAAATTTTCAACATATCCTAAACAAATCAATGCTCAATGATGAAACTTACAAAGAAAGCAAACAAATGGCTATATCGAATGGCAAATGCGAAATGAGGATGCTCCAAAAACAATTAGTTGCATATCATTTTACAATTAGTTGCATATCATTTTACAATTAGTGGCATATCATTTTTACAATTAGTTACATATCATTTTGCACTTAAATGCACCTCATAATCATACATCTCATAACATATAAAAGCATACATCCTGCAGCATACATCATATCCTCTATGTCAACATTACATCATCATGAAGAAATAACTCATATAACATGCATCCATACACACATCACATGATCAAAAATGGTGCCCCACATATATATATATATATATCTCAAAAATGATCCAAATGTACAAAATGTGTCAAAACTGTGTCCAGTACAATGAATACAATGCTCAAAAATACAATAGAGACCATGTCTCTCAAGTATGACTATCCCCTGATGGAGATGGTCTCGCTCCAGAAGCACCTGCCCCTGGATCTCCAGGAGGGTCCTGTCTTGGTGGCCCCGTAACACCTTGGCTCTCTGATCGTGACCCAGTAGCTCGAGATCGGTTGGATCTCGACTGTGCAAAACTCTGTACTCACCAGTCCCTGGGTACTGCCGCCTCATAGTACCGCCTATAATACTCTGCCTCCTGGGCTCTCAGCGCCAGCTTTCTCAAGGTGTCTCTCATCGGACCACCCGCCACTGCTCTCTGCATGCTGGACACCACCTCCTCCGCTCATCCCCACCACTCTATCTCGGTATCTCACTCAGTGGTCAACTAAGAAATCTGTCACTGATAGGTCAAAATCTATGCTTGTAGCTACTGAACAGTCACCTGTAGAGTCTGGATCTAAGCATCCTCCATATGACCTGGGACCCAAACTCGTAGCGGTACTTGTGCTAGAGGAACCCCTCCCACTCGGCCTGTCCTCGATGCTAGAGGTGGGAGCACATCTGTCCTCCTCCTCTGCACTGATCGCCTAGGCTCATCATCACCCCCCATTGCAGCTAGCACCTCCCCTACTCTCCCCTCTCCACTGGCTCCAATAGCCAATCCACCTCTCCCCCTATCTATCCTCCCCTGTCTAACAGCTCTATCCACACCTCTCCTCCCTCTATCTCCCCGCCTCCCTCTACCTCCCCTACCTCCTCCATCCTCCCCATCATCTTCGTCGTCTCCCCCATCTCCCTCCTCCTCATCTGAATCAAAGGCTGGCCTCATCTCCTCCGAATCTGAGATCCTAGCCACCGCTCATGCAGCAAATAATCAGGAAAACTCATCTGTCATACCCGCATCCTGGATCTCCAGGGCATAGTCCCATATCTGCCCAGCCAACCCCACAAACTCCTCCACCGCCACGGCGCTATCAATAGTCGGCCCCCAATCAGCCACATCCTGCTACCGCCGTACATATAAGCACACTCCCTGTGGAATACCCTGCTGGCGCCCAAACTACCTCAAAACTCGGGTCACCAGGAATCTCTCAATAATGAACAGGATCCTCTCGATCAGGTACTAGGTCATAAATACAAAGGGCATCTCCAGCCCATCCTTGGCCCACACCTCGCATCCTGTGTACGGTCTCCAGGTGACCGTATCAATGTCATCAAGCACCCTCCTCTAGTGCTCTAGTTTGCCCAGCTTGCGTTGGACAACTAGACCCCTGTATCCATAGGCATAGGCACATCCTATGGGCCTGTCCCTGTCTGCTAGTGGCCTCACTGCTGGAATGTGCTCCCAGCACCATACCTGTAATAGGGTCACGCCAGCTGACAAACTGTCGTACCCGAGGTACACTACCTCATGCAAACCCCTGTATAAATGAGCCAGCATCGTTGACCCCCATGCAAACCTCCACCCCTGCATCACCATCTCCTCTAACACCAACCCCCATCCCACCGAGAATCCCTTTGACCTGCAATCAGGACAAAGGAATCCACCAATGAATCTTGCCAATACGGATGGCAGCGGTGCATAGTCTAGGTCTAGAAACTCCTGCCATAAGATCTCATAGCCACAGACAGTATCATCCTGGAATATCTAGTGTAGTGCCTCTGTGCCACCCTCCTCTGACTGCTCGTATGGTAATAGTGCACCAACCACAGGAATGCGCAAAATCCTGTAATAGTCCTCAGGTGTGACTGTCATCTCTCCAGTGGCAAAATGGAAGATGTTCGTATCACTGTACCACCTCTCTACCAAAGCTATCAATAACCCTCGGTTCACTGTGAACCGAGGCATATCCAAGAGAGAAGTCAATCCACATCTCTCAATAATGTCAAGATCGGCCTGTGACAAGCGCGGTATCAATGTCCAAGGTCTGGGGAATCTCTCCCGCGACTGCACCACACCTAATCGCTCCTGTCAAACAAGCAAAACAAATCCAATATCAGTTTCCACATCAAAACAAAGATATCAAAATCCAACTCACATCAACAACATGAAACAATTTGCTCATCTACATCAAAGTTCAAAATCCTATCATTTCATATCAAACTTTTAAAACAACTCAAGTTCTCAAAAACCATATCAAAACTTGTAAAACAACTCAAGTCTCCAAAATCACATAAACTTGTAAAACAACTCAAGTTTCCCACCCATATCAGCTTGTAATACAACTCAAGTTTCCAACCCATATCGGCTTGTAACACAACTCAGGCTTCACACACATTGAACTTGAAACAGAACATGCAAATAAACCATATTCTGATCAATACAACACATTGATATCTATACATAACTTGGAAAATCGCAAATCAAAATAAGTTATACCAACACTCATATTGGATAAATCCATCACATCATGACAGGCAAACAAAAACAATTTTCAAATCGGCCCATCTTCCAAAATTTTTCTAGATGCACTAAAACAGATACTCAATGCACTAAAAAACTCCCATGCGCTAGGTTGTCTCTCCTACGCGCTATTCTATCTACACTATGTGCTAGATTAACCCTATGCACTAATCTTTTCCCCCCATGCACCACCTAACCTACCCTATGCGCTAGAATGCCTCTACACGCTAATCTATCCCTCCTAGGCGCTACCTGTTTGGCCCTATGCGCTAGGTTAAACCTACGCGCTAAACCCCCTTCCCTATGTGAACCCCTGCAACCCCTATGCGCTAGGTCTACCCTACGCGCTAACCAATTGACCCAACGTGCTACCCGATGGCTGCCATGCGCTATTATACCTATATGCGCTAACATATTTTTGCTATGCGCTATCCTATCTAGTTCGGACACGACCCCTAATATTAACCTTGATGCGCTACTTTAAACTTCGTATGCGCTAAACTAAGCCCTAGACACGCTAAAATGTTAAACCCAAACTTTGAAATTCAAAAAATGCCTAAAAACAACAAAATAAAAAGTCAAAAGAGGGTCAAAAATGTTGACTTATTGGTGGTCCACGCGTTGTAGGTCTCCGGTACCTTCGAACGCGCTCGAAATGGTGTCTATGATAGGGAATAGGCATTTTCTCTGCAGAGCAAATTCTCTTTCTCCCAAGTCAACAAAGTACAAATGAACCTAATTCAAGCTCTTTTTCCCTTTTATAGGAGGGAAATGAAATTAGGGTTAGCCAACTGGACCTATAATATGGTCACGGTCTCCCCTATACCATAACATTTGTAACTTATCAGGAGATGAATCAATTTACCCACATTTCATATTCCTGAAATCATACACATCATATGAATCTCATCACATTAAAATCAAAAATTTTAAAAAAAAAATTGATTCATCTCCCGAGGGGGCATCACACATCAAATCAAATCTGGGGCACGACTTACAAATCACAAGAGCGACACAAAAATTGCATTTGATCATAAAATCACAAAAACACATCATTTTCTTTGAAATAACATGTGCACACATGTCACTTCAAAGAGGGGCAAAATGTAGACGTATAAAAATGACCATATTCCTAAATGAATATTTTATGTTCATTTCTCTATTTAATTAAATCCAATTTAATTAAATTATCCACATTCTTCTATTTTATTAAGTAAATTACTCAATTTATTTAAATAAATTCACTACACCATTTAATGAATAAATCATTTTTATTCAATTAAATCCCCCTAGCCACTTTTAATTAAATTCAAATTTAATTAAATAGTTATCCTAAATTGAATAAATCTAATTTATTTAATTTCCCCAAATTACAACCAAATTGAATTAAACTATTTATTTCAATTAAATCCTATTATCCCTCCATCCACTTGCAAAATCCCAAACCCCTTTCTAATCCCTTCTAGAATCTTCTAAATCGCTTCTAATCAACCTAACCCCTCCTCTAAACTTTGTCACATCCCTAAGCAAAGGGAAGTCACTTCTCAAACCTCAAAGTCTCCAATGACCATTAAAGGTTTTCAACCTTCAACCACTTAATCCTCCAAAGTCTCCAAAAACCATTGAAGGCTTCCAACTTTCAACCACTTAATCCCCAAAGTTTCCAATAACCATTAATAGTTAACTCAAACCCTCCTACATGGTTAAAACATTTGTTTTGACTCAACCTCTACCCAACCCAAGGGTCTCATCAGGCCTTTAATGCTTTGACCATGATTATCTCTTAATCATTTGCACAAAGGTTTATCCTTGGATTAACTCCTAATCCAGTGGGTAATCCTAACTTAGACTTGACCCTTAGCCTCTAGATAACCATGAGGTCTTCTCAGGCATTCAATGTCTCCAACCCCTTCTTTCAACCCAATCTTATGTTGACACTTGTCACCATTTCATTGGTGCAACTTGCAAACATGGATCCCCAACTTTCAAACTCAACCCTTGATTAAATCATTCGATCCTAACCATCCATTGCCCTATTTTTGCTATAAATAGAGCTCTCATCCCTCCATTTTCATATAGATCATCCTCCAAAATTTGAAGCATTACACTTATGCTCAAATACTTTCAAGCTTTCATATCATTTTTATGCTTATCATTTAGCCTCTTTTAGAATAGAAAATAGTCTAAATATGCATGTTTAGAGTACTTTCTTTATCATTTAGCTCAATCATAGACTAAATATAGTATGTTAGGATAGTATTCATACTAACTTTGTCATCTTATCATCTAGTTTATTGCATTTCTAGAATCATACATAGCTTAAAATACATCTCATACTAAAATCTATCAAAGCATCCCTCGTTCTTGCATTTGCCATCCCTAAACCATTTTGCTCAGTGATCTGAGAGCAAAACATTGGTTTGAGGGACATTGTGAGATAGAGAACCATGGGACCCTCCTTGGGAAGCTGAGTAATACTATGTTACTCCATAGCTTGCACCAAGAAGTCCTGTGGGTGTGTGTGGACTAGTCTTTCTCATTATTTTCATATATTAAGTTTTATAAGCCCACTTTTCCACCATACAGCTATCATATGGGTTTCCTTGGGATCTGCAGAGAATCTTGCAACAATACCTACTGCATGTGCTATATCCGGTCTACTATGCACAAAATATTGCAGCTTCCCAATCATAGATCAGTAAAGTGTCTCATCAACAAATGCAGATTCATCATTCTTTGATAGTTTACAGTTAGTAGTCATAGGAATACTTATTGGTTTAGAATCCTCCATTCCAAATTTCATCAAGATTTCTTTTATGTACTTGGATTGAGTAATGAAAATCTCATCTTTCATTTGTAGTATCTATAAACCTATAAAATACTTTATCTCATCGATTAATGACATCTCAAATTCTTTGCTCATTTCATTTCCAAAGTTCTTGAATATGGAGTCATTACCACAAAAAAAAATATCATCAACAAAATTTGGCTGAGATCAGTATTCCATTGTCCTCATCATTCTTCATGTACATGTTGTTGTTTTCACTTGTTCTTATAAAACCAATTTTTATCAAATAAGAGTGTAGTTTCTCATACCATGCTCTAGGTGCTTGTTTTAGACCATATAAAGCTTTGTTTAGTTTACACACCTGATCTTTACTCTTGTCTTCAACAAATCCTTCAGGTTGTTCAATGTAAACTTCTTCTTCTAGTATACCATTCAAAAATGTAGATTTAACATCCACTTGATATACCTTGAAATTTTTGAAAGCAGCATATGCCAACAATGTTCTTACTCCCTCAAGTCTAGCCTTAGGTGCAAAAGTCTCTCCATAATCTATTCCTTCTTCTTGAGCATAAGCTTTGCAAACTAGTCTTGCTTTGTTCCGAATGATCTCACCTTTTTCATTTAGCTTGTTTATGAAAATCCACTTAGTACCGATTACATTTTTGTCCTTCGATCTTGGGATCAATGTCCATGTGTCATTCTTCTTGATTTCATCAATCTCTTTTGCCATAGCATTTACCCAATCTTCACTGTTAAATGCCTCTCTTACTATTCTCGGTTCAAATTCAGATATCAAGCATGTGTTCTGTCTTAGTTTGTTCCTTGTCTTCACTGGATCATCTTTATCTCCTATAATCTGACTTGATGCATGATGTCTTTTGACATATTTGGCTAATATAGGCTTGGTAGGTTCTATATGATCCTTTTCATCATTCGGTAACTAGACATTATCTTCATTTTTTTTAGCAGCTTTCTCGGTAGGACTTCTCGGTTGAACATAAACAAATTCTTCATAATCTTCTGGTTCTTTGAAATTTCCTTCATCATTTCTTTCTGCACATTCATCAATTTTCACATTTGCACTTTCTACTATTTTGTTAGGTGATTTGATTAGACATTTAAATGCTTTACTTCTAGAAGAATAACCAAGAAATGTTCCTTCCTCACTTTTCTAATGAAACTTTCCATTTCTGTCATCTTTGTGAACATAGCATCTACTTCCAAAGATTTTAAAATAACTTACATTAGGTTTCTTGTCATACCAGAACTCATATGGAGTCTTCATAGTTTCTTTCTTCAGTTGAACTCGGTTCAAGGTGTAAACTGCAGTGCTGATTGCTTCTCTCCAAAATGTTTGAGGTACCCTCTTTTCTATCATCAGGGTTCTGGCACAATCCACAATTGATCTATTTCTTCTCTTGGCTATCCCATTTTATTGAGGTGTTCTCGGTGTAGACACTTGGCTTTTTATACCATGATCATTGCAGTATAAGTTAAATTCATCAGAGGTGAACTCTCCTCCTCTATTAGATCTAAGAGATTTCAATTGTCTTCCTATTTCATTTTCAACTCTTTCCTTGTACCATTTAAACATTTGAAAAGCTTCTAATTTTTCTTTTAAAAACATAACTGACATCATCTTTGAGTAATCATCCACAAATAATATGAAATATATATCACCATAATAACTTTGAACTTTCATGGGACCACAAAGATCAGTGTGTACTAGGTCTAAAATTCCTATAGAAGTGTAGGACTTACTTGTAAAGCTTGATCTTGTCATCTTACCCATCTAGCATCCTTGGCACATAGCATTCTCAGGTTTTTCTAGACTCGATAGACCTCTTACTCGGTGCTTCTTGCTTATTTTGATTTGATTATCAAAATTTACATGACAAAACCTTTTATGTCATAATCAGGTATCATCTATCTTTGCATAAAGACACTTGTTCTGAGTTGAGTCAAGATGAAATGTATTACCTTTTTCTTGTGTCCCGGTAGTAGCTAACTTTCCATGCATGTCATGAACTTTGACAATTCCTTTCTGAAATTCTATTCGGTATCTTGTATTGTTTAATTGTGCTACACTCAAAAAATTGTATTTCAAACCTTCAACCCAGTATACATCATCACATTTAGCATTGTCAAGAAGTCTTATAGATCCCTTACCTTTCATCGGACATGGTGTATCATTACCAAATCTTATATAGCCTCCATCATAGTCTTCTAGCTTAATAAACTTGTGTTTATCACCTGTCATGTGATGTGAGCATCCACTATCTATGATCCAAGAATCATTATTATTTATGTGAGATACTAGGGCTTTTTCTTCATACCTTTCTTCATCAGATCCATCTTTAATAGCCACATACACAACTTCCTCTATATCAGTTTCATTAGATTTATCATCGTTGGATTCTTCATCAGCTACTAGGCATGTCTTTCTTTCTCTCCTTCTGAAGTCTCGGTGTCCTCTGTATTGGTTGTCTTTCTGCCTGTTATCTCGGTATTCTCTCTTTTCACTAGAATCTTTGTCAGGACAGTTAGAAGCCATATGTCCTATTTTATCACAATTGAAATATTTTAAAGGTAGCTTTCCTTTATACTTACCTTTTCCTCTCAGTATTCTTATGGCTAATAATGCTTCAAACTCTTCTTGCTTCTTGATTTCCTCATACAGTTTGTGCACTTCTTCCATGTTCTTACAAAATCTTTCACTTGCTCCACTATGATTCCCTTCAGAGTACTTACTCATTATATCATTGTAATCATCAAATTCACCAATATGAAAAGAACTGAATGTAGATTCTACTTTATTTACCGAAGACCCACTGTTATCAAAATTACTTAACTCAAATGCATGTAGCTTACCAATAGTAGCATCCAAAGAAACTGGCATGTTAGGTACAGACCTTAATTCATTGATTGTAGAGACTCAAATGGCATAAGCAGGTAGAAGGGTTCTCAACAACTTACTTGTTACATCCTTTTCTTCAATAGTCCCTCTTGCTCCTTTAATTTGATTGATAGTCTCCTTTAACTCTGTACTTTATTGGGTTATGTTCTCACCTTCATTCATTCTCATAGATTCAAGTTGTCCTCGTAGACTATCTACTTTTTCTCTTTGAACATGTTCATCACCTCCATACACAGATATGAGCTTAGTCCACATTGCTTTTGCATCATTATAGCCTTCTAGGTCATTAAACTCTGAGTCGGTCAATGCTGATGTTATTTCAATCATAGCTTGAATATCTTCTTGCTTTACCTTTATCTCTTCCAAAGTCATCGAGTTGGTGCTCGGTGCAATGTAATCATTCTCTAGATAATATGTTGCATATTCTCCAATTCCTGATAGGTGCAACTTCATCCTTTTCTTCCATGTGGAGAAACTTGACTTGTTCAACTTTGGTGCATCCCTTTTATACATCTTCAGATCTTTGCCTCAAGTACCTTTAAACTTTTCTTCCAAAGTGCAATGCTCTGATACCAATTGTTAAGTTCTAATACTAAATGTAAAGTAATGATGCCAATAGCTAACAAGATGAAAGCGAGGGGGGGTGAATCATACAAACTTAATCTTCCATAAAATCAACAGATTCAACCTTGGTAACATATACTTCAGCAATATATCTAAAAAACTGCTAAACATGCAAACTCATAAACACATAATCATCAGAACACATATAACACTAGATTTAACGTGGAAATCCAAATAGGGAAAAACCACTGTGGGATTTCAGATCCACTAAGAAATATACTCTTCCAGAGTATGCTTGGTTAAAAGCAAATCTTGTTAAAGATTACAAACACATTGCTAGATGTGACCCGGTTAAGGGATTTCCTTCAGATTTGTTAGGATCTTCACTTTGTTAGAAGTGACCTTGTCAAAGGATTTCAAACACTCATTTAGAATGTTACCTAGCTAGAGGGTTTACAAATAAGACTGTTAAGTCCACTCGGTTAAGAGATTTCTCTGTTATTCAGAATAAACAATAGTAGTAAATATATCTACAACTTCACATCTAAAATGTTAAAGAAGATTCTTATTTGCTCAAAACAAACTAGTCATAGGACTTATCTTGTCCCTTTGCTGGGCTTCCTACTCTGTTTTTCAAATAGGTCTTCAAGCTTCTGTGCTCGGTAATCACTATGTAGCATCCCTGTGCTTACACTTGCCCGCATACATTGTTTATCAACAATTCCTTATTTATAAACAATTTGCTAACCACTGAATCTCCTTGATCACATTTCCCATGATCAATCTTAGCCATCAGATCTTCAATCTTGACTAGGTTCAATGTATCCTTTGATCTGAAAATGTTTTACCTTGCCTTGGGACTTGCATTCCATTCTTGGAACTTGCACAAGGTTATTGCGGTTCAATCTACGTTGTAGATCTTCCTGCCAATCTTCTATTGCTCTAGATCCTTAACAAACTTCATGCATGGCATACCAATCATTTAAACAACTCCAGCTCATCATTGTCCTTCATTAAATAATGCTTGTATTCATCCAATGTGCTCTATCATAACTCGATTGCAACTTGGTGAATACTAAACTTTACTCGGTAGACATTCTACCTTCATTAATCGATATCGATAACCTTAGGGTTTACTGACTAGGTTCCTTAGGGTTTACCGACTAGGTTCTTTGCTCAGTAACATAGTATAGTATTAACCTTACAATTAACAACATATGTAGGATATCAAAACAATCTAAACATCATGATCTCATCATTGTCTAACTCGATAATAGTTGCCCATTGAATAACTTATTTCTCCCCTTTCTTATCACATTCTTTCTGTGTTACTTACCAACCACTTAATTCTCTTGAAATCAATCTTCTCAAGATATGGCAACATCATACTGAATCAAAAAATCAATTTCTTGACATCAATGACAAAATAATGTTATAAAGATAGTTATCATCCTTTTTCAGTTATATCAATAATCTTCAACAACCTTCTCAATATCCTTAATTAATATCAACAATCTCCTTTCTATTGAAAATACCAACAAAGCATTGTCTTTTATATTTTGAGCAGAGGGCGTGCTATGACAGATTTCCCATCAATTAGTGGTTTATTACACTTTTTGAAAGCTCCTAACTATCCTAATAGACACTGGTCACTAAAAATTGGATGGGAATGGGTAAGTTGTCTTGCTGAGGTTGAAAAAGAATATGTAAAGGAAAAAATAAGAGAGTCAAACTTTATTGCATTTTCTTTATACGAAGTCACGACAATAGACAATACTTCATGGGTATGCATATATGTTTATACTGTAGAGAATCATACCCGCCAACCTCATCTACTATCTATTGCTCAAATGAAGGAGAGTATGACAAAGGAAAATTTATTTCAACTAGTAAAGAGAAGTTTAATTGAATATGGAGGTATGGATGACATGACGGTAGCCAAAAAATTGGTTTGTGTTGGAGTAGATGGAGCTTCACTAATGCAAGGTCACAGGAACAGTCTTTGTATAAAGATTGAATTTTTATTTGCACCGTACATTACTACAATTCATTGCATGGCTCACAGAATGAATCTAACTTTTGGAATTGTGAGCAAGTTTTCTTTGATTAAAAAATTTGAAATTTTAATTAGAGAGTTGTACTCACACTTTTGTCGAAGTCCCTAGAAATTTATGGAATTTCAACACTTTGCTAATGGAATAACTGATGGGAACACATTTCTCAAGGATAATGATACCAGATGGATCTCTTTGGATGGTCTAGCGCATCGAGTGTTTTCAGAATATCCATCCTTCATTGGACTATTTCACACAACTCGCGATGAATCAGATCAACTAAAATTTCCTGACCTTCTTCGGAGGTTAAGTAATTTAGAGACACTCTTAACTTTAGCAGCTCTTCTGCCCATGCTAGAGGAAATGAGGAATATTATGAAGGCTACCCAAAAAAGAGCTCTATATATTGTAGAATATGCTATGCTGCGTAAGATGACATGCATGACCCTCAACAATCTCTATCAAAATCAACCAACACTATCTGATGAAAAATTTGTTAAGTGGCAAACACTCACATTTTTGAACAATCTTGATAAATTTTTACAAATCGGTGTAGACGGGGAGGTATGTGCTAATGTATAGGGAGTTGAGATACCAATGCACTTCTATGCCATGGTCGACCCCGAGGAACCAGGAAAGCACCCTAGGAAGCAACTAGAAATAGTTACAAGGGAATATTTTGACAAGATTGTTGAAACTATAACTACTTCTGTGAAGAAAATTGCGTATGATCTTTCCTCACAAATTAGAAGCATATTCCCTCCTGACAACCTTCTTGAAGCCATGTCTATTATGTTTCCTCATTATTGGAGCCTCAACATTGCATTTGATTTTCGAAGTAAGCTATTGATATTGATAAAACAATTTTGCACATCCAAAGAATTGAATGGAGTAACTATAAATGGAATATTAGATGAAACTCATCTTCGAGAGAAATCATCTCATTTTTCATACACGATGAGAGAAGAATATGCCAAAATGGAGAACCCCAACGAAGAAGGATCAGTAACAAGGCTTTAGAAAACTATAACTGAGAACTCAGTGTTGCGTGATTCAATGCCAGAATATGTGAAGCTTGCTGATTTATGTCTTACCATGATATTGGGTTCAGTGGAAGATGAGAGAGTTTTCAGTGCTTTGGGGTTCCTAAAATCAAAGCTAAGAAACAAACTAGACAAAAATTTAGAAAATTGCTTGAGGCTCTATACATCTAGGTATGATGTCCACACTTTTCCTTACGATAGGGCATTGCAAATCAGGAGGTCCAAATGTGAAAGAAGAGGTTTGGGAAACACTTCAAACCAAAGTGCCAATGGGACTATTGACTCATGTACTAGACCTACCAGTAGCATTGAGATGTAGTTCAGCGAAGGTATGCAGACTTAGAGTGAAGAAAGCACATACAATAATCAAGAAAGCTCTGAATTTGATGTGGATGAATGGAAACTGTAAGAGATTGGTATTTATTAATCTTATTACTATATCTCATCATTCATATTACAAAAACATATTACTTTTTGTAATTAGAATTCAATATTGATTTGTAATTGTATTTTTCAACTTTCTATTTCCAATTTTCCAAATTTAAAATAGAATTAAAAAAAGACCACAATGTGTTTATTGATATAGAGATGTTTATTGTTTATTTAGACATGTTTGAGTCTCAAATCTATGTGATACATTTCAAAACCATATGATACAATTCATTCAATAGTAATACACATGTCGAGAACCTAGATTTTCATTAATTGTTTCAAAATTTAGGCATATGATATAATTCATTCAATAGTAATACACCAATATGTGTGATTCTCCATACAAATTGCAAAAGTGAATACAAAGTTTCAGAACCCTTTGCAAATGACCCTGCATTCCCTTTTATAGAAACAAGAGAGAAACAACAGCTCCTATGTGATTCTCCAATGTCCATGCAAAAGTGAATACAAAGTTTCAGAACCCTTTGCAAATGATCCTGAATTCCCTTTTATAGAAACCAGGGAGCAACAATAGCCTCAGTTCAAATTGCAAGTTTGCAACATATGAAGACTCAACATCAAAATCACAAACTCAGCATAGATTTATATGGTCATCACAGGCCGTATTAGCAATTTAACATCTACTACATGTCTGATATCTCCTGTTCAAAAAACGGAGTTCAAAATTAAATATTAATTCATGCCATGACAAATTAAATATAGATAATAGCAGTGCCTAAAACCTAGTAATCAGAAATAGAGAAATGCATAAATGTTAAAGCAAGGGAGAATTTGAGAATACAAATTTACTGGCTGAAGTTTTTCATTGTGCATCATAGTTGTGCGAGTGCTGGTTTTTTCCTATTCACAAAATAGAGTTATTTCAAGCGATGCCAAATTCAAAACAAAAAAAACATAAAACCTTGAAATTAAGAGTAAACGAAGAAAATTGTGCAATACATACTATGATTCTTAAGATTTTTGTGCCAATCTTTGTAGGGTGCTCCACTCTTTGTCTGATGGAAGGTCAATATTTTGTAAACTATGGAAAGTTAATTGCAACTTTTTCAACATTCCATATTTAGAAGATTGACTTAACATCACTGTTTCATCCAATACCGAATTTAGCATTGTAAATGGTTGGATGAATTCCAGAAAGCTTTGGGGAGTTGTGTCCTTAGGAAGCAAGTCTAAATCAAACTTAATTTTTATCTCCATGCTTTTTTTGTAATCTTCTTTTCCAATGAATTTATTTGATGGGTCAACGGTCTTAGGGAATCCAAGTTTAATCAAATTATTTTTCTTTTCTTGCAGCTTCAATATCTGTTTTCCACAATTTTCCATAACTTCTGATGTTTCCCTTAGTTTTTGGCATTTTTGAATGATAGATGATGTCTTAACTATGGCATCAATGTGGCTCTTAATTCCCTTGGATGCCAAGCAGGTGTCACTGGAACTGTAGACTACTTGCAGAATCGTTTTTGCCATATACTCTTTTGAATAAACATGTATGCTCTTCTCAAAGTGCCCTTTGATTTTCATATAAATTACTCTTAGACTTTCATTCAATTCAAACCATTCCCACAACTTGTCACTCCTCTATATTATTTGCTGCCAAATGTTTTCTTGTATATACTTCGTTGTATTTTTCATATTATCTTTCAATCTACCCTCCAAAGTTTTTATTTTATCATTTTCATTGTGCAGGTCTTCTTTCATTTGTGCATATTTTTTTCTTTCTTCCTCTACTTCCTCTTGCAAATGTTTTTTCTTTTTCCTTCCCATGATCCAATAGGTTATGTAATTTTCTCATTTCAGCAGTAGCAGACTCATAACTTTTGTATAACTTTTGAAAACTAGCTTTTTCCTCATCAAATTTTTTACTACTTTTAGCCAGTTTTTCTATCAGGTCCTTCAATTTTACATCCATCTTCTCCTACTCTACAATTTCTACTACAGAGCCTGAATTTTTTATCCTTTTCTGTAAATCATTGCACTTGCTATATGCTGCTTTCCTCCTTGATTTTTCATTTGCCAAGTCTGCTTGTAACTTTTCTATTTGTTTCTCCAGTTTATGTTTTTCTCTCTCCACCTTTAGCAATGAAGTGTGCAATACCCTAAAAATGGTCGTCTAAACCATGATCCCCTAATCTCAACAACATCACCAAGGTCCTAACCAAAGGCAATTAAATAAATCTTGAGCACACAATTAATTCTTTAAAGATCAAATGTCACATGGAGAAATTAATCAACCAATATTAATTAAATATTATTTAATTAATTGATCATTCCAAGTAAATCATTTTTAAACAATTATCTTATTTATTATATTAAATATACTAGCATATTTAATTGAATAAATAAAAATTGCCATAAATCTTCAAAAAATGAAACACATCAAGAAAGAGGAATTGGAAATTATGAGCACAAATCTTCAAAAATGGAAATAAATCAAAAAAAGAATTAAAAATTGAGAAAAGAAATCAATTGGAGATAATCTTGAAAAACAAATTAAAAATTTATAAATAATCTCAAAGAAAGCAATTAAAAAAATTAAATATTAAATTTGAATGAAAGAGAGAATAAATCATTTTTTTTTATTTTATCTTAATTTTAGTTCAATTTCCTTTAAAACTGAAAAAAGCATCCAATCACATCAATTCACTTGGATTGTGCTTCCTCTTGGAAAATCTTAACTGCTCATCATCATTTGAATTTTCTATAAATTCAGGCCTTCATCTCTCATTCAGGGATCTTGGAGAATATATTGTTATCATGTTGTTTTTGCTCTAGATTCAATAATATTTGTGCATTTAGATATTCACATATTAGTTATTGCATACATATTTAGATCATTTATCTCATATATTTCTTATATCATGTTAGATTAATCTTTCATTCATCTAGATTAAATCCATGCTAATATAGATTAAAAATCCTTTGTTTAGGTGTTTTCTGGTCACTAGATAGCTTAGCAATCTGAGAGTAATCTAAATTCGCATCTACTAGTAGGCAATGGGTCGCTTTGTAATGGTTTATTATTCATTGATTATATCTGTCTAACCATGCATGTAATGAATTAATTGAAGTGTTGTGTATTCCAGATACAAATACAGGTCCACTTTTCACACACACATTTTTGGTGCCAATCGTGGGGTAGGAAACTAATTTTCGGCCTCAAAATCATTTTTTTATCTTGCAGGTTTCATCTGTACAATCTTTGCGAAATATCGTACAAGTAGTTTCACTGCATCATATGACATTATGTTGAAGCCTGTTATTTGTTGTATGCATTATATTGAAGCCTGTTATTTGTTGTACGAATCAGAAAATGGTGTCGTACGTCATTCTGTTCTGAATATTTGATTCTGTCTTCTGTTGTCCTATGCTTAGTTATAACTCGTATGACGAAACCCTTTTGTCATTTCATTCTATGAGAATTGTCGTATGATTCTATTTTCTGTTGGATTAAAGCAAGTTTCACTTTTCAGGGTTTTTCTTGAATTAAATTTTGATTATGCTAATGCTAACTCTAAATTGTCTTCTGTCTGCCTTGTATTTTCATAGCCTAACCAATTTTTTTGCAGGTCCACTTGACAAAGAATCTATCAATAAAACATACACCTGCCAAAGAATCAAGAAGAAAGTGACTACTGACATATTGGTTTTGCAGGTTTCCTAAGGAGAATTGACTAAACATTGTGTATTCATTTAGTATTTTCTTAGGCACTTAAATTGCTATCTGGTTAAAGAAAAAATCTGTCTTTCATGTTTTCATAAAAATATGAGAGGTAGGAGAGTATGCTATTGTCTTTTACAGAAAATCATAAATCTAGACCCTCGAAGCTTTTTTTCTAAGTTTTGAGATTTGTGTAGCTTTAGCGGGCCTGTCATAGTGGGAAAAAGTAATCACCCTGTGAGAATGACCCAAGTGAGTACAGCTAGACTTGAGCATTCCAACTCACTATAATAAATAGGCCTCTACTTATTAAAGTCTCAGAGGATGGAATTATTTGAGTTTTCTCTTTGAGATCTCTCATATCGAGCATTTTGTGGGGCCTCACGGTCTCAATCACATTTTCGTGACTACAACTTGTTTTGGTACCTTGTCAAGCTATAGGCCTCAATCATGCTTGCATGACTTCAAGGGGTAATTTAAAATGGAATTTTTGACTAATAACTATAAGATTAGAAGCTACCCGATTCACCTTCGAAAGGTTGATAATCTTTGTGCAAGAGAGATAGTAACTCTCCCAAGACACTTGCCATATCGTGCCCCCATTAGCATTTGGAGTCGGCTAATATGACATTGAAAATCCATTGTGTAAGACTCAACGACCATATTCTGATTAGCTATTGGGTGTGTACCTAAGTCAGCAAGAAAAGGTTTTCTTCTCTAAGCCAACTTCCATAGGGTTAGCATGTTGTGATTGAATTATTATAGATCTTACGTGTTTTCTGTGTTTTCATCCCTCAAACTAAAACTGAGATATTAAAACTGGAGAAAACAAATCAACAAATCAGTGATAAAACTTTATCTGTGTCAAAACTAGTCTATCCCAGTCAAAAACCAGTCCACCTCAAAATTAGTCATACTCAGTTGTCAGACTTAGCTATTGAAAAACTCTTATTTTTTTGTCTCTGCCCTGTTAACAGTTGTACGAGCCTGATCATTTTCTGTCCTATATCATATCTTGTGTTGTACAAGTCTTCTAAATTTTCGTCCAAGCTCAATCCTGTGTCGTACGAGACCCAACAGTCCGTCGTTAAATCTAAATCATGTATCATACGAGACAAAACTGTACTAAGTCCTTTGTTATTCGAGACTTGCCCATTTGTCATACAATGCTAGGTAGCAACTCATACGAAACAAAATTATTGTCGTCCTGAAGCTGTTATACTATCGTACGGTCTTAGAAATCTTGTTGTACAAGTCTCTAATTTTGCCAATCCAGAACAGTCAAACCTACCTAAAACAATCTACAGCAAGCCTAAAACTGGTTATCAATTTCCTGAGCATAAACAACCTTGATAGTGTACCCGTGCCATTGCATTGCATGATTTTGTCAATCCTGAGCATAAAAAACCTTGATAGTGTACCCGTGCCATTGCATTGCATGATTTTGTCAATCATCTTTAAGCTAGTTCAAACAACATCTTATGAAACCTAAGTTAACTTAGATAACGTCTTACACATGACAGATCATTCCTGAAACCAGACTAGATCTTAGTAACTTCTCTCAATCACTACGTTAAACGAACTAATAGCTACAATTTTATCTTGACTTCTACAACACCTCTAGCTCTTGGTCCTGTTGGTTGTAAATACCTATTCAAACCACAAGCTCTTCTAAAAATTCTGACAAAAGTAAGAATCCCATGGTTGCCTTAGCTCAACGAATTCAAGATCTCATAAGAGAAATATATGATATTCAAGCTCAATGAAAAGATTCAATGACCCCTCTTGAGATAAAACTTCATGATATCAAGAACACTAGACTTCAAGAAATACAAAAACAATTACGTAAGATGGAACAAGAAATAATTGACAATCAAAGACTAAATCTCATACAAGATAACAAAACACCTTCACCAAGACAAAAAGACATATATTTTCTAGATAGACAGTTTACACCTTTGGAGCAATCTATTGAGTCATCTTTGGAAGAGCTTCTTAAGAACAATCTTATCATATTGCCTAAAAAGAACACATGGGGATGTGCAGTTTTGAGTAGTTACTATGCATATCATAGGCATAATAAACATAAGACTTCAATATGTATAGAATTAAAACATAAGATTCAAGATCTCATTGATAACGGTGTCATTGAAATTGAAGATCCTAATGACTCACCTAAACAAAAAGAAGGAACTATTTCTAAGCATGATCAAAATCATGAACCTATGTCTAGCAAGGCTCCATATGTAGCCTCCATCCCTTCCATGATGTCTTCATCTCCTTCAAACAATTAAACTTCTCATCTTTACCTTCAAGGTCTATCTCCTATGGAAATCCAAGTCAATGGAAATATTGATACAAGTTCCTCTAAAGATTTAAAAATCCAGATCTTATTCCATCATGCAATACAATTCCAAACATTCCCACTCTGGAGAATCCCACTCAAGATGCTTCCCCATCATGCCAAAATATGGAGATCTTCTAAGAATCCCCTACACCTATGCAAAATCCTATAGAAGTGACTCCATGTCAAGAGGATAATCTGAAAAAATGAAGAAACAAGTCCTATCATAAATCAAGATCAAGTCACCAAAACTCCTCGATCCCATCTAATGATTGAAAAAAATCCTATTCACTAGAATCCCATGATGATCCCCTTATACCTTTCCATTTCTTCCAAGATGATACCCTTCCATCTCAAGAGCAAAGCATTCTTCCTAAGCAAGATCATGATGCCTTTTCCACCTTTTCAAATGATGCTATTCAAAATGAGAGTCAAACACCCTTCCTACTCTATCCAATGGTCCTCTTCCATGTCAAGATCAAAGTATCCCTTCATCTCCTTGTCATAATCCTCCATTTTCACCTCAAGGATCCATCATGCCAACAAATCCCTCTTGTGATCCTATAATTCCTTGCATTCCACCTCCATCTCATAATGGACTCACACCTTCTTTCCAAAGCAAAGTGTATCCTACATGTCAAAATATTTATAAAGGTAAAGGGGTAGATCTCCACAAGCAAGAACCCCTCCATATTAAAGAAAATGTTAAAGGTCATGGCCTCAGGGACATTTCTCAAGATGTTGGTATCTCTCATAAATCCTACATTTCTCCAATTAAATCCAAATATATGCTTTCCCCATCATCACTTCCATCCATTCTGGTCCCTATATCCCTCTATCCCTTATGCAAGATCAACAAAGCCACACATCTACGAGTACCTTCCATCCATCTAAAAGACCTCCATATCATTCTTATCTATCCATGCATCTCCCTCCAAACAATTTGGATGCCAAGCATAAAAGTCATAAATCAAGCAATCCACATGTATTCGAGGATCAACATGTCCCATCTAATCAACCTATCAAAACAAAGCAAAATATGATCCAAAAAGTAAAAGAAAAATACAAAATGCCACAAAGGCCCACAAATAAAGAAGAAAATTCAAACGTTATATGGGTTCCTAAGGCACTTGTACCAGCAATGCGCTCTAAGGAACTACAAAAGCATGAAACATCAAAAACCATGTGGATCCCTAAGTGGTTGCTTGAAGCACAAAAGTCCAAAGAAAAATCAAAATTGGCATCCAAAATTGTTGTTCCTCCATCCAAACCTTCCGATTCTATTCCTCCATCACCTCCTTCATCCATTTTGGGTTCTTATGCCCCAAAATATATAACCTTTCCTCCATCCAAATCTCAAAATTTGAGATTTACTTCTCTTCCATATGTCCACCATCCCTCAAGATGTGTGCCAATGTTGATCTTTCCAACATTTCAATCTAGCCATACACAATTCTTCCAACATCCCATCCATTATCCAACACCTCTTTTTCACCCTTCCATCCCTCTTATCCAATCCTTTGCATGAATCCTTGCCCTAGTTTCATTTCTTATCCTACCAACATATTTGAGCATACCTTCATAGCCATGGTCTATTGTAACTCATATTATAAGGGTACCATCCAAAGAAGTGAGACATTGGGGTCCTTCTTTTGTCCCCTATCATGCCTCCATTATCTTCCAAAAAAAGAAAAAAAATGATGAAAAAGGGAAAAAAAAAATCAGAAAAAAAAGTAAAGAGAAATAATTTCGTCCACGAGTGAAAACCACTTCTTGTGGCGCCTTGGGCAAGTACCATGGTGAAAACCTGGAAAAAAGGCACCATGCATAATCCATTATCCTTTTTCACTTTACTCTAGGGGCAAGTTCCATCCATGTACATCCATCTATTATCCTTCTTCCTCCATTATCGTTCATCCTCCATTATCCCTCATTCGCTCTATCTACATTCATATCCCTTTTCCACCTTTGATCTTGACAAGGTTAAGGATCTTTACATGTTTTGTATGTCCTATATATTGCACTTAATCCACACCCTTTATCTCCTATCCATTTCTCGCTTACATCCTTCATTACCACCTTTGATCTTGATTATCCTATTTGTCCCCTATCCAGATCTTGATCAACACCATGGACAAAATGCAAAAACATGTTTTCCACAAACCTCTTGACATGGCCACATCTTTGGACCATATGGCTTTGTTACGCTATATCCTTACTTCACTATGCTATATTCTTTCTTTGCATCACTAAAATCCTTTCTTTACACTGCTACAATCCTTGGTTTACATTGCTATATCTGGACCCTATGCTTGGATTAACGTTGTGAGATAGTCCTTGAAAGTGCCCGCCATCATTTGCTTATCCATTCATGTACTCAAAATCCCTTTTACCTTGCTAGACACTGGGGGAAAACATCAAAATCCTAAAAATCATAAAATGTCCTGAACAAAATCCTAAAAATCCTAAAATGTCTTGAACAAAATCCTAAAAATAAAAAAAAATCACTAAATCAAAAAAAAAAAAAAAAACTGAAAAATCAAAGCAAGAAAGCATAGACAAACTTTCAAACTAAATCAACCATAGACAACCTCTCAAAGTCTACAATCAAACTTATCTCATGTCTTGTTAATCTATTTATCAAACTCTATCAAACATCAACATGTCTTATACAAGGAAGGGTACACTCGAAACTAGACAAATCGGTCTTATACGGGGTACTTACTCTTTTAAACCAGACATTCCTATCAATGATCACACAAATCAAAACAATGACATAGATCAATATGGCTACTGGATTTTGTCCATGGTAGTCATATCTCTTGTATTGAAATGCTGCATCTTTTCTTTAGCTTGTACATATCTTTTAGTCACTTTCGTAAAATCTTGGTTCTTTTAGAACCGTTATGGCTTGAAACTGATCACTGACCTAGTCTTAGGGTAATCAGCTAAGCAATTTACATGTCCTAAGCAGTATCAACCAAGTCATATTTCAGTCAGTGATACCCAGTCATCCACTCTGATTCAGTCACCTATCTACTATTTACTAAAGAGTTTTATCATTGAGTAAACAAGCAAAACAAGACTACTGAAAACAATCACTAAACTATTTGAGATATGCATGAAATTGTCTTAATGTGTTGTCTTTTACATTGGCTTTCACTTATTATTCCCTCTGAGTAACTCAAGGAAGTCTATCTTGACTAAGAGGAGCAAGGATTGGGGGCATAATATTTTTTTTGTTTTCTACTTGTAGGAATGATCCCAATGATCTGGAAACATCTAAATTAGCTGGGTGTCTATGATAAGAGCCTTCACATCAAGGTGAAATCACCTCACATACCTTGACTCCGCTTATTTGAATGTTACAGGGAGCTTCCCATCATTTCTTTGTCTGTTTTGAGGGAATTTCTTTATCATGCAATCCAGGTCCCTGCGAAATCTGTCCAAGGATATGAACGAAAAAAGGGTCATTGCAGACAAGATAATTAATATCGCATATGCAAAGAAATGAACTCTATTCTATGTGCCATAAATGTAAAATGCTCAATGATGAAAATTAAGCTTTTCAAAGTCTAGTGACTAGGTTTAGGATTGCATCTCATTTTGCATATCATTTTGTATTTCATTCTGCATTTTGTGAAATTAGAGTGATTTTGGTATGGTAACAATGATCTCTTTATCTTCTAAATGAGAGTTGGAAGCATCATCATTTCTTAGCTAACTGGTCTCTTTTCACTTCGATCAAGTACTTACGTATTGAGATGTTAGCTGCATACATGAGCATCTTATATAGATTCATACATTTCATTATTACTTATTTGCATTCATATTATTGCATGAAGAAAAAAAAACATTTGCATTACTAGTTACCCATTCTCCTCACTTATTCTCATTCATCATTTATTTTCATATGAAAAGAAACAAAAATAGACATCCATGGTCATTTACATTACATACATCCCTACTGGAAAGAAATGCATACATGTAGAATAAAGCATATAGAAAATATCTCAAAAATTGAATCAACACAAGTATAATGAAGTCAAATCGGATCTCGTATGTATATATATATATATATATATATATATATATATATATCGTATCAAGTCTAAGAGTACTAAATGATGGCCAATGACATGTACAAACTCCCATCGGAACAAGAATCGTATGGGTACAAAAAAATGGGTGTGTCTACAAAAAAAATATCACAGCTACAAAAAGAATATCTAGCTCTGGGCCTCTCCCTCATCGCCTGGTGGAGGAGGTGGAGTGTGATGACCAAGATCCTGACAAGGTGCCTGAGCTCCCTCTAAACATTCCATATACTGCGAATAGGGTATAACCTATTGCGTAACTGGAACTGCGACACTATATGCTGCAAAATAGTAGGCTTCCCTACTACTCTGGTAAAGGACCTCCTATCACAAGGGTTCTATCTCTGCTCTCATTTCTGCTCTCATCTCTGAGATATGGCGATCGCACTCAACTCTAAGATCAACAAGCTATCAGTCTCACTCCACGAGCTGAGTCTGAGCCACTGTCAACTGTGACTATAGCTCCACTAAATGTGCCCTCATCGACTGTCTAGCATTTGTCCCTTGCTCTCTTGCAGGTTATCCACCCCAATCTCCACCTCCAGCACCACCCTACTCCTCTCGCCACTGACGGACTTATCTCGAAGCCGCTCGCTCCTTCCCTACCCCACCCAATCTCACACCTATACCTCCAAGTGATCCACCCTCACCCCTCTTTTGTCCCACATCAACTGGAGCCCTGCTACTACTAGCACCAGGATCACCACCTGTAAATCTCAGAGCCTCAGCTCTATGTCTTGTCTCTGGCCCTACCTCTGACCTTGCCCCTGTCCCTATGCATGGGCATCATCCTCAACCTCCTCAATATGAGGAGCCTGCTCAGCTGGATCCGTCAAATGAGGGCATGGATGCTTCTAAAAATAATCTCTATATTGGGAAAATACCCCTACATCTATAATATCACTCAGGTAATCCCATCTCAGTCTCTATAGATGAGTCATCTCCTCCATGGACAAGGCATAGGACAACCTTGGTGACCACCCATGCCTCTCCTCATCATCATATCGGGCATATGTTGTAAACTCCTATGATACTCGTTGAGGCCAGCCATACTATCTCATCACCCATGATACTACAAACCACTCCACTATTATCTGTGATCTGCCAATAAGAGGGCGAGTAACAAAAAGGTCCCTGCATACCAACCTCCATTCATCCCATGGCTCTAAGCCCCTATAAGGCCTCCATACCATGGCTATCAAGTCATCCAACTACCGCCGCCAAAAATCCGTCTTCCCCAGATGGGGCTATGTAACGTAACCAGCATACCTATATACAACTGGTTGCCCAAGCTCTCTGCTATCATCAACAATGGGCCAACAAACTAGGAGGTGCTTCCAAGCCCAAACCTGTAAGATAAAAACACCAGCGGCCATGCTCTTTCCCTCTCTGTACACTATCTCATGCATCTCACGATACATGTGGGCTAATATGCATGAACCCTAGCCAAGCCTCTGGGGGGTCTCCATCAATCTCTCCAACATTTGGCCCCATCCACACTAAAATCCCTGCTGACCTCTATCCGACATCATAAAACAACCGATAAAACCTACTAGGATGCAAGTTAGAGGAAACTCATCACTATACCTACTCATCAGGCTGTCCCAACTGATGGACCGTGTCAGGATATCAGGATCCCTGAAGACATGCCTCACTGCTTGTAATCTTGGAAGGTGTCTTGAATCATAGTCCACCTTATCCCTAGCAAAAGGGATATGGAGGATCCTATATACATCCTCGGGAGTGATGGTCATCTCCTCAACTGGTAAATGAAATGTGTTATGCTTAGAATGGAATCTCTCTACCAATGCTGTGAGCATACTATGATTCACATGGATATCAGGTAATCTCAATAGATGTGTCATGCCGCACAAGTCAATATGAGCCTGCTCAACCTCTGATAGCTGCCAAACTAACGTCATGGTAGGTGGATAAACACACCTGAAAAGCACATGAGGTAATCAAACCTGCAAAATCAAACAATGGAGTATCAGAATACATTCCAAATAAGCCTACAAGAGGAGTAAAACATCACGCAAATCCAACTACGTCAATTAAAAAAACAAAATTTCAAGTTTAGACCTTTAAAAATGCTTACTATTTTCCAAACGACAAAACACAAAAGAACAGAAACTCGTACGAGTCAGAATTGAGCCCCGTACAACAAAATACTCCCAAACGACAAAAGATTAGACCCCAGACGACAAAATGGTCTTTCAAGAAGGTTGTCGTACGACACAAGGGTGGTGCTAGAATGACAAATCTAATGGTCTAAAATGACAAAATAAAATTTAGCAGTTTGTCATACGAGACAGGATCCTGTCACGCATGACAAAATGAGAAAACCCGACTCAACATTGCCAAAAAACTTGAAAAATCAACAAAAATATTCAAATTTGGAATGAATAACAGGCTTAGGATAGATCACTTACTGGTGGCTCATAGTGTCACAATCGATTAAATCATCTCTAGTGCTCGAATCGATGCTCACGAGTAGGGACCACCATTTTTCTCGTAGAAGGATTTTTGAATTTTCTAACTTTGGGGGGTTAAAATGAATTGAAAATGACACTTTTGTCCCATATATAGCCAGAAACCTAATTTTTCAACTTGCTTCGATGGTCATGAAAATTGTACCCTTAGCTAATTTGCCCATTCTGACCCGAAATTTTGAGATCATTTTGCTAGTCAATTTCACAAAGTATGGACCACTTAGCACTTTTCATCAAAGGATCATTCTCTCTTCTTTAATTGCGCTTAATTTCTCATAAATCAATGTTGAATGTCAATTTAATTTGTACAAATCAACTTTGCACTCAATTTCTTATCAATAAATGCAAAATTTTCAACAATTCCTCTGAATCAATTTGTGCTCAAATCATTATCATCGCTCAAAATTGCCTATCATCATGCACCCTCACTATCTTTCTATTTCGCTCCCGAGGGGGCATACTCATGACCTTATGACCTCACATCTTCAAATGTCTAGGAAAATTTTCAAATCTTCATTGAAAGTCGAGCAAAACATCTTTTTCAACTAAAGAAAATCAAATAAGACCTCATCGCTAGGGGCATCTTGACTTCATCACTTTATATCAAGTTGAGATCTCTTGATCATCTAAATCAAATCAATCTCTAGAGGCATATCAGTTTCATTACTTCAAATCAAGTTGATATTTGTCTTTTATCTGAATCAATCTCTTAATGTTAATCAGTTTCATCGCTTTTCATCAAGTTGATTATTCGTTTAAACTCAATCAAGGGTTTAAAGAGTATCTTTGATCACACTCAATCTAAGCAGATGTTCAGTATTCATCACTTTGGATCAAGCTGGATAGTTTATCTTTGCTCATCGTATCTTGATCAATCAAGTTAAAGATCGATATTTATCATCACTCGCTGTGTCTAGATCAATCAAGTTCTAGATCAGTAAGATCCGATTCTTGATCAATCAAGTTCAAGTTTGGTATCTTTGTTTTCTATCATTCCTAAGTTCAATCAAGTTTGGGAACGGTATCACTTTAATTAGACTTCATTCAGCTTCATCGCTTCGAATCAAGATAAACACCTTGCTTTTTGTCTAGTTCGTGATCAATGAAGTTCAGAACTGGTATCTCCTAGACATCAAATTTTCTTTGTAACAATGCACTGTTCGCACATTAATTCAAAGAGGGGCAAATGTAATACCCTAAAAATGGTCATCTAAACCATGAGCCCCTAATCTCGACAACATCACCAAGGTCCTAACCAAAGGCAATTAAATAAATCTTGAGCACATAATTAACTCTTTAATGATCAAATGTCACATGGCAAAATTAATCGACCAATATTAATTAAATATTCATTTAATTAATTGATCATTCCAAGTAAATCATTTTTAAACAATTATCTTATTTATTTTATTAAATATCCTAGCATATTTAATTGAATAAATAAAAATTGCCATAAATCTTCAAAAAAGGAAACAAATCAAGAAAGATGAATTAGAAATTATGAGCATAAATCTTCAAAAATGGAATTAAATCAAAAAAGGAATTAATTGACAAAAAAATAAGAATTAAAATTTGAGAAAAGAAATCAATTTTAGATAATCTTGAAAAACAAATTAAAAATTGATAAATAATCTCCAAGAAAGCAATTAAAACAATTAGATATTAAATTTGAATGAAAGAGAGAATAAATCAGTTTTTTCTGATTTTATCTTAATTTTAGTTCAATTTCCTTTAAAACTGAAAAAAAGCATCCAATCACATCAATTCACCTGGATTGTGCTTCCACTTGGAAAATCTTGACCGCTCATCATCCTTTGATCTCAACCTTTGGTTTCTTTCTGAATTTTCTATAAATTCAGGCCTTCATCTCTCATTCAGAGATCCTGGAGAATATATTGTTATCATGCTATTTTTGCTCTAGGTTCAATAATATTTGTGCATTTAGATATTCACATATTAGTTATTGCATACATATTTAGATCATTTATCTCATATATTGCTTAAATAGTGTTAGATTAATCTTGCATTCATCTAGCTTAAATTCATGCTCATATAGATTAAAAATCTTTCGTTTAAGTGTTGTCTAGTCACTTGATAGCTTAGCAATCTAAGAGCAATCTAAACTCGCATCTACTAGAAGGCAATGGATCGCTTTATAATGGTTTATTATTCATTGATTGTATCTGTCTAACCGTGCATGTAATGACGTAATTGAAGTGTTGTGTATTCTAGATATAGATATAGGTCCACTTTTCACACACACAAAGTGTAGACCACTTCATTAGTCCTTTTTGACACACTAATTTTGTCCACATTATGTACTTTGGAAAAATCCATTTCGAGGGTGCTAACTTGAAATTCAGAGGGATCTATCTAACTGTGTGGTAGATTTTTATCTTTAGTTGGGGCCGGGGGCATAACAACCATGAACTCCATCATATCTTTCTGTGGGTCATTTGTTGGAAATACCCTGTTCCTTGCAGGCTCTTCTTTTAAAACTTCAGTCAGGGAAACCCTACGAAACACTTTCTTTTTTTCTTTATTTACTTTTGTTGTGTGTTCATATTTTTCATAGTAATCATGATATTAAAAATTTGGGCTTGTTGAAGAAATCGAATGTTTGAAAGGTGACATAGGAATACCAGAAGCTCCAGTTCCACTTATTCCTGTTGTTTTCACTAATGTTTGACTAGGATTACCAACAACAATTCCTGATACTATCTCACTCCCACTGACACTTTCATGTGTAGTTTTCATAATCTTTTTAGGTGTGTGATCTGAAGCTGCAAATGATTGTTTTGTAGTGTCAGTGGAACTTGATATAGGATTATGAATAGTATTAGTATCTACCACTAGTGGCCTCTTGCGAGAGATATTTTGTTGTAGCCCTTGTCCAACAACTAGACAACTAGTATCAGTATTACTAGTAGTACCCATGCCAACCCCACCAATCACAACATCACTTGACTAAAAAATAATGGGAATACTATCCCTAGATTCCCCACCTATGACAGTGGCACTTGATTCACCACCAATGGGAATACCATGATGTGGTGGTAGTTGTGGATTTGAACCTGAAATAAATGTAGGTGGACCTTGAGAGTAATGAGTAGTACCTATCCGTGATGAATCTGAAGAATCAAGTCCAATGATCGGTTTAACATGATCTTTTGATTTTGACCCTGATGGAAGTTGTACCTGAAGTGGATACCAAATGCGCTCTCCTCTGGCACCTAGACCACCACCTTCAAAACCTATTTTTTTTACAATTCTTGCCTCTTTGCTATATTTTTCTTTCATGGACTCATTGACTGCACCTAATATTTTAGGGACTATAGTAGTTGTTGGAGTGGGCTCAACCTCATATTCATCAGCATCTTCACTCCTATCATGTACTGTTGTGGGATGCTCGATATTCCACAATTTGCTAAACTCTCCATCCTCGTCGATGGTCTCAAATTCTGCACTGGTCTTTGGTTCACCGAGATTCTTCCTCATAGTCCAAAAATCATTTATTTTGGTTTGAGTCCAAAAACTCTCTTTACATTCTTGCAAGATTGATTTGGGAATAGATTTCTTAGATGGATTAGCATATTTTAGGTAGAAATTGTAGGACCTCCTATTTTGGATGCCCTGACCCTCCTCTATTTTCCTTTGTGTGTGAAATGCCATAATTTGTGATGAAATTTCTTCTGTTGAAATGTTATTGTTAGATGCAATTTTCTCTATCTCTTTTTTAACCTCATTCCAAGAGTCCATGTTTCTAATCTTTTCTAGCAATGGTTTAGTTTCATGTTGACATAATGTTGAAGAGTTCCCATTTTTCTTAAGCCTTGCTTGAACTACATCGATTGGATCATACTGCCAGAGACCCTCATCACCAAAGTTAAAAAATTGTCAAAAAATCATGTGCCACATTGAATGCTTTTCTCTCAAATGTGTACCCTCCACATGAGAAAGGCAAGGAAGGAAATATTCTCTTCTTTTGATGACCATGGAAGTGCCTATTTGTGCTCTCCAATTGTCATACATACTCCAATGCAAATACCCTCTTTGTCACATGTATTGGAAGTCTGTATGGTTTTACTACCGATTCGTAAAACCTTAACACAGTGAATTATTCCATGAAGAATCAGTCAAGGAATTCTATTTGACTTTCGAGTTGAATGCAATCTCTACAAGACATAGGAAACCTAGGCATTGGAGTGCTTGTAATTTCATTATATATTGGTGCCAAAAAGAAGTCTACAAAATGGTTGTAGTTCTTTTTGTTATCATGCATCCTTATCTTTTGTGTCCATTCATATATTGGACACTCTGTTCTCTTTCCAGTCTTCTCATCAATCTTATAGTTCACAATTTGAATCTTGTTGGTCTCGAATATTGCACGATACTTGGATAGAAGGAGATATCACAAGTAGGATGGGAACCTAAATGTCTTACAGGAACCTTTTTGATCATTAGTAATTGTTTTTACATAGATTGAACAATGTGCTCAATAAAATTATATCATACTGGCTGACCTAGACAATGGATATTATAAATCATTTCAAGAAGGCTTGCACCCACTTCCCTATTATTTTCCAATCCCAGGCAAAACGAAAGCAAGGAAATAGTATCCCCAACCCATGGAATAAAAATGTTAGAATCATAAGGAGGCTTCTGATTCTGATCCAGCACAATAGCAGTACCACTCTTTATTAGAGCTTTGATAAATGAATCCCTGCGACTTGGATCGAGACTCTCATAATTCCCTTCCAACTTTCCAAGGTCAATTTGGACGTTTGAGTTTTGGGCTTCAAAACCTACGTTCAACAAACAAGCAAATTGTCCCTTGTTTATGGATAGAATTTCCTCCTTTGTATTTTTATTGACAATTGCTTTTTTATCTTCATCATAATTTTTGGCGCAGACCATGACAAAATCAAGGCAAGGGAATACTTGAGGTAACACCATGCTTCCCAATCTAGCATCCCACGATGCGATTTTATATGTTCTTTGTTGTAACATTGGGTTGAAAATAGTAAATTTTTCTCTGCATGCATCTTTCGCCTTACTAGACAATACATATCTAATATCTATGATATTCTTTTCACCATGGATAGCAGGGTCATACATATCATGGTATTCATCAGTGAAACATGGTGTTTTAACCAGTTTGGTTAGGTAAATTTTGTTTTCACTTGGCTTCCTGTTGAACTACTGCTTCCCGTTTTCCCCATCGCTGTTCATGTTAATAATTCAAAATAATGCTAGATAAAAACCTGAAAATGATAACCCTCAAATTGGACCACGAGATTAAGAAAAGCAAAAAGGCGGGATGTAGGTGTTGTAGATTTTACCCATAATTTATATTTTACTAGATTGGTGCAGACAGTCTCTGTTGCAACTTGCATTCCTCAATCTAGTAGCTGTTTCTGAATCTCCCTTTGATTTACAAGTTTGTCCATAAAATAAAATATGATAATGATTTACGAGTCTCTTATTTTGAAAACTCTGAAAAATTACAAAAGTAATACCTAGAGGGCAAAATATCTAGAATCATGTTGTAATTTTATTAATTATTATTAATAACTATGCCATGCCGAAGGACAAAAAATTCATTACTTAAATATAAATCCTGAGGACATTAAATGTAAAACATTCAATTTCAGGCGAAGTTCTCACAAATGAGTTCACTTCCCATATTCAAGCCGAAATCCACCCTAAGTCGTTGATCTTAACTCATCCAACAGATGATGGAAAAATATCTAGAATCACGTTGTAATTTTATAAATTATTATTAATAATGATTCCATGCCAAAGGACAAAACAATCATTACTTTAGTATAAATTCTAAGGACATTAGACTTAATTATTTTTATTAAATTTAAAACGTTTCAATTTTGGGCGAAGTTATCACAAAAGTGTTCACTTCCCACATTCAGGCCAAAATCCACCCTAAGCCGTTGATCTTTGCTCATCCAACGGATGATGGTACCTGTTGTCAGATGTCGTGGGTCCCATGACTTCTGCCATTTTTCTGGCACGTTACCATACTCATGTCGCTTTTTAGGTTTGTTTTTTAAGTCTATTAAATCAATTTAAAATTATGTCCAAGAAAGAGCTTTATAGACTTAATTATATTTAATTAAATTTAAAATGTTAAGTTTTGGGCGAAGTTCTCACAAATGTGTTCACTTCCCACATTTGGGCCGAAATCCACCCTAAGCCATTGATCTTTGCTCATCCAATGGATGATGGTATCTGTTGTCAGATGTCGTGGGTCCCATGACTTTTGCCATTTTTCTGGCACGTCACCATACTCGTGTTACTTTTCGTGTCTATTTTTTAAGTCTATTTAATCATTTTAAAATTACGCCCAAAAAGGAGCTTTATAGACTTAATTATATTTAATTAAATTTAAAATGTTAAATTCGGGGCGAAGTTCTCACAAATGTGTTCACTTCCCACATTCGGGCCAAAATCCACCCTAAGCCATTGATCTTTGCTCATCTAATGGACGATGGTACCTGTTGTCAGATGTCATGGGTCCCATGACTTCTATCATTTTTTTGGCACGTCACTATACTCGTGTCAATTTTCAGGTCTGTTTTTTAAGTCTATTAAATCATTTTAAAATTACGCCTGAAAAAGAGCTTTATAGACTTAATTATATTTAATTAAATTTCCAAATGTTAAATTCTGGGTGAAGTTCTCACAAATGTGTTCACTTCCCATATTTGGGCCGAAATCCACCCTAAGTTGTTGATCTTTGCTCATCCAATGGATGATGGCACCTGTTGAGTGTTGTCAGATGTCATCGGTCCCATAATAAGAGACATTTAAATTTTAAAGATGTACAATAGTTTGAGATAACTATTAAAGTCCAAAGGCTTCACTTAGAAGGGGACTCTCAGATAGTGATTAATGCAATAGATAAAGGCAACACGCCATGTTGGAAGCTAAACAGGTGGGTGGCAAGGATCCGAGAGAAACCCAACACATTCATGGAGTTCCGTGTCATGCATATTAGGAGGGGAGAAAATGCAATGGCAGATGTGTTATCAAACATTGGAAGTGAATTGGATAGTTGGGCAGACAAATGATGGAAAGATGATGGTCGTGTGTGGGAGTGGTACTAAGTGCAGTCTTTTAAAAATGTGTAGTCCACAACTTCTTAAGCAAGTAAATTTGGCAAGTACAACTGCTAAGGTGGCGACTGCTTGTTGTAGAAGGAATTGCCTGTGGTAGGTCGCATGAACAGAGGGAGGGGAGGATGGTAGGGAATCCTTTTCTTGATCTCATGGCATTAATTCCTTATCCTCCACACTCATTACCCGTCCTATACAATGGAGGCAGAATTTATTACCTTTTGATCTATGTGCCAGGGTTTGTTTTGAGGAAGAAAAAATTTGTATCTTGTAGCTTCTGTATGACATTGTTTTGCAGGAAATATTTTTTGAAATTGCAGGTGACCATGGAGGCCAAATTCACGCTGCGAACAAACAAGAAGTTGGTGCCCTTTTTGGGCAAAGTATCGTATAAACAAATGCAAATATTGTTTCGGTTTAAGGAGTAGAAGTTGTGGGTGACAACTTGTTTGATGCTTGCCAAGGAGGTGGCACATATTCGTCACTGATATCAAACTAACATGGAGGTATACTCTATAATTCTGGGGTGGGCCTGTGAATTTGAACTAGAGGTCGAAAAGGTGAAACTCACATTGGTCAAATTGATAGATGCGGATTTTTTTATTAACCTAGACTCAATCTTGGAGTGGGTGGTGCTATGAGTTGGCATTCAAATTAAGGAAGGGGATGACCAGGAGGAATTGCTTCCTTTTATCCATGGCCCAAAGGATGAAATTGAATACCAGTATCGTGAACGTGTTCGTATGGGATGGGAAGTGATGAAACTCTTTGTGAGATTAATGAGGGTGGATGAAGTCCTGAAGGCTCTGCATGTGGTGGAAAGGATGGAGGTTGGTAGGGAATTGAGAGATAGATTTGAAGAAGGAAGGGCCATACAACTACTAGCAAGCTTGGAAGGCAACCCTAATTTTAGGTGCCTAAACTGAATTCCAAAAATGAAAGCTGAAGCGACAAAAGGGAAAGCATCGACCTCTGAGGAGGGAAGGGAGGAGGCGACCCAGGGGGATAGTGAGTGAGTGGCCTATTGGCCAGTGTTTTTTTAATTTGCTTACAAATGATTTCAACTGTTAGTTTTTAATTCCAAAACTTTTATCATTGCTGGAACATTTGTTTTGGATAACCAACAACGAAATGGTTTTTTTGGTTTACTGCTACAAGCTATAGGGTAGGATAATTTACAAGTTTGTACTATGGACAGTATGGATTTCTCTTTGTCCACGTTTATGCATGGTGAATGACTGCATTTTTTGTATTTTAAATCTCTGAATCAATAGAATTAAAAAATATTTACCGATAAAAAAAAAAATGAAATTGAAAAATAGTATAAAACATGAAACTTAGTTTCTAGAATAAAACAAATAACTAAATAAAAATATAAATTTTGATATACAATTTGAAAGGTAAAAGTTTAATATAAAAAAATAAACATTCAATATTAAATCTAAAATATTAATTTAAAGTTTAACAAAATTCTTTAAAAATATGTTTATGATATATAATTTTAAAAAATAGTTGAAAAATCTATATAAAAGTTCAACATAAATTTAGTGTATTAATTTAAAGTTTAACAAAATTCTTTAAAAATATGTTTACGATATATAATTTTAAAAAATAGTTTAAAAATATATATAAAAGTTCAACATAAATTTAGTGTAATATAAATTTTAATTTAATAAATAAATAAAGACTAAAAATATATATAAAAGTTCAACATAAATTTAATTTAATATAATTAAAATAAGTAAGTTTAATATAATTCAAATAAGTAAATTTAATATAAATAAATTTAGTTTAATGTAAGTAAGTTGGAGTTTTAGTTCAAATATTAACTATATATTTATAAAATTATAATCAACCATAATCAATGTACAAATAATTAATGGAACGAATTGAATTTTTTTTTATATATATTAAATATAGAGGAAGAAGCATTACATAAAAAAGATCACAGTATTAAATTTATTTCCATTGTTTAACAAATAATTGAAATAACATGGCTCATATACAAAAAGCATTTGAAAAACTTTAATTAATAAAAATGAAATAGAATTATAGAAAGCATTTTTATATCCATAAGAAACTAAAAGGCAAACTGAAACAAACTGGAATTTGAAAAATTATCATTAATATTTATACTTTGGAAATTTACAATTTTTACATTTGAGACTTGGCTCCCTTAAAAAATTAAAAGCCAAAATGAATGAGCCACTGAGCCTATTAGGGTTCAAGGACATAGGAAAAAAAAACTACTAGGGGCCTAGGGGGGCGGGGCTAGGGCACAGGTAGTGGAATTGTTTACAATTTTGCCCTAAGAATCTGGCCCTCCTTCCATGTAGGATTCTTCAGATAGCATAAGCTGAGAGAATTCTTTAAGCCACATGTAGTTTGGAAAGTCCTCCAAGAGCAACCATTTCTAGAGGAAGTCCCTGCCAATCCGTGCCCATTTCCTATGATGCGTCAAGTGCTTCGCATTCAAGTTCAGAAGAAACGGTTGCCTGGCCACTAGCACTGTTTGGTCAAATAGGAGAAGCTTGGATAATTCACTCACCCAAGGGATCCTCACCCCTACTTCTGCAAGGATGACAAGAGTAATGTCATCTCCAAGGAAGTCTTCCTAAAAAACCTTTTTCAACAGCATCAACATATCCACCTTGTCTCCTCCGAGGTCTAGAAGAGACACTAAGAAGCGGGATGTAATGGCTGTGTTAACACGTTACCTATTTTCATTTCATAGAAACTCTCTACCTAGCACCATCCACACAGCCTCATTGGTGAATGATCCAACCTCCTTCTAGACTGATTGGAGGGTTGGGTCTCTAACAGAGCCTAGAAAGGCCCTCTGGTCCTTTGTAGAAATGCTTCTCAAGCGAATGCGAGTGTCCATCTTGAGAAAACAGATTAACAAATTAAACAACCTGAGCCTATAAACCTAAACTAGAGGAATAATTTAAATACTGTGAGCTCCGACGATTTATCTACCAAATGGCAAAGGCTAATTGAAGATGAAAGAAGTAGAGATTATATATAAATATTTGATGCTCTTGATTGTAATAATTACTTCTTTAACCATATTAATTGCTATAATTTTTTTAAAATCTTTCGTACCTCTACAAATCTTTCCCATAAATGCACTATTGTGCGAAAATAGAAACAACTATAAACCAATACCAAATTGTCAAGTATCACATTGGAAGTCATGGGGATAGAGTGGATTGAAATTAGTGAAAATATATGTATTAAATGAATGAAATTATCAATTGTGATTCGTGACATTTGATACAGGTCTATTGAATCCAATTCCATTTTGGGCACTTTCTGGTGAGTTATGTTCTCTTTAGAAAATTGGGCTGAAATAAAACTTTAGCCATTGATCTACGATCATCGAACAGTTTTAAATAATTGATAGATTTTAGGTATGTGTCACCCTTCAAGTATCAAAGAGGCCACGCTTATTGATACATCGTGCAGAGTCTGGACTCAATGTATTATGTGATGAGATGCATTGATGTGATGTGATGTGCCTTGTCTATTAATGGCAATGAATTCATGAAATCGACAATAAATTATATATTTTTCCATAAATAACAAAATATTCGCCAAAACAAATTAAATAATTTTCAAGCAGTGGATTAAATCACCAATACATTTAAATAATTTTTCCTTCAGAGTAAAATTTTTTACTCATACAATTATATATTTGTTCCTTTTAACAAAAATTATTCGCCTCCCACAATAAAAATTTTACCCATAGAACAAGGTATTATTTGCCAGAAATTTATGGAATTTTTTCGTACCCTAGAAAAAAAATTGGCAATACAAATTTTTTTTCCCCCATTTAAAAAAAAAAAATTGCCATCAATATGAAAATTTCCTCCCAAAAATAATGTCTGATTCGCTAGGATTTTACACAATTGCCCGAGGGGTGGTTTATTAAAGTTATCCCTGATCTCATAGTATTTATAAGGAAGAAGCCATTGATCTACTAAATCTTGCAAAGGACAGGTTCTAGAGCAAGAGGAGAGTTATCAAGCTTATGGTCGACAAAAAGGATGAAGTCATAAAGGAAGCCAAAACAATTTTGAGAAAGTTTTTGATAGAGCAGAGCATAGAAGTGATTCCCGAAGAATCTTCTCAAGAAAAATTTGTTCTAGAAGAACATGAAGCAGTAAATAAACCTAAGGATACTCCATCTATCCCAAATGTGGCTACAGATGTTCCTAGTGGACAGGAAGATCAGCCATCTATAGATCCAGTTGGATAGAAAGTTGCAAATGATCCCATTGCAAATCAAGAAACCAATGATTCCAGTGAAGCTACTCAGGATCCTCCTGAGATTGAGATCATAGAAAAGATGCTAGCTGAGGAGATGGGTGATGTGGGAAAGAATAAAGATGATGGAAAAGAGGGTGAAAAGGATAAGAATGAAGAAGTTGGGAGGGAGAATGGTGAAGAGGAAACCGACAAGGCTCCGACAAGCATGATAGCAGTCACTGTTCCTGACAAAGGTAAACAAATTGTAGATGTTGAGGATGATTTCTCTCATGGTTTGGTAGATATGAGCATCCTATCCCCTCTTCAATCACTTAAACTTTCCACTCTCGCATAGATCAAGGCAAGTGAGGACCTGTTGAAATCAAAATTTGAGGAAAGAGAAGTTATCTCTTCAGCCATAGAAGTTTTGGAGAAGATTTAGCCAGATTTCAAACAAGATTCTGGTGCTTCACCATCCGGAAATATAAAGAATATGCTAAGTGTTGTTGAGACTCATTTTGAATTATTAGAAAAGGCTGTAGATGAATTAGTTAAGAAGAGGTTTAATGAGATATGGTTGCAACAAACTTTGAAGATGGTTGAGGGAGACAAAATAAGTCTAAGGATTGTAGTGAAGACTGTAGAATATGCATTAGATGAAGATGACACAATATTCAAATCATGTCTCTTTTTTCCCAAGTTTATTATATATATTGATTAAAAAAAAAAAAAGATCTTGAAGGGAAACTAGCTGGTATTGGTCATTCATTTGCCCCTCATTCAATTTTTCCAAGTTCCCTTGAAGCTCAAATAATGCATCTCACTTAAAAAATAAAGGGCTTGAATAAGGAAAAAGAACAAGTGTTAAGAAGAGTGGGAGAACTAAGAAGTATGATCGCGCCCCAGATGGACACCTTACTTGGTGCTTAGCAAGATGCAATCTATGCTTTAGGTAAACCGGTGGCATCAAATCTCAAAGGTGTTGAAATTCCTGCATATATGTTCAGTGCCTTAATAAATATTTTAGATTGTTTCCTTAGAGGATGGAATGAGTACTTGAAATCCTTAAAGGTCTCTTATGTAGACATTTTTAAATTCATGTAAATTACTGCATTCATTTGTACATAAGTTTTGGCAGATTCCTACCCTTTGCCATTGATGTCAAAGGTGGAGAGAGTTGGGAGAGAGCAGTGAAAAATGATGCTCATTCTTAGGGGGAGTCAGTTGATTGTGCAGATTTCAGATTGTTGGATTGCTTATAGTTTTGGGAGTTTTGGAACACTTTTCATTTTTCATAGCGTTGCCATCAATGGCAAAGGGGGAGATCATTGGCATAAGAAACTATTCTAGTGATGCTCTGGTGAAAATTGATGATGTCTAGTGCATGAGATTTTTTAGGACTTGTCATTGATGGCAAATCAGCCTATTAATCTTATCTAATGTAGAGTTTGCAATATCTAGTTGCCTTGATGATCATAGTTAAGTTGATTGAATATGAGAAGCAAATTATCACGCAATCCCATCCTCCCGTGTTGTTTCTTAAGAATGTTACAAGGTCTGGTATCCGGTAGAGCAGTAAAATAGGATTATCTTCATAATTGGTGGTGTAACATGTGGATCAGATTCTTTGAGGTGATTCTGGTGGTTGTTGGTAAGTTTGAGGTAATTGGACTAACTTATGGGAAGCATGTGATCATATGTCTTGGATTTGGAATATGGTTTTGTGAAGATTTCAATCGACTTAAAGCTACACATTTCATATTTTGATATTTTGAGAAGCCGACTTGTGGGAGATCAATTTTGTTTGTGCGGATATATAAGATTGACTTGGATAATGTTTTTGGGTGATGATGTGATATGTGAGATGATTTTGGGAGTGATTGATCGTAGTTTCATGTGTACACCTTAAGTTTTGTTGATCTGGTAATCAGTAGCAGAGAATAATAGAGCAGTTTATAATAACAACAACAACAAATCACTTTGTGCCTAACCCGAACCGTCATTTGGCATAGTTAGATTATTTTATTTAGTTCATTACTCATTGTAATCATTTTTTATTAGCCTATAAGGTAGTGATCCTTCCTCCAAGTTGTAGCCCTTTTGTAATTGAGCAGTGAGCTCTAGGTAGTGTGCTTGAATGCATGTGCATTCCCCTCATGTAATATTGCTCTACTACTGGCCATAGTGTAATAATATTGTGGGTTCAAATCCCACTATGGTTTTTCCCTTTCTAGGTTTCCACATAAAAATATTGGTGTTATGGTTATGTGCTTATTTGGTTTGTGTTTCTTTATTTTAGTTTCTTACTTGTGCATCTGATGGATAAAGAATCGAGTTAACAAATTTGATAACTACAGAACATTGATTCACCCCCCCTCTCAGTGTTCATTGATTCCAACACACTTTCAAACTCAAAATAATTGTCGAAATCATTTATCCAATTAATAAATTCTTCTCTATTAAGCCTTCCTAAGTATGTTGGAACTTCTATTTTAGGTTTGGAACCTACATTCATGACTATCTTCAACAACCTCTCCTCAAATGTTTCCTTCTCTCCTTTCCCTACTCTATTACCCTCTTGGTCTTGTTCTTCCTCCTCTGTCTCATCATCACTTTCATCCACATCAGGGATCCCTCTTTTCTGTGCCCTTTCCAAGGTGTCCATCCTCTCCATCAATTTCTACAACAATCCTTCATCATTACCTCTTCTACCCCTTCCATAGGCTCCACCTCTACCCATTCTTCTTAGAGGAATATTTTTCACACTCTTGAATCCCCAAACTCTGCAAGATTTGATACCAAATGATGTCAAGCCTCATTGGTCACTTAATCAAATTCACTCTTCAAACACAATTCGATCAAATCTCTTATTTTAGACCAATAACTAGAAAATGAAACTTACAACAAAATTATTTAAACCAAATAAAGAACAATCTAATTCTCTGCAATTTCAAAAACATTAAGAGAGGGACAAGAAGAATTTCAAATCAAAACTCCAATATGGGTTTGTGACACGATGACAAACAATGTCCATAGTAATGACCAACTAATTATAGAGATTCCTCCTTCAACACATTGATAGTGTTCAACATTCGTCTATCACAGACATCTAGGACTTTGATTCATTTGTTTCGTTTAGCCAATGTTTTCTCTATGTAGGCTTTTGTGTTTTCATTCACTATCCAACCATCATTTTGCTTATCAACCTCCATATATTTTTGTCAGTTGCTCCCATTTTCCAATGGTCAACCAACTCATGCTCTTTTGAATCCTCCATGGAACGGTCAACTTCCATCCTATTAACCGCCTAACTATTGATGTAAACCGACAAGTAGGAATGTCAAGTTTGTAGAGAATAACTCCCAAGCAAAGGTAGAAAGTTCCTGTCACTCAGGCAAAGGGAGGCAGAAAGTTCCCTTGCTTTCTGTTTGCCAAGATGATAGGAGTAACTGGATAATTTATATATGTTGCAACACAAGAAAGAATAACACCCAACATCGAACAACCTAACAAAACCAAACCAAAATTAAAATATCAACAATAGATATGAAATCAAAAATTGCAAGAACAGAATGCCCCTGCATCACACGATAATTTTGAGATTTGTAGTCCTCTAATGTATAGCCTTATTTAAGTATTGTTTGAGAAGAATAAATCATACATTCATTTTGTGATTGTGGTGCTCTAGATCTAGACAAGTGATGATGTCAATTTGAATGAGAAAAAGTTGCATGTCTTTTGTTGCTAGGAAAGACAAAGTTGAAGGTGAAAGAAGAATGATGTAGAAGTTGTCAATGTTTATCAACGAGGGAACTAGCAATAAAGAATCGAAGAATCTCTCTGCTACAAAATGGGTCGCTAAAATTACAAGATTGCAGAGTCAAAACCACCATAAAAGAAGATTGAGTTCATAGCATTTGAATGGGAAATCACTAATGGTCATGGTGCATGTTTCCATAACAAAGGTCATAGTATTTGAAGATTATTGTTGTCAAAAGTATATTCTATCATGTTTAAAGAAACAAGATATCATGTATCTCTGAATAATCGCACGTGTTAAAATTTCCTTGAAGGTTTGTTTAGCCGCTGTCAAAAAGTAGTTTACAACTTTCAAGCCATAGCTTGCATTTTCCAGACATGATTATTTTGGGAAACATCCAACACAAGGTCATGACAAAATGGCATCAAAATATTTTCTTTCATTTTGATGATGGTTCACAGAATGTGATTGGAAATGTTGATCTAAATTTTTTCACATAGTTGAATCTAGAAATATATTATAATCAACATCATGGATTGTGGAAGTTAGATAGTCCTAGAAAACAATATTATTAAAATGAATTGCCTCATGACAAAACAATATTTGGTGAAAGTGACGTTATTGTTTGTACAAGATTCGTTGGTATTTCATCACACTCTTTGACAAAATAGATTTGTGACTAAAAAATAACTAAAATAATTAAAGACTACAAATTGATTATCGATTGTACATATTGGAGTGTCAGAAGTAATTTAATAGAGCATTAATTGAAATATGTCATATAAAATAAAATCAATAAGAAGAGAGATAAATGATTCTTTTTCAAAAATTATTAAATAAAAAATTTAATTGACTATAATCAATAGGAAGAGACATAAATGTTTTTTTTTAATTACTAAATAAAAAAATTAATTGTAGAATATAGACTTCTTATTTAAATTTTTCATTCTAAAATAATTAAAAAATTGAATTGAATATGCAATAGTAATCTGATAGTGTCATGCCTTGATAGAAACTAATAAGAGTTATTGAATTTTCTTCTTCAACATTTCAATTTTTCATTTATACTAATGATGACATTTGAACTGGATTGCAGTTTTTCGTTCCTTGCCTCTCTATTTTTCCAATATGTATTAATGGGTCAAGTTGAAATGGGAGAAATTGAAATGGGAGATTTAGATGTTGAAGCTGATTCAATCATTGAAAAATTTCTTAGCACTTTAAAATTGGAGGAATTAGGTGAAGATTACTTGGATGAATTTGGATAAGGGTGTGATGAAGGGTGAAGGGAATTTTTTCTGTCAACTTGGCAGAAAGATTATGAGAAAGTCTATTGTTGTTTATTTAGGTGTGGGGTAAAGGCACAAAATTGTGTCAAGTTTCACGCCAACTTATCAGCACAAGTGAATTTAAGTAATTCTACCTAAAAATTAATTTAAGTCAAACATATAGTCTATAGAGATTTATTTTAGGTATATTATATATGGGCCACAATTTTTCCAATTGGAATTGTCTCCTAAATGTCTATTTTATACTTTGGGTCTAATTACCAATTTTATTTTATTTTTTTGAAACTCTATGTTTCAACAACTCCTACTCTTATAAATAATGTTTTTTTTGAAATGTAAAAATACCATTTTATAGATCTATAAGTGAATTTTCCAAAAAATATATCTTTTAATATATATATATATATATATTAAAATTGAGGGGAGAGAGAACAAAATATTACAATCAGACCAGGGAGGAGAAACCTCAGCCTGGGAGGTTCAGATTGTCAAATCGAGTAGCTATAGGTACATAGCATAAAAAGACAAACACTAAGTAGGAAGTCTAGATACAATGGGAATATAGCCAACAACAAAAAGGGGCAGAAAAATATCAGAAGTTATTGAAAGATGGAGTTGTGATCCTCCATCCAAGTGGTCCAGCCAGTCAGGCCTTCCATCCAAACAACTTTTTTTCTTTCCTGTAATTGGATCAACATCTCCATCTGGTGATAGGAAGGGCCCCTATTGTCCTTGATTTCTTTAGTGAGCTTGTTGAGGGCTTGTTCAAATAGGGAGATGTTCTCAGCACGCCGCATCTAGTCATACCCGCATCTCATCTCATAGACAAACATGGTAGAAGAGATTATCTTCAATAGCAAAATATTTTATTTTTATTGAAAGTAGGTCATCAACACTAAGATATAAGGTTGATTATTTTGTAAAGGAAAAATACTAAAATTTATTTAAAATTTTTGAAAAAAATAAATGCACAAAAGAAAAGAGTCTATGTCAAGATGATATAGTTCTTTTCTAATTTGGATAAATAATTAAGAAAAAAGGTGATGCCAAATAAAATGAGTTATATTTTAGTACACACATCTTTTAAAATTTATTGAAAAATATATATAAATAAAAAAGAGTTAAAAATATATTTTTACACCAAAGTTTTAAGTTATCAATATACACAAAAAAAGAAGAAAAAAAAGTAAAATTTACTATATAAAGTGTGATGCCTCGTGTAACTCCAATTTCAGCTTTTTATCAGCAACTAAATTATAGTGTTTACTTTATAAAAAACTATATTCAAATGACTTTTTAAATTTTTAAAAAAATTACAAACATAAAATACACAAAAAATCATGTACATTTTATTATTTTACATCATTTCAAAATTCAAAACATATATTTCACTTTCTATTGATTCAATTTAAAAATTCGAATCAGCATTGGCCATTTTCTTTATATAAATGTGACACAACTTTTTGCTTTTACCCTGTGATAGATGTTCTTCAAAAAGACATGACCTTGTTGGAAGCGTGAGCCATGATTCAGATCCTAAAGATGATGAGTTTGATGGTGAATTCAAAGAATTTGAAGAGAATTTGTTGAATGACAACATATTTGTTTCTGTGTTTGAATTGGAAAAGGAAAGGGGACTGAAGGAAGATGAAGAGGACGTGACAGAGTGAGAGATTGAGAGGATATTAGTGTCTTACACAACTGCCAAGTATCTGCTAAAGGATTTGCCACAGGATATGGATTTTTCCTCTCGAGATGAGTAGGATGCAGTCTAGAGTCAAGCGGTTTGGCATAAAGTATTGATAGTGGCCAAGAGGAGAGGATTGAGACAAGAAGAGGGCCAAAAAGCCCAAGTTGTTATAGTACAGGATAATGTGGCCCGACTTGGAGATGAGGAGGCACATAATCTGTTAGTTTTGTTATTGGAACAAAGAGGAAGTAGAGAATACCATGCTACGAACCTTGTAGAGAAAAATAGGTTCATCAAAATGTTATAAGAACACTTTCTAGATTCAAGTTGTTAGCCATATCCAAGGTGATTTTGAGAAGTTGAAGTGAGAAAGGGAAGAGAGACTTGTAGAGGTAAGAACAAGTCTAAAAATTGATAATTCGTAGAAAGATGGAATATTACAAAATGCAAAAGGAATTATAGACACAAGAACTAGCTACCCCAGGTCAGATGGTTTGCTCGGAAGACACCACGAAGGATACAGAAAGGGATGCATCCATGTAGAAGGCAGGTGCTATCACTAACCACGATGGTGAACTCATCAAGAAAATATGTGAGGACAGTAGAGCCCTGGATGATAAGGTTTTCTTTGTAAAGAAAAGAAATGAATACGGGCAGTGCAGAGAGGAAGCTAAACATCATGGAAGAAGGCAGAAACGAAAGGAGTTTGAAATATTTGTTGGTGTCTTGGACAAAGATTCTACTAATTGCCCTCGCACAGAATATGAAATGCTCACAGTTAGAGGTCGAGATGTTCTTGCGTATCTTCCTTCAGATGATCCTTGCCTTAATAAGAGGCCTTGTTATTTGTTGAGGGAGACAAATTCACTCAAATATGCTTTTTGATAGATATGCACAAAATAGGCTTCGTTTGTATGAATCAAGCAACTTGATGTTGGAAATATTTATTGTCGTGAGCCTAGTCAGCCCCGAATGTATATTTCTCCCCACCTACCTATTAGGAGAGAAACTACAACAGACATTGTGGAGAAAGATTTACTCAGATTTTGGGATCCACATTCAAACTGCTCTTGACGTGAACTGCAAGACTGTAGAAAAAATTAATGAGGTAGATGAGTATTTTGAATTTTGAATTTTGAATTTAGGGGGGGAATTTTGAAAAGACAGCCACAAGACAAAAAGAGAGAACATTCTCCAATTAGTGGTATGTCCAGTCCAGTTCAGATCAACATATCAGAGGAGAAGAAGTGCAACTCTAGAGTGAGTGCAGAGAATTTCATAGCAGCGGCCTATAGGTGTCAGTGTGTGGTTAATCAGTTGAGAAGAGATCGCTCTTGATCTCCCTTGATTGTGTGTAGCTCCAAGCGAACAATTTGATTGGTAGTGAGCTCAGAGAAGATCTGTTTTGTGTAGTCAAATGCAGCTCCTGATGGCTGCCCTGTAGATTAGAAATTTATAGTTGGTTTACAGTTTGCATTTCTGCATTTTGTCATTTCTAGTCATTTAATAGAAAGAAAATAAATTTTTCATGTCTCTTTGTGTGTTTTGAGTTTATTTTCTATGGATTTGCACTCTCGGCTGTTTGGGAAATTGATATAGTAGTCTTTGTGCATTTTTGGGTCCACCCAACTTGATGATTTCATATCCTCGTCACTTGAGTGCAGCTTACATTGGTGGTTTGGCTGGAATGAGTATGAGGAGGACAGATGGTAGCGGTATGCTTACTTCTTACTCATATGAACAATTTCTCATTTCATGTTGGATGGGTATTTGGAAATATTTAATAGAGGCTCATCATGTTATTGCTCGGGTTTTCAAAGAACGAGCACAGGTCATTGCCGATTATTGGAAGTCTAAGATTGATGTGGATGAGGAGAGCGGACTGCTTTGCCTCACAATTGTCGGGTCTTGTGGGTTGTCAGTTTTGGGATCATCAATGAGCTATCTACAACTTCATTGGCATATGGATTTGAGAGAAAGAATAATGAAACTATACTTTTTTTATCTTGGTGTTTCAGTGCTAGAGGTTGGAGATGATGTGCTCAAGGGTTCTTCTTCTTTAAATGGAGTGTATTTTTGGAGTGTATTTTGAACCTGCAGAAACTGGTGCTTCTAATTATTGATTAAAATGTGAGTTTGTGGTTGGAAAAGTAGTAGGAGGAGATGTCTTTGACTCCGATTTGACTTGGAGAAGGCTTGTCCGGAGTGTCATTGAATAGTCTTTGGTGATGTTAAAATCTTCTGTTGGCTTGGTTGCAATGTGACGTTAAGAAGCAGAACTGTAGGGCATGTCACTATTCATGACTGTACCAATTGAACTTAAAGTGAGAGATTGTTGGGAATATCAAGTACAATGGTCACATGACTTTTCACCTTCTCCCCTCTCTTATTCGATAGTTATATCTTTATATAAATAAATGAGTACAGTCCATGTATCAGTTAATACAAGATTTCCCTGATTTTTTTATTTCTTGTGTATGTAGTCTTTAATGGTGAACCACATAATTCTACTATGTTGTGTGTTTATCTTCCTTTGTTTCTAATTTTCTTTCTGCTAATTTGTGTTATTGATATGCTATCTGCTAATTTGTGTTATTGATATGCTTTCTCTGAGGTGGCAGTGCAAGTGCAAGTGCAGCCATTCATCTTCTTGTCTTGTAATTGCTTGGGTTCAGTTGATTCCGGCCATGGTATATATAAAAACAGATTATAGTTATGCTGAGAATAGATTCGACTAAACAAAATTACCGAACAATCAACTAAAAACATAATCTCATTCATCGATGAATGGCAGAAAGGTGGAAGAGTAGTTGAATACGTATCTATATTTACAATTGATTGAAGATTTGATTCTGTGCTGAATTTGTATTTACAATAGGATTGAATGTTTTTATATAAATTTTTCTACATTGTATTCAAATTAAAAGGGCTACACTGAATAATTTATGTTATGAATTGATAAATAGGCATCCATCTTTTTCTTGATTTTTATCTTTTTTTTTTAAACTCACATATAATATTAATTTTAAAGAAGTATTATGGATGGATCACGTGGTGGAAAACGATTTTTTGTATTATGGGATTTAAATATAATTTACGTGAATGAATGAGCAGTTGTAAAGTTCCACGAGGTTTTTTAGTTTTTTTAGTTTTTTATTAAATATATATATTAAATAATCGGTTCTTGAAAATGTACTTTCTAAAATTTAATTTGATCAGTCTAGAATAGATTTTTTAATAACTTAGAACGACATTAGTTCATCATATGAATTAATCTAATTTTGTGCCCACCTTCAAGATATTATAAAGATGGCTTTTTGATCTAAATCACTTTTATATCTTACAAAAATATCCCTAATTTTGATAAAATCAAAAAATTCTTTTAGTGTTTCTATTTTTTGGCTTAATAAAATAAATACATATTCATTGACTAGTGTATTGTCTCATGTGAACCCCACATCTAAGTTTCATTTTCATTTCACTAATTCATTTTGTTTAAAAGAATGCAAAGTCTCTCCTATTTATACTAATATAGCTTCCTTAAAGATATAATAATTTTAACCCATGAGTATGATACATTTATATAAATATAACATAAATAGATAATATTATATATATTATAATAATATAAAATATAATATGAATAAATGATATATAATATTTTTTATTTATATAATATAATATAAATGAGTAGAATATCATATTGTCCACATATTTCTATAATATGTAATAATATATTATAATATTATGATGTCTTTTGAGAAGTAATGCATGGTTCAGGTTGCGAAAAATGTGTTAAATTTAAAAATATACAGTTACATAAGACACATATCTTGCTAGTTTTTAACACCACTATAAAAAACAAATGCTACATCAATGCATTCCCTATTAGAAACAAACGCTACATCAATGCATGCCCTATTAGAAATAAACGCTACATCAATGGATGCCCATAAATGTTGAGCTAACAACACATCCTACTAGTATTTTAGTAAACATTAAATTTTTGTATGCTCTTTGAATTCCTTCATGGAAATACTACCACCCAGCCCATGCAAACCCTTTTCGAGGCTGATCTAAGAAGCATTTGATGCTTTCCTAAAGAGGATTTTTTTTTTTTTTTTTTACCTTAGTCTAGCCTTGTGCAAAGTGAGGAAAGACCATGGTATTTTGGTCTACTTATGTAAGGGACCTTATCCCCTCCACAACATTAGCCCCATATTTGTAGGCCACAACATCCTCTATGAAAATATGAAATGTTGTTGTCTTTCAAGGAAAGAGTATCCTTCTATGAGGATTTCAAAGCTATAGAAGATGGTGAAGAGTCCTCAAATGAAGAATGCAAATTACACCCAACCTACCCCAACGATTCCTACATGGAGGCAACCATATTTACCTTAGGAGAGTCAAATTACTTCCCATGACTATTAGAAGGAACATCTACCATATAATATTATGGAAGAACATCAGTCCACCATGATTGATTCTCACAATTGGCCTTAGATATAGAACAAATGTTGGCCATGTGGCTAGTATGAAAGTGTCTTCTACATCGAAATGACAATCCTTCATGTAGTCCAAAGGTTGTGTCTAGCAATGATCACCGATCTTGAAAGTGATATGTGCCAGAAGGTCTTTTGATATATCTATATCTACAAGGATGCAAAAAAATGCAGCATGGGTGAAGTGAGACATATCTAAATAAATGGCCTACAAAATACCCAAAGAGTCTCCAATATCTTTGACACAACCCTCAAATCAAAACTGAAGCGATAGGTTTGGGAGGTGAACCCAAACATGTTTCACCATAAAATATTCTTTGAGAGTGTTGATGTCCATATATTGGCATTTGAGGAGAAGAAAGCTTTGCCTCCAACACCATCATTCCTAGGGATTGGAATCTTGATCCTGCTTACTATCATACACCATGATGAAAAAACCCTTTGAATAAAGGTAAATCTCCTCATTTCCCTTAAGAACAACTTATCAAGATCTAGTGAGACATTTGTGTAGATATGTTAGCCTAGGCTATAATCCATTGAGCTGGTTGATCAAAACATTGGAAGAGTATAAATGTTCTCCATCAGAAACATCTTTCTTGAGATCCTTAGAAAAGACCAGAACAAGAGAAGTGAAGGCCCATTTGATGAGGGTTTTTGGGAAAATAAGGACCCATTGCAAATAAAAATAAGAAACCCCTTTCACAGGTTGATCATTCCAAGCTAAAGGTTCAACCCTATAACATTGTGCCCCTTATGTCATGACATCTTGAAAAGAGGACCCATGATGAACAATGGTCGTTTCCATCCCCCAAGAAGAAATATGTGCTATTGTTGAAGCCTATAGACTGCCTAAAACCCCCTTGGAAGGAGAAGGAAATCCACACACAGAGGAGCAAGTGGTCAAGGGAACCTCAGCAAGATTGGGGCATGACCTAAGATTGGAAAGAAGAGGAACTATGTGCTCTAGCTAGACTAGAAATTACTTTCCCACTATCATCAAGACCAAAACCCTGTTGATTTGTGATGATGCAAACCATCTGAAAGTGAAGTGAGAAAGAAGGAGAGGGCACATAGGCACATAGAGTAGCAAAATTCTTCCATATTTCCAAGAATATATATTTCATGTTTGATCAAATCATAATATATTATATTATTTATATTGACTTATATTATAATACATTCTATTATATTACATTATTATATTTTTTAATTTTTTAATTTTTTTAAAGGCAAAGTGCAAGAACATACTTATATATGTTAATAAGAAATAAAAGTATTATATTATAACTTCATTAACAAAATAGGTTTTCAAGTAGAGAGCAAGACTCAATCTAGCTGTAGAAAAACCAAACTCCCAAAAACAAAACAACCTCAGAGAGGCAAGCTTAATCTAAGGACCAAAATTTTACAACCTACTTATGAAAAAAAGGAACTATAGTGGAGACAAAGACAAAGCTTTCATCTATTGAGGATTGTATATCCCTGAGTATGGACTTTAATAAACATGAAGACATAAATTGATATAGAGAACTTCATAAGCCAAATGCCCCAATAAAACAAAAAATGAGGGACATTTAGCATATAGTTTTCATATAATCCTAGACATTGAGATTGAGTAAAAATAAAGAGACTATACATCAACAACAAAAATAATAGACAAAATAAAGTTTAGGATGGACCCTAACTGGAGCAACAAGTAGAGGGACCATGAGCTATTCCTTGGGGTTATTTTTTCCTATTTCTTCATCACTTGCTTTTTCCACCTTTTTAGTGTTCACGAATCAATTTGACAAGAAGGTGCTTGAATTTGTTAACCAAATTTTTTTAGAAGATCTTGCATAAGTTAATACAAAGACTAATAGGCATGAAACCTACCATTTTATTTGCCACACTTTTCGTAGGAACCAACACAATATACCTGTGTTGTTGATATCTCTAAGAAAACTCATTGAGGATAGGAACTTCCTAGCAACCAAAATGACATCCTTCCCCACAATGTCCTAGCAATCCTAAAAGAAGAATGGGGAAAATGTTCCAAACCCAAATATATATACGAGCCCAAGGAGAAAACCACCTCTTTAACTTCCTCATCAGTTAAATCTCGTTCCAAAAAATTATGATCTTTAGGGCTTAAAAGGTTTGGGATAATAGAGAGGAGCTTCTTTGAAATCTCATCAACACCTAGATCTGTGATAGGAGGAGGCTTGAGCATGAAGTAAAAGTAATTTATAGATTCCTTGTGAATGTCTTCCTCTTTCAAGAGAAGAGTAACATCCAATCCAATCAACTCCTTAATCTTATTCATTTTTCTATGTATAATAGCAGACTAGGGAAACAACTTATTATTCCTATCACCTTCTTTCACCCATTGGATGTGAGATCTTTGTTTCCAAAATACCTCTTTTTTCAAAATGATATTATGAAGATTATCCAAACGGTACTTTTTACTCTAAACTTTGTTGGGAGTAGAACCAAAGCATTCCATATTCATTTATAGTTCTTGGAGCTGGGATTCCATATCTTTATTTTGAGAGAAAATATTACCAAAAGAGGATTTACTCCATATTCTCATGTTGTTCTTCAATAGTTTTAGTTTTCAACTGATTTTGAAAATAATTGTGCCCTTAAAATAGGTTTTCTATCATAGAGCTATCATGTCTTTAGACTTAGAGTGATGGGACTACATGAGCTCAAAATGAAAAGGGTAGAACAAATAAGGTCTAGTTAGATCCAAATGAAAGACAATAGGGTAGTGATCTAAACCAAAACCGATCTCAAAGGAAAGATGACATGAGCTAAAAATATCATAGGAAGCAAAAAAAAGGCATATATCAAGGCTAACATGAATGAGCTCATCACTTGTACGTAGGTTGGACCAAGTGAAGTTTATGTTCTCCAATTAAAAATCAACCAACTTACTCTTAGATAAGTAATCATGAAGGTCATGCATACTATTAGAGAAGTCAAGAATACCTCTCATTTTTTAAAGGAATATATAACGGTATTAAAGTCTCCCATGAGCATCTAATTAGATTTTTGAAAATTCGCCCACAAATCAAGGATAAACTCCCAAAAATTTCTTCTCAAGACTAGATTGTTAGGCATATAGACAATGGTGAGCATTCACTCCACTTTAGAAATACCATCGTCAAATAAAAAAAAATTTTAAAAATTGTCTTGGCTCCTAAGGGTCCATAGAGATTATTGGGTTTCCACATAGTAGCCAAAACTCTAGAAGCCCCATCAACACTCATAGCTATGGAATTAGAGAAGGACCAAATGAAGTTGCACACCTTTTTGAAGGTATCAAAACTTATTTTAGTTTCTTGAAGCAACAAAACGTTTGACTTCAACTATTCCATCTGATTAACCAAAATCTGCTTGTGGGAACCATTTAGTCTGTGAATATTCCAAGATAGGACAATCGTTTCTTAAGTTTCTAGGAGAATATCTACTCAAGGGTACTTTGGCTACTATTAATCACATTTCTAGTTGCATTGTTTTTCCTCAACTCCCTTGCAAACTTCCTTCCCATCTTTTCCAACCACCTTTAGGACAATCAATATTGAGACAACTCATGAAAGAACAAAGTTGACAATAGGGAGTCAATTTTTCAAACTCAATCAGTTGAGTCCAAGATCCCATATGAGATTTCAATTCTATTGACAAAGCTAACATTTTTTCTAGACACAATACTAGCATAGAAGCTCGTAAACACCAATTGAGACCTTTGTTTTGTAATAGAATCTAAGAAAATGAATTTCCCAAAGGAGTTTGCAACAGTAGAAATGATTTCTTCATCCCAAAATTCCAATGAGAGGCCTAAGAGGTGGACCCAAGTTGGAATGGCACCCACCAGGTGAACCTTAGAATCAAAGTCAAGCACCAATTACATAGAAGAAGTTTTTTCTTACCAAAGAATGAGGGCTCATAGGGCTCATAAGAAAAAATATGCATGAATTCTTCGTTGAAAGAGAAAGGGAAACAAAACATAACTTTAGGAAAAGATGAGATAGATAGACTACCCTTCATTGGCCACCTAGAAATAGTCCATATTCAAACCATACCAATAGTCCACTTTTGAACCATAGAAATCTTTGAGTGTCTACCCAAATACTTAACCACCAAAGAGTTTTCCATCTTAGCTAGAGAATGGTTCAAAGAAGGATCTTTTATATTTAAACATGTTCCTTTGTTGGTATGCTCAAATGAGACCCTGTCCATAGCAATGAAACACCTGCTATTAAAAATGTCCTTCCAATGACCTTGGGGATTGTTGCCAACTAATTCCATCGAGGAAGTATAAGTCCCACTATGCTTTCCCTCAATGTTGATATCCTTCGTATTAGTTATAGAATGAGCTCCCAACATGGCCCCACCTACACAAGAAATCCCCCCTTCCATAAGGATTTTAGGGAATAGGAGAAGAATATTTTCATGGTAGTAATCATTTTAAGTTGATGACTCAAAGGCTCCTAGATATTCATCACTCCCATCCTTCTCCCGCACCTTCTCATCTATACCAAAACCAAAAAAAAACTCTCACCCACTATTTGCAGAGCATATTTCAAAATTTTAGGGACTCATATAGTTATTTGAGGGCATTGTTTCTAATTATTTAGTTCTCCAGTTTTCTTATTATGAGAATTTCAAGAAAAATCACTTCACCTAGAAGATGACTATAGATAAAGAATAATTTATCCAATATCAAGAATTGGACTTTTTATACCATTAGCTAATTATAATTTTAATACTTCAACCCATAGAAAGCTTCCTTAGCCATAATTTTTTCATTTAGAATTTAAGCTTGTGGAGATACATGTTTTAGAGCAATAATTAGTTTCATGGAAAATTTAACTAGCATTTTTTCTTTTCCTAAGTTATATTTCTAGGCAAGTCATGATAGTGTGACCTTTGGAAAATAGCATGTACACGACATTTTATTTTCAATATAGAATGGGTTTTAAGTTAATTGTACCATTCTAAAGAATCTAGAAATGTAGTTTTTTAAATATTTAATTAGCATCATAAGTGTTGGTTTTAAGTCTACATTTATAAATAATTATGGAAAGAGATTAAAATGTGAGATGAGGTTGGTGAACTAGTAGTATCAAATGGTTGATCAAGCTCCTAACAATATAGAGAATCAAGGGATCATTTTATAATTTAGGAGTAATTTAGAGTGGCTACAAAGTTGTGGCACTTGCCTAACATTAACATACATTAGGAGGAGGCTACATAGATTAATTATGTGATTCCCATTGGATTTTTTGAGTTCTTAGTTTGAATTTGCATCATTTGTGTTGATTGAGGCTTCAATGTGAACCATGCGATCTATTACTTGAATGAACATTTTGGTATGGATAATTGTAGTTTTGTGGTTTAATTTTTAGGATATTGGATTGATGGGCAAATAAAATAGTTGTACCACCTATCATTGTAGTGTCTATCTTAATGGATTTTTGAATGGACATAAGATATGAAATTCCATTTTTTTTCTCCCAATCTTGGTAAAATATTAATTGTCCTATGTGTTGAGTGCTAACACAAGCATTTTAAAAATGTTCATTTTCTTATATAATTTGCTCCCATTTTTTAGAGGTTTAATTTGAAGAAATCACTGCTTTCATCAACGACTTTCAACATGGTAGATTCATGTTCACTCCCTTGGTCATTTTCCTCCTAAGTAAGTGTAACATAAGTAGGGGATTTGTTGTCTTGTTGGTATTGGTGAAAGTCATTAACAATCAATTTAAGGAGGTTAGCTTCAAATAAAGGAGATCATTGTGTGTATCCTATTAGACATCATAGAGACATTGCATAATGAGAATGTATTTTAATAATTTCAAAGGAAAATAAATATGAAAAAAATGAAAATTTTCACAATTTAATCAGAAAATTTGAAAATGAGGTAGGTATGAAAACCTAATCAAAAGTGGATAGCATTCACTTAAAATTTGTTAAAAATGTGTAGAATTCAAAATAGATCTCTTTAATATTTTTATCTTTTAAATAGAAAAAATAGATAAAAGTCCATTCTATGTCTAACAAAATTTAAGTATATTGATCCACAAAGACATTTGATATTGTAAAAAAGAGTTATTTATAAGATAAATGCCACTTTTTACTAAAGAAAATCTATAGAAATTAAAGCTCCATTACTTAGTAAACAGTATGGACGAATGACGACCTAAGCATATCACGTCTATTATTTAGTACCACTGGACCAATACAGACTAATGAAGAGATTGCATGAAAGGCGGAGATGCCGATAATAGAGACAGATGAGTGACGAAATGCTTCCATGGCTATGCCTTTGTAACAGAAGCTGAATTGTAAAGCTGTTTCATGTCATGAATAAACCTGTTCAAGTTGAGAAAGGAAGAACCTCCCTCTGCAACTGCTTTAAATGCCGCCTCCTTCAACTCCCTCCCTCTTTTTCTCAGCTCCTCCGCTTCCGGACCCTCCATCAATCTCATCACGCCTTTCTCTATCTCCTCCCTTTTAACCACCACAGTTTCATCCACGTCAACGCCCTCCAAGTCCATGCCAATCTTCCACACATCCTTGCAGAACCGGCAGTCCAGAAACTGGTCAAAGAAATAGGGCCATCCAAGCATTGGAACACCCATGCTCATGCTCTCTAAACACGAGTTCCACCCGCTGTGAGTAACAAACCCTCCTACGGAAGTGTGGGACAACACCTTAACCTGCGGCGCCCATTTCACAATCAGTCCCCGATCCACAGTCCTTTCTGCAAAACCCTCCGGGAGAGTGGCGGGCTGGCCTCCCGCAATATCCTTTCGTAAAACCCACAGAAAGGGGTGCTGGCTTTTCTCAAGCCCCAGTGCCAACTCCTCCAGCTGTTCGTTCGATTTGACGGCGATGCTGCCGAAGGAAACGTATATCACAGAACCTGGCTCTTTGGCATCAAGCCATTTGAGACAGCTCTCTTCCTGCTCCGACATACTCGCGATTCCGTTCATGTCTCTTCCTTCCAAGAAATTGGGAAGAAAAACAGGCCCTACTGACAAAGCAGGGCATCCATTGCTGGACAGTGCGCTTACCGTCAGAGGAGAGTCCACCTCATCGAACGTGTTGACCAGCACATAGTCTGTCTTACCTTGGAATTGTGACTCACGCAGAGTCCACTGGAATAAAACGTCCGACGTGTCGGTAGCGCGGTAGAAAGATATCAGATCGCTCGGCAATAGAGGCGGAAGATTACCAGGCAAACAGGTGATCACTTTATCCGCGCTATTCGAATGGTCCACTGCAATTATAAGCTTTCAGTTACTACAAATATTTTGTAGCAATCAAAATAAAACTGAGTATCACTTTAGTAGATTTTGTACCTTTGACAGGAATATGCCCGTGGGAGATGAGAAGGTTGGCGTTGCACTGAGCAATAGAAGAGGCGGCGCACATTGTCCAGAAAATGACTCGAGGCACACCCAGCTTCTTGGCGACTTCGTAAGTGCAAGATAAGAAATTTTCCGTTATAATGCAAGTGATGGGTGGAGTTTGTTCCGTTAAGCTGCACAGCAAATGATGCTCCAAGACGGGGCCAAGTTTTTCCAATGCAATCACAAGCTCAGGAATATTGGAGAGGCGACCGTGATCAGGTGGCAAGCCATCTGGAATGGTGAGAAACTTAAATGTGGAGGTGGCAGCTGCAGCTGATCTTGACATGCGGTTGTGGCTCCATTCCGTGTTAACGAAAGTGATGAAAACTCCTCTTGAAGAGAGGAGGTGAGCCAAATTGATAAGAGGATTGATACTGCCTTGCGCAGGGCTAGGCACCATGACTGCGTGGAGGCCATTCATCTTCTTGCCTTGCAATTGCTTGAGATCAGCTGGGTCCGTCCTTGATATATATTAAAAAACAGACTAGATAGGCTGTGGATAGATTCAACTAGATAGGCTTTGGATGGATAGACTAGATAGGTAGAATGGTAGTTGAAGAATGCATATCTACATTCACAATTGATTGAAGATTTCGTCCTCGCGAAGAGTTAGTATCTACTATATGATTGGATGAATTATTTTTGTAAACTTCTCTACATTATATTAAAATTAAAATAATGTCATCATTACTGTTTGCTGTTTTATGGAACACAGACTTACTTTTCATTAGTCTAAGTCATGACTCATCATCGACTAGTTTCACAGATTGCTATAATGGGCATCAATAAGTAATATTATAAAAAATGAAATCAGTATAATGGATGGTTCACGTGGTAGATGCGATTCAAAATAATATAAGCATTTCCCTCTCTGAACGTGCCGTCCATGCCCACATACGCAATTAAGTTGCTGATTTCCACGATATCATCAAAGAAGAGAACGTAAGAAATTGAACAAACATTTTCGAAAAATCCAACGAGTAGACCATTTATTCAACGAACCCAACGAGTAGATCGCACTTACAATATATGAAATGCGTGTCTTAGCCAAGGACAACATGCACTCAACAATATCGGAACGGTTTAAACTACACATTAAGCTTACATTTCTAGATTTAAAAGTGTTGAACACTCAGAGTTGATTGACATTTTCTAGGCTTAATATGTTGCTTAATGTATGTGGTCCCACTAAGAATACATTTCTAGGTTTTAAAGTGTTAAACACTCAAAGTTGACTAACATTCTCTAAGCTTGATATGTTGCTTAATGTGTGTGGTTTAAGGCTGGCCTGCAATACCTATCCTGATCTTTTGAGAGTTTGATAGCTTGTGTCTTTGAAGATGAATCAAGATGGTTCTCCCTAGTGAGGAAGAGGAAGAATTCCTTGTACTTCAACCTGGCTTAGGTTTCCACGATAAGCAGAAAAGCATAATCTCTGAATTGAATGTTTTAGCTTGGAGAATGAATACTAATTGGGCCGAGTTTACACAAGCGATCTTTGTCTTGGAAGAAGAGGAAGAGAAAGCACGATGTCTCGAAGAAGCTCTGCAAAGAGAACAAGAACAAGAATGTGAATGCCTACAAGATTTTCAAGCAACTCCCGCACCTCCTCAATAAGATTTAACTCTGTTTTTCCTCAATTTCAAATAATTTTGTGCTTAATTTGTTGTTTTACATCCACCATTATCTGTTTGTTCCACCTTTCAGTCTTTTCTGATAGCCAGGGCCTAATGGTTGGGCTTAACGAGCAATGTGTTTGCAACATACTAGATGTATCTTTGATTGTGATTATTTATAATTAAAGTTAAAAACTCATTTTATACAAAATTTTAATTAATTAATAAATACAATTAAAGGTGAATTATGTATGTTGCATAGGCAAAAGTCTTAATTTTTTAGAAAATGGCAATATTTATAATTCAATTGACTAACTTAATTGAGGCTAAAGCAAAAAGTCATCCCAAATTAACCCAAAAAAATGCTAGAGAAATATTTTAATAAAAGGTTGATTCCACATGTACCACCACTACCTCCAAAGGCCCTTACAAAAGGAGCACATGAAGAAAATATGAAACACAAATTCCTCACTAATTCCACAAAGCACATGGTTTTTGATTAAGATAAAACAGGTGTTCCAAGGACCCGAAACCCAAATCCAAAATTAGAATAATCAAAACAGTATCAAACCAACAAAGTACCAATAGCCTAACAACGACAGGGGCAGGGGAGACACCCCACAGAGCCCAACAAGATACAACATAAAACCTCAGAAAAATAGCCAAAAAACTACCCTAAAAGCTAACCAAGAGCTTCCATAAGCTTAGAATTTATCTCAATTATATTCTTATTTATGTCTTCAAGCTCCTCCATGATAGTCATTGTGACACTTTTCTCCTAGTTCCTGCTCCTAGTCCTAGTAGAAAGTCCTTACAAATCTTTTTTTCTTATATTGTCAGAAAGAAGATATTTATTTTGACAAAGAATTCAAATAAAGAATTTACACTTTACCCAACCATAGTTATTCTAGATCGTTTTCACCAAGGGAAAATATCATTACCCATTTCTTTTTTATTCTAAGAACTAACATCTACGAAACATCAAATAAACCCCCTTACATCATAGCCTCAAACAAAGGGAATCAAAATCTTCCAAATAACAATGAGTTTGATTGGCTATAATGGAAGAAAGATCAACCTAATCATTCAAATCACCCCCCACTAGTAAATAATTCAAATCCTTTCGATAGTATATATGAATTTTCCCAAGGCCTTGAAATTAAAAATATTATCCCAACCAGAACCCAAAAAATTATTACTCCAAGTAGCAAGATGAGGAAAGGAGATGAGAATTGACTGATAAAAGTCACAATTTTATTTTTTCAAAAAAGAGTTTTACAAGCAATATTGAAAATCTAGAGAAGTCTCATTTTAACAAGCGATGCTCTCTTTTTAATAGTATTCTACATTATAAAATCCTTCCCAACAAAACTCATTCTCTTTTTAATAGTTTGTATTGCAAGACCTATAATGATTATGATGATTGTAATTTATAAGTATTTTTTTTTAAAATTAGTGCAACATCACAAACTGTGTGTATTAATGAAGAAATTTTGATAGAATATTAAGTGGTGAATCTCAATATTGCAAGCAAAGCATATAAACATAGACAAACACAAACTATAGAAAAAAGGGGAGAAGAAGAAAAATAGAGCAACTTTGTGAAACTTGGGTGTTGTTTATAGAAAATTACATAATAGATTTCTAGAAAAATATATAATAAATTTTACATCTAATGTAGCATAGAGTTAGTTGTAACATTTATAATGGATATTTGAGATAAGGTTGGCCTGAACAACATGGACAACTAAAACCAGGCTTGGTCAATTAGAGATGATATGAAGTATCATATTGGTCTATACTGATTGGATGATAATGTTAAATTAATACAAGCCAAAGAAAGCATATCAATAACACAATTCATCAAAAAGAAAATTAGAGATGAACGAAGATAAACACAAAACACAATAGAATTATGTGGTTCACCATTAAAGGCTATATCCATGGGAAACCAAGAAAATCTTGTATTAACCGATATCTGATACATGGCATGTACCCATTTATTTACAAAAAGATAGAAATATTAAATAAGAGATGAGAGAAGGTGAAAAAACATGTGACCATTGGACTTCATATTGGCAACAATCTCCCTCTTGAAGTCCAACCAGTACAATCATGAATAATGGCATCCCGTACATTTCTTCTTCTTAATGTCACATTGCAACCAGGCCCATAGAGGATGTTAATATTGCCAAAGACTATTCAAGGATACTCCAAACAAGCCTTCTCCAAGTCAAATCAAAGTTAAAGATATATGCTCCTAAGTTACTTTTCCAAGCACAAACTCACATTTTAATCCATAATCAAGAACACAACTTTCTGCAGGTTCAAAATACACTTCTCTATATAAAGAAAAACCCTTGAGTGCATCATCTCCAGCCTCTAGCACTGAAACACCAAGATAAAAAAAAGAAGTATAGTTTCATTATTCTCTCTCTCAAATCCATAGGCCAATGAAACTGCAGATAGCTCATTAATAATCCCCAAAACTATCAACCCACAAGACCCGACAATTGTGAGGTAAAGCAATCCAATCTCCTCATCCACATCAATCTAGACTTCCAATAATTTGCAATGACCTATGCTCTTTCTTTGAAAACCTAAGCAATGACATGATGAGCCTCTATTAAACACCCATCCTACATGAAATAAGAAATTGTTGATCTAAGTAGGAAGCAAGCATACCGCCACTAACTTTCCTAATCATCCTCATTCCAACCAAATCACTAATGTCACATACACTCAAGTTACTTGATTCATACAAACGAAGCCTATTTTGAGGATATCTATCATAAATTGGGTTTGAGTGGATTGTGATGTAGGAGCACCGGTGTAGTTCTTACCGGTTGAGCAGTTAGCAGTAAAATTGCTTGGAGATCATGGAATTTATTCATGTTTGAGAGTTTAGCATTGTGGATTTGGATTTATTCCCTTTAGTTCATGGTATTTATTGTGTTCAAGTTTCATGGCATTTGAATTTGATTATAGCGAGATATCGATTCCAGTATTGGCCCATTTGATATGTTCTTACCGATTAGTCTTGCAGAGTGTTGAGCGAAGATGATTTCGGGTTGCGGTTAATTCTTGTGACTTGCAAATCATTGATTTATATTTCTTGTGGCTTATCCGATGTTCCTGGAGAACCACGTGATTTTTTATGCATTTTGGAGTTATTCTTAATGATTTGAGTTGACTTGTTATTGTTTACACATTTCATGAACCGGTTGGTCTTTAGGCCAACTCGATCAAGTTATTATTATTTGCGAATGGTATAAAGAGAAGTTTGTGAATCATTTGAGAAGACAGAAGACAAAATATTGAAGGAAAAGTTTGGAGATCAAGTGAAGATGTAGATCCAATGAGATTCTAGTCCAGTGGACTAAAGTTGAAAGGGCTAAGGTTCAAATTAGGGTAGAACCGATAGACTTTTTTCGAAGGCTGATTTTATATGTGGATGATCTGCAGATCCTATTTCTGTGTTATAAGCATTGTTTGTATCCTGGACTGCGATCTAGCATGTGGCATATGTAATTCTTCAATCTATTATAAGAATTATCTATACTGTTTACCGGTTATGTATTATGTGATGTTACTAGTTGTTCATTCTACTATATCAGGTGTTGTGTTACTGGTTACTGGTATATCTTGAATGATATTTGTGTTAGGCTGCAAGTATGGGATGTCCTTCATTGGATCTCCCTACCTTGACTACATCAAATGGTATCAGAGCTAGTTTGTGATCTTATTGTTGGAGGAAGACCCGGTTATGCACCAGTTGGGTGGAGAGGAAGTTAAGGCGATTTGTGGACTTGTTTAGATCGCTGAACTGGATAAAGTAATGGGGCTTACTTTTCAATTAACCTCGAGAGTTTGATGTAGGAGCAATGGTGTAGTTCTTACCGGTTATGCAGTTAGCAATGGAATTTCTTGGAGATCGTGGCATTTCATCGTGTTTGAGATTTTAGCATTGTGGACTCGCATTTATTCCCTTGAGTTCGTGGTCTTTGTCATATTCAAGTTTCATGGTATTTGGATTTGATTTCGGTGAGATATTGATTTCGGTATTGGCCCAGTTGATATATTCTTACCGGTTAGTCTTGTAGAGTGTTGAGCAAAGATGATTTCGGGTTACGGTTGATTCTCATGACTTGCGGATCTCTGATTTATGTTTTTTGTACCTTATCCAATGTTTCAGAAGAACCACTTGATGTTTTATGTATTTTGGAGTTGTTCGTAATGATTTGAGCCGACTTGTTATTGTTTACACATTTCATGAACCGGTTGGTCTTTAGGCCGACTTGATCAAGTTATTATTATTTGCAGATGGTATAAAGACAAGTTTGTGAATCATCTGAGAAGACACAAGACAAAAGATTGAAGGTAGAGTTTGGAGATTGAGCAAAGATGTATATCTAGCGAGGTTCTGGTCCAGTGAACTGAAGCCGGAAGGGCTGAGGTTCGGATTAGGGTAAAACCGACAGACTATTTATGGAGGCCTATTTGATATGTGGATGATATGTGGATCTTATTTATGTGTTGTAAGCATTGTTTGTATCCTGGACTATGATCTAGAATGTGGCATATGTAATTATTTAATCTGTTATAAGAATTGTTTATACTATTTATTGGTTATGTATTATGTGATGTTACTAGTTGTTCTTTCTTCTATATCTGGTGTTGTGTTACTAGTTAGTGGTATATCTTGCATCATATTTGTGTTAGGCTACAAGGATGGGATGTCCTTCATTGGATCTCCCTACCTTGACTACATCAATTTGTTTCACAAAGGACAAGTTCTCTTATTAAGGCAAGGATCATCTGGAAGAAGATGTGCAAAAACATCCCAACCTCTAACTGTGAGCATTTCATATTCCAGGTGAGGGTGCTTAGTAGCATCTTTATCCAAGCCACCAACAAATATTTTGAACTCCTTTCATTTCTTCCTTCTTCCATGATGTTTATCTTCCTCTCTACACTGCCCTTATTCATTTATTTTCTTTCTAGAGAAAACCTTATCATCTAGGGCTCTAGTGTCCTCACACATTTTCTTGACAAGTTCACCATCGTGGTTAATGATATAACCCCCCTTATGCACGAATACATTCTTTTCTGTTTCCTTCTTCATGGTGTCTTTCGAGTAGAGCATCTTGTTAATTTAAAATGAGTAGATAAAATATATATAATCAGCACAAAACACAACGAAAATAATATCAGACACAACAAGAACACAAGACACAAGAGATTTATAGTAGTTCACCATAAAGGCTATATTCACTCTCAAAGTAGGGAAACTCTTTATTAATTGTTATCAACTACATCTTCATACATGACTGCACATAGTCATTTATACATGTTTAAATATGAAACCAAGAGTTTAGAGAATGCAAATGATCATGTGACAATTGGGCTTCACATTCCCAACACATTTGACCTAGGCCAGCTGGTGTCTATGTCTGCAATTCCTCTTGCATTTTGTAATATTCCATATTTCTATGAATTCCCCTATCAAGTTTTTGATTTTCTCTTACCTCTGCAAGTCTCTCTTCCCTTTCTCACTTAAGCTTCTCAAAATCATCTTGGAGATAACTAACTACTTGAATCGAGAAAGTGTTCTTATACCATTTCGATGAGCTTATTTTTCTCTACAAGGTCTGTAGCATGATGTTCTGTACTTCTTCTTTGTTCCACAAACAAAACCAACAGATTATGTGCCTCCTCATCTTGAAGTCATGTCACATTATTTTGTACTATAACAACTTGAGCTTCCTGGCCCTCTTCTTGTCCTATTCCTCTCCTCTTGGCCACTATCAATACTTTGTGCCAAACCACTTGACTCTAGACTGGATCCTACTCATCTGATCGAGAGGAAAACTCCATAGCCTATGGCAAATCATTTTGTAGATACTTCGCAACTATGTAAGACATTAATGTCCTCGCAATCTCCCTTTTTCGTGTCCCCTTCATCTTCCTTTAGTTCCCTTTCCTTTTCCAATTCAAATACAAAAATAACTACATTGTCATTCAACAAATTCTCTTCAAATTCTTTGAATTCAACATCAAACTCATCATCTTTAGGATCTTAATCATGGCTCACACTTCCAACAAGGTCATGTCTTTATGAAAAACATCTATCACACCCAAATAAACACTAATAGACTTTCCCATAATCTTTCTGCCAAGTTGACACAAAAGCTTCTCTTCACCCTTCATCACACCCTTATCCAGATTCATCCAAGGAATCTTCACCTAATTCCTCCAATTTTAAAGTGCTAAGAAAATTTTCAATGATTGAATTGGCTTCATCATCTAAAACCCCCATTTCAATTTGACCCATTAATACATATTGGAATAACAGAGAGGCAAGGAACAAAAAAAACTACAATCCAAATCAAATGCCATCATTAGTATAAATGAAAAATTGAAATATAGAAGAAGCAAATTTAAGAACTCTTATTAGTTTCTACCAAAGAAAAATACAATTAGATCCATCCAATTCAATTTTTAAATTAGTTTAGTCAATCAATAGATAAAATAAATAAATTTAAATAAATTTATATCCTGTAATTAAATTTTTTATTTAATAATTAAAAAAAACAACATTTATCTCTCTTCTTATTTATTTTATTCTATATGACATATTTCAATTAATGCTCTTTTAAATTACTTCTGACACTCCAATATGTACATTCGATAATCAATTTGCGGTCATTAATTATTTTAGTTATTTTTTAGTCACAAATCTATTTTGTTGAAGAGGGTGATGAAATAACAGCTAATCACGTAGTCACTTTCATCTAATATTGTTTTGTAAGGATGATATCCATTTTAATAATATTGTTTTTTAGATCTATCATACTTCCACAGTTTATAATACTGATTATAATTAGTTTCTGGATTGAACTGTGTGAAAACTTTTGATCACATTCTATAATTCATCATCAAAATGAAAAAAAATCTTTTGATGCCATTTTGTCATGACCTTGTGTTGAATGTCTCCCCAAAATAATTGTGTCCAGGAAATGCAAGGTATGGCTTGAAAGCTGCAAAATGCTTTTTGACGACAGCTATGTACACCTTCAAGGACATTTTAACACCTGCGATCTCTCAGAGATACACGATATCTTGTTTCTTTAAACATGACAATCTACTTTTGACAACAATAATCTTCAAATACTATGACCTTTGTTGTGGCAACATGCACCATCACCATTAGTGATCTCCCATTCAAATGCTATGACCTCAATCTTCTTTGAGGGTGGTATTGACTCTGCAACCTTATAATTGAAGCGATCCTTTTTGTAGCGGCGAGCTTCTTCGCTTCTTTATTGGCAGTGCCCTCCTTCATAAACGATAGACGATTTCTCCTTTAGATGCAGCTAATTTAGACTTAGGCGGCTTAGACTATGTCTAAACCCGTCCTTCCTGCAGGGTGGTAACTTCTATGATCCGCCTTTCTTGCCACGACTCCTCAACAATCTATCAGTTCTACATGCTTTCTCAGACCTGCTCCAGCGATTGGCTTGACAATTTCTTCCTCACCTTTGAACACTCTTGATAGCAACAAAACATGACAATGGCAACATATGAGAAACGAAGATTTAGAAGATGTATATCTATATATATTAATAGAACAAAAATCATGATCAATTTTAAAAATAAAAGAAACTTCAGGTTAACTCCTCAAAATGAGATTCTAGAGCCTCAAGCTAGGCAATGGATGATAAGGATCAAAAGGTTTGGGTAGCGGCAAATGATTTAGTCACAAAGCTTGAAAAGTGGGAACAAATGGAAGGGGAATTGAAGGGGCTTTGTGATAAGATAGGTCAAAGGAGAACAAAAAGGATACAATGAAGGCAATTGAGGTTTTGTAGGACAACCAGACATTCTAAAAAAGGAAAATGGAGGAAATAAGAGCACAAAAAAATGAAATGTCTAAGAAGAATTGGGCAGCTCTATAGGTCGTTTATGAAGAAATCGATAATAGGCAGGCAAGAAAGAAACATCATTTGGATTCTTCCCTTGGTAGTGTTGGAGCCATCAGTGTCTAGGGTGAAAGCTACACCAATTTCCTCTTCTATTTCATTAGGTAAAGGTTCGAACAAGAGGCTCTCTTTATCCGAGCAAGTGAAAGCGATAAGCCAGGATTGGAAAATTGGGAAGCGCCCCAGTAGGTAGGCCATCGGTTCATGCCTTCGATGGGGATGTGTCTATTGGTTTTTGTTTTGTTTATTTAGTATAGTCTAATCTCGTCTTCAGATTTTGTGGTGTTTGATATGGGTGTCTATTGGGTTCTCTTCTTTTTTGGTAGCTGGCACTTTGGTTTAGGGCTCTCTCTCCTTGTGAGATCTTGAGTTTCTTTGCTTTAGCAGCTATGTAATAGTTCAGGCCTCACCTGGTTTAATCTAATCAAAACACCTCAAAATGGAAGAAAAGTCTACAAATTGTAGAACAAAAGGTTACCTAGTGTAGTTCAAAATATTAGTGACACAGGGTTAACATAGGATGAAATGATCATGAAGTAAAAATAATTTGGCAAATAACTTGAACAAATATCATCCCAACAAACATATGGTATAGGAAAACCTAGACCAAGGCGTGGGAGGCAAGAGAGGTGGCATCATTATTCATATCAAAAAAAATTTGCAACAACTAAAATGTCTTATAAATGGTCATTTGCAATGAAGACCATGTTTTGGTTGTTGCAACATGAAATGACGGTTCCTCGTTACATTTATGGTAACATAGAGATATGGTTGGCATGAACAACATTGACAAATGAAATCGGTGCTTGGTCAATTACATAAGGTGGGATAGGTCATCTTGATTTGTGTTGACTAGATAATTAATTTACCTCTAAGAATAGATATGAGGGATATCATTTATAGGTTGGGATACAATACTATGTTGGAGATTGTAATCTCAACTACCTTAGTTATACAACCAATTCTGAATCCTCCATATGCACATCCATAATCATAACATTAAAACAAACACTAAAAGAAAATCTTGCCAAATATTTCAATACATTGCACATTAATTTCTCAAACCTATACTCAATTGCATCAATTGTGTTGGGGTAATTATTTATTCATGTTGGATATAATTACACTTTACTTAAGTTTACTTAGGTACATGCATAACATTGTAGTTTGCATATGAGACACTTATGGAGATGTGCATACATTGGGAGTGTGTATGTAGGAGAATTTCCACCTTTTATAGTGTGATCTTGTTGTTACAATCCACCTTTGGTGGGTGATCCACCTCATGTGGAATATTTTACTATTTTTCCTACCTACCCCTACCTACCCTTGCATCTCATTGATCCACATGTCATCATTGTGTGCTATCTTGTCTCTTAGTCTTTCCTTTATAAGTAGGCTTTTCATACATTGTATGTAATGATGACCCAATTGATCTCTTTTGCATCTTGATAGGAATACAATTTATTCTTGTCATATTTCATCTCCCGTGTCATTGTGCTATCTTTTGGTCTCTTTGATCTTGGTTTCTTCAAGCATAATCTCACATGGTATTAGAGTGGTTGGAGCGCCATTGCATAGCCTTTGGAGAGATTTTATTGCATCACTAAAGGAGGTCAAGAGGAAAATTTGAAGAGTAGCATCTTATAGAGGCGTCCTTGACTAGACCTGACCTCACCATTGAGTCCAAGTGGCCGTTTCCATGAATTTTGACTATCAATTCGCCTATATTGGGTGAAAATCAATTTCGGGCTTGGAGGAAAAATTTAGCCAATTTGGCTAGCAATACGGATTTTTCCAAAAAAAAATTCAAAAAATTTCATTTCGCAATTTTTTTGTATTGTAAAAGTTTTATTTTATTATCAAAATAGTAAAAATTGCAAGCCTCCGTACTGCGTTCCCCAGTGGCTCCTTCGACTTCTGATCTCCGGTAACTCCCATCCTTCGACATTGCCCCCACTCCAGTCACATCTCGTACCTCTGTCTGTAGGGCCCGCTGCTATACCACCTGTCTTCCTAGCCATCACCCTTGTTCTCCTTTCCCCATTTTCCACCACCGAGATCTAGCCGCCTCCTCCTGGTCAAGCAATTGTCACCGCTCTGTGCTGCGTCGATAGCTTAGCTGCCTCCTTGCTCCTCCTGGGCTCCACTCAGCGATAGTATCCAGTCCACGTGGTAGAACACCATTTATTGAGGTTGTTACTCAGACAAAATGTGGCATAGTTCCATTGGTTGTTCCATCTTAGTCACCATCCAGTCAGCCATCCAGCAACTCACATGGCGTCCCAGTCAACGCTCGATCATTTGACACGTGTCACGCCACATTGGCAGTCCATGCGGACATTCCGTACATCCTGGTCATCATATGGTTCCACATCATCAGTCTACGTTGGATCCATAGAACACAACATTAACCACATCACTAAATCCATATACTACCACACGAATTTCATACTGCCACATCATCCGTACGACATACCACGTGTCATCCTCTGATTCGGCCACGTCATCAGTTTGTACCGTACAGACACCCAATCAAGTGGGGAGGTTATGCTTTGGCGATGGACATATGCCCATCAAATTTAACCTATTGGTTTGCTGACATCATCACATTTTTGAAAATTTTTAACCTCCCTCTCATTGAGCTTTTCAGTTTTGCAGTTCAACTTTGGAAAGCCATATCTTTCTCATTTTTCCTCCTTTTTAAGTGAAGTTTTTTTTCAATGGGCTAATATTTCATATAATTTCACATGGTGCTGTTATTTTATAATTTTGGTGGACGTTGTTTTTAGAAAATTCAGTTTTTGGTGACTGTACCTATCCAATCCCCATTTTTGCAATTTATAGGAATTTGTTTGGGCTTATATGAACTCCTTTTTAGGTGCCGGTTTTTTTCAAAGTGCATAATTTTTCGTCTACTTTCATAATCTGCTATCAGTTTGTAGTGATTTGGAGTGGAAATTGTACTTTCAGCATATGGTCATTTTTAGCCAATTTGGCACTTGTATTGCATAGATCTATACTTTTGGTCTTTTTCATTGTAGTTATAAACCTATTTGGGCAGTTGTAAAACAAAATCAGAAGTCCACTTTTTCATTGTTTGCAAGTGGCCTATTGTACACGCACTACATACAAAGTGCCAAAATCATCATTTTTTTATTTTTTTTCGGGGGGGGGGGGGGGGGCGGTGTCTCTTGTGTTATTTCATTTTTCTGCTATTGGTTCTCCTAAGTTTCCTCTTTTAACTCCACATAATTATGCTACTTGAAAAATGGATGCATGGAGTAAGCTAATGGTAAAAGGTTTAACTCATTACATTGACAGAACTATTTTTTCTCCCATTGATCCTAAGGCTGATCCTAATTCTCAATTGGATTGGCTCACTAAGAACATCATGACAATTGGTACCTTAAGAAATTATGTATCAAAGGATCTCATCTTTCTTATTGACAAATGTATCTTAATTAAGGATGCTTGGCAAAAGTTTCAAGACTTGTATGAACAAGTGGATGAGATTAGGGGATTATAAATTGAGAGTAATCTCACCATGTTAGATCCCAATAACTTTGATACAATACAAGATTATTTCACTAAGGCAAAAGATTTGAGGGCACAATTCAAGGATTGTGGCATTGATAAAAGGATACTCAATTGATCTTCATTTTGATGGGGAAGCTTCCACTAGAATATGCAACATTTGTTTCTAGTTTCCAAACCCATAGGATGACAATGGGTTCAAGCTACACAATGCCTACATTTGATACTTTCACTGACATGCTGATAATGGAACAAACTAAGTTGATAAGCATGGGCATTCTTAAGATTTCTAACTATCAAGCATATGTGGCAACTCAAGGGAACAAAGGAAATCAAGGAAAGGACAAATCAAACAAGAAGAAAGGGAAATCAAAGCCTAAGGACAAAGCACCACCTTCTCCACAACAAGGGGATTCATCCTCTTCCAAAAAGGACAATTCACCAAATAAGGAGAGACCAATTGTGCCTATTGTAAAAAGGTTGGTCATGAGGAGAATCGTTGCCATTCTAAGAAGATTGATGAACTCCTCCATATTCTCAAAAAGAACAACATTGATTTGCCTAATGCCTACAAAAATGAGGACTCATCACCTTCCAGTTCTCCACAATCAAAGGGGAAAGGACAAGCATTTATGGGAGAAACAAGTGGGAAGAATCACTCTTTTGGGACAAGAAAAGGACAAGGTCTTTGTACGACTACAAGTCATGAATTAGGGAGATGGCTTCTAGATTCAAGGGCTTCTCGTCATATGGCATCTTCGTAGTCTATGTTTTCTTCATTTGAGCCTTGCACTATGCTGCAGATTTTGATGGGCAATCATACATACATGGATGTGATTGGGAAAGGATCTATTACCATTGGTGATAACTCCTTCACTGATGTGTTGTGTGTATCCCATTTGAAAAAAAACCTTCTTTCAATCTATCAGATCACTCATGAGGCAACAAAGAAAACTATGGAGTTCACACCTGAGTCAGTTTTCATTAGAGACTTGGAGAGTAGAGATATCGTTGCGACTGGGTTTGTGGATCATGCATCTCAGTTATATTCCTTTTCATATTTTGTTCCTATTGATGAGGATGATTTTACATATTATGATCACACTTCTTGTGATGATTCATATTTTGAGGAGAACTTTGGGTACTTGAACTTGGGGATTCTCACATGTGACCCCGTTCTTGAGCCTTGCATTTCATCTCCTCTTAATGATATCAGATCACCTATTGCACCTGATAATGCAGATAGTGTGACAATTTTGCCTTTTGCCTTTTTGTGATTTAGTGCAGTAGGATATATCTTATCTTTCAGCTTCAGTTCATTGGGATGACTACTTGACAAACATTGCAAGTTTTTTTGTGGAGTCCTACATTGCAAATTTGGGAGACATCATTGATGATATTCATCTTCTCTTTGATGAAGATGATCCTTCTTCAATTTTTGTGAGGGAACACTCTAACCCTCTTGTTCATTCTCTACATGATCATTCTTTCGAGGTTGACATGATTGTGGATTCTTATTTATAGCAGTTGGAGGAGGTCTCTTTATCTTTAGATGAGACATGTGAGTCTTTGGATCATGTTCTACATTCATCTCCACTAGATCTTGGGGTGCCTTTTTCAGCAGTGTGGATCAGTACACCACCTTTGGAAGAGGTAATTTTCAGCATCAACATGGGGACACTTGAGCAATTTTAAGAGACTCCATTCATCATGAGATTTTTTCCTACATCTTCCCTTGATAATTGGGGAGACTTCATGGATACATCTTTTGTTTTGTTTCTTCCTAAGGGGAGGAACTTTTTTCAACGTTCATGGAGCAATTTCTTTATTCAGCTTCAAACTTCTACCATTGGTGCAAATTTTACATTGAGGGGGCCCTTCATGGATTCTCTTCTTGTCTCATATGGGGGGGACTTTATCCTCACATGGGGTTTTGTCCTTGACATACTTCAGGTTGAGATTTCTTTTTATAATTTTCATCTCTTTTGGGGGAGGGTTTTTTCCCATTGGATTTTTCTCTATTTTCTCACTTTATGGGAGATTCCATTTGCATTTGTACATGGGTACCTGACATGGCCTTGTAGCCAGGACCCATCTTGCATTTCTTAGTTCCATTTTAGACTTAAGTGCATTCCCCTAAGTTGCACTTAAGTGGGGGAGTTGGTGTAACTATTTATTCATGTTGGATAATTACACTTTACTTAAGTTTACTTAGGTACATGCATAACATTTTAGTTTTCATATGAGACACTTAGGGCAATGTGCATACATTGGGAGTGTGTATGTAGGGGAATTTACACCTTTTATAGTGTGATCTTGTTGTTACATTCCACCTTCGGTGGGTGATCCACCTCATGTGGAATATCTTACTATTTCTCTTACCTATCCCTACCTACCCTTGCATCTCATTGAGCCACATGTCATCATTGTGTCCACTCGCTTGTTTCTTAGCCTTGCCTTTATAAGCAGGCTTATCATAAATTGTATGTAATGATGATCCAGTTGATCTCTTTTGCATCTTGGTAGGAATACAGTTTATTCTTGTCATAGTTTATCTCTCTTATGATTGTGCTATCTTTTGGTCTCTTTGATCTTGGTTGCTTCAAGCATAATCTCACAAATTGACTTCTCATACTTTATGATTATTCTGATGTTACTACTCTATTTTCTCATTTGTAAAGTTTCTATGTACAATATGAATATTTTTTTATCTCCACTCTCTTGGCAGAGTCTATCTCTAAAGAGTTGTAATAGGTTGTGAAAAAAATTAGATAAAAGGTAATGGTGTTTGAATGAACCAGAGCTCAAATAGTAATCATAAGTTGTAGTTTAGTCATAGAAAAATATAATAATGTATGAAGGTCATTAAAGCCAAAAGTTAATCATCTAATGTAATTTTTGTTTCTTTTTTAAAAAACATCCAAATGTTTGTGTTCTACTTTTTTTCCCCTTTCAATCCTTCATCTAGTATTAGAACCATGAGGGTCATGTTCATTAGGACTACAAGATTTGTTGGCATCTACTACATGTTGTATTATACAAGGATTGTGGACATTAGAAGAGGATATCAAATAGTTTAAATTAGTAGTAGCTGATAATGGAGGTTTTAGAGCCATCTTCAAAAGGATTTCCCAACAAACAAGTGTAAATTATAAGGAAGGAGGATGCAAAAGAGAAAGGGTTGAAGCCAACAAAGAGGGGTAGAAAATTATTCAATGCTAATCTGTTAGGAGAATGAAAGGTTTCTATTTCAAGTGAAGCTACCAATTGGATAGAATTCATGTAAGATTAAAAGGAAACTTATAGCATTTTAAAAAAATGATTTTGTTTTTAACTGCCTCCCTCAAAGAGATCACAACAAGTGTGAAGCCATCTATAAGACTAAATAAAAGAGATCACAGTTCAAATTTTTTGAACCATTTAAGTGAAGATTAGACCAAGAGAAAGGTCAAAGTATTACAAAATCATAGTTGTTGTAGGAGCGAATTCCAATGACATTATAGATGCTAAAAGAAGCTTGAATTTTAAGACCATTCAAAGGTTTTCTAAATTTGAAGGGTTCAAGAAAGAGGAATTTGATGCTGAAAAAGAAAACCCATCAGATTGTTGGTTGTGTGAAAGAAATTGTAGCAATAGTAGCCGTAGAAAGAATTTGTTCAAGGCATCAAGGATTGAAAAAAATGATTTACTCGTAAAAGAATGTTGATGGGAAGAGTTTAAATAAGATTGAAGTCATAGAGTTTGAAGAGATTCTTGCTATTGTTATATTTAAAAAATAGATTATGGGTTTGCCTGATCAAATAAATATAATTCTCTTATTTATTTTTGGATTTGATTGTGTATGCAATTTTTAACATCAACGTTTCAAGTCACACTCTATGATTCATTGTCTAGATGAAAAGGAATTCCAAGGAGAACAAATAAATGTAGATGTATACTTGTAAGATCTTAGTGGTGTAGGAAAGTTGTATCGTAGCCAAGTAGGACTCATAGTTTACAAAACCAAAAGGTAAAGAATTTAAGGAATTATTTCAAATGGTGTTTTTTATTTGAATAGATGACAACACTATCAAAATTGTCCAAGGAAACCACCTAGTGAAGAAATGAAGATGCTTATCATTCCTGGAAATTATTGAAGGATAAAGCCACAATTGCTAAGTGTGAGGAGTTTTTTCAAGGAACTAAAAACTAGTTGTTGCCTTCTATAAAGTAGTTCATTAATTTTATTGATGTTGATCGAAAGGTGAGATGTAGAACTTGAAGTTAAAAAAATGGATTTTTTTTTTGTGCAATGAGGTCATAATCTCAACGACCCTGAGCAAAGGATGTAGTTTGTTGTCTATATTATCCCCTTTGAAGTTGGTTTTATAGTGTAGCAAGTTTGAGGAGTTTTTATGGATAAGTGTCTAGGTTGAGAGAGAATGTAGTAGAAGAGAATCCTTTGTCAGAGATCACATCTAGAGTTTGTAGAACAAAGAAAGAGGAGTTGACAAAAGAGATCAAAATATTAGGGGATACTAAGTGTGTAATGTTTTCAATTGATCATGAAGTAATATGTTTGAATGTTGTAGAACTTTATATTTAAGAAATGCATGGGCCATTAGAGAACTAAAACTAGGATCCCCGAGCACCCACAGTGTGACTCTATGAGAGGGGTTGATAAAATACAAGTGTTTCACACCTGAACCTACAATAGATTGGTAATCAAGTTTACCCAAACTTGTGGTTATAGAATCATGGGATTTCCTAGGTTAAATCTATAGAACTTGAAGATTTTAGATACAAAAGAATCAATTAAAGAGATTAAGAAAGAAATTAGAATTTATAGTCGAGATTAAGAGGGAGTGTCAGAGATTGTAATCTCAACTACCTTTGTTGTAGAATTAGTTCTAAATCCTCTATATGCACATTCATAAATGCAACATTAGGACCAACATTTTAGGTAGATTTTAGTTTTATTATGTAAAATTATTGTACTTTCTAAATACTTTTTGGTTCACAATTAAATATGTTATCTCATTTTTAAGAGAATATATAGTAGTGTCGAGGTCAAATCCATAAAAGACCTTCGCATAGAAAGAAAACATTTCATAGATCATTATTATAAAGAAAGAAGAAGCTTTCTTACAATTGCTCTCAAGTTCAAGTATGTGGAATTACTTGCACACTCTCTTTTAAGTGTACACAATAAATTATTCTCTATTTTATATTGGAAAAATTATTACCACTAATCAATTACAACATTTCATCTTAGATATAGCTATATTGTCAAAGATCAAGAAAAGGAAACAAAGAAGATTTAACATCCCTCTCCAAAAAATTAGTTTATTTTATTTAAATTTACATATGTAGTAGAATAGTTACAAATTATGAATTTTTGAATGTGTTTCAATGCATTTGAATGCTAGGATTTTTTAAGAGCTATAAAAATAACAAAAAACACTACTATCACTTCATGTTCAAAGATATGAGGTACATAACCCTCGATGGCCATTATGCTAGTATCTTTTCCTATCATTTTACTATTCTAAACCACTTTAGGCATGATAAAATAATTTCAATCTCGTTTTATTTGCTGTCATCTCTTGAGCATTTCATTCATTAGAATTTTGAGAATAAGAAAAACTAGGTCCTACATGAGGGGTTAATCCTCCTGGTTATGGAGTTCGCTAAGGCTCATGAGGTTAAACCCTCCACTACTATGAGAAACCCTAAATCCTTAGCCAACTAGGAGGTGCATGATGTTTCAGATACGGAGTTTGGCAAGGCGGAGGACGGAATTTCTATGGACTAGAATGACACCCATGTTTTAGATGATTCAGAATATAAGCTCTTGGAGGATGAGGGTTCCCTGCAGAATCCCACACCTAGCACAAATAGTAACAGGAAAAATCCACCTAGATGGCCAGAAAAAAAATTGAAATCCCCTGTGTCTCATCTCCACAATTTGGGCCCACAAAATCCTAAAAAGAAGAAGACTGGAAAAAAGGTGGAGATTCAAGGAAAGGGGGAAAATGAAATTAAACTTGATATTCCCCTTAATGTGGACCCAAATGAGATTAAATGTGATGAAATAGATGTTGACAAGCTCTTGGGTAATTTGTTCGCTAATCACGAGAAATGCTTCCGATGGGTTTTTGGTGAAATTAATTTCCTGAAACATGGGATCAAGGATATTGTCGACTATTTCACTGAGAATCTCGTACCTAATAAAACTGATAAACTCCTGAAGTTGTCTCAAAAAATGATGGAAGATATTAAGGTCATGAAGACATAACATGAGGCTAGGATTGATAGGCTAGAGAATGAAATCCAAGATTTAAATGGAAAACTAAAGGGCTTGGTCAAGGTTAGTAAGGAGGCAATGTATAACAGTGTCAGAGGCCTCAAAAGAGTCAACAAGGAAATTGCCTTGCAGAAAGCTCATATGACTAGATCCGAACTATCCTCAGACATTAACCTGGACAAGAAAATACAGGATATGCAGGCATCTACGGGGCTGTTTACCAGGACTAAGAGTAAAAACCAGGGAAGAGGCAGTTCGAGGTTCATCATGGAAGAACTCTAGGAGATCAATAATAGAGAGATCTAGAAGAATGCCGAGCTTATGAAAGCTCTTACTTAGTCATTTTTTGCCCGATGTTTCTTGTTTTCGATGTGTTTTTTGTGGTCTGATTTGCTGGATTGCATCCCTTGTTTTTGTTGATATTTAGTAGCTGGTTAGTTTCTGGTCAACTATATATATTTTTTGGATGGATTTGAGTTTCGGGTCCTTGTAAAACCTGTTTATCTTAATCAAAAAATTCAAGTTCATAGATCTATACTTTTATGCACTTCCTCACATAATATTAGAATTCATTTACATTTTTGCATCAATCTCCTATCTATGAATGCCTTGCACCTCCTATAGTTGCAAGTGCTAGTAATATTACTTATTGATGCCCATTATAGAAATCTATAATATAAACTAGTCGATGATGAGTTGACAAATGAAAAGTAAGTCTCTGTTCCATAAAACAACAAATAGTAATAATGGCTTTTTAATTGAAAAATAATGTAGATCTATTTTATATAATAGATACTAAATCTCCACTAGGAGGAAATCTTCAATCAATTATGAATGTAAATGCAACAAAATAACATGTCTAACACCATCAGCAATAATATTAACATGAAGGCCAACTCGGAGAAGAGCCTTTTTCCAGCTTAATTTGTATCCAAAGAAATATTCCACTATTTTTCTTGCTTGTGACGAAAAGGGAAATTAAACGGTTGAACCATCATACATTCAGCCTGCGACTAATAGGCAGTTTAGAATCTTCCAAGTGATACTTCAAGGGCATATGTGGAAGCAACTGTAAGTAGACATTTTAAGAGTTAAAAATAGAAACATTCATAACCAGTCCTTGAAGAAACTGCATTGGATAGAAATACATAATTTGATATCTTCTACTGTCTTGCCTCCTTTTTAGATTTTCAGAAACAATGTATCAAATCTCAAGCCACACAACTTCTTAGAATAGGGAAGGTTGGCATTGGGCAAAGGTTAAAGCCTCTCTTGCAAGACAGATTGATGTTTTTCTTTATATTGTTGTCATGTTTGAGCTGCTGTAGCAGCATATGCACTGTTGTAATGCCTCTTTATCATGTTGCTATTTTTTTTGAGCTGCTGTAGCAGCATATACACTATTGTAATATCTCATGTTCCTGGTAATGTTTTGTTGATTAGGTGTCTATAGTGTTCTGTTCTTACTCTTGCAGTTTTCAACTACAATCTCTATCATAAATATTCATACTTTCAATATAAAATTAACAAAAACTGTGAATGTAGATATGCATTCTTCAACTACCATTCTACCTTTCCGTTCATTTTGTTCGGTTGAATCCTTCCACAGTCCATGTAGTCTGCGTTTTATAGACGGACTCAACTGATCCCAATCAAATACAAGATGAATGGCCTCCACGCCGCCATGGTGCCTAGTCCTGTGCAAGGCAGTATCAATCCTCTTATCAATTTGTCTCACTTTCTCTCTTCAAGAGGATTTTTCATCACTTTCGTTAACACGGAGTGGACCCACAATCGCATGTCAAGAGAAGCTGCAGCTGCCACCTCCACATTTAAGTTTCTCATCATTCCAGATGGGTTGCCACCTCATCACGGTCGTCTCTCCAATCTTCTCGTGTTTGTGATTGCTTTGGAAAAGCTTGGCCTTGTCTTGGAGCATCATTTTCTCTGCAACTTAATGGAAGGAACTCCTACCGTCACCTGCATTATAACGGAAAATTTCATATTTTGCACTCACCAAGTGGCCATTAAAGAAAATCTTTGATTTGGCATTAAAGATGGTCCATGTAGGGCCAAAACAAAAAAGAAGACAACAATACTAGAAGAGTTCCTTGATTTTATCAGAACTTGGGGATCTTATTGTAGGGGTTAAATATTATCTAGATTAAAAATTTCCTCTAGAATATCTCGGTGATGGAAACCAAACTAGACCAAACTAGACTAAGCAACCTTATGAAGTAATGTTGTGTTAGGTGGTTTTTTAGTGGCATATTTATCAATCACATGTGTAAATATTAAGGTTCATTTCTATTACAGGTTGATAGAATGTCTAGGGATACCAATAGGAAAAATATTAAGGGTTTTAAAATGCGGTTCAAGGATTTGTGATATATAATATCCAATTTTTAAAAAATTCAAGTTTTAGATTTTAATAGATTTGATGCATGGAGAGGAAAGGATTAGGATAATTGAACATTTGATGAAAAAATGTTGTCTAATTCAGAGTGCAGAATACCAAATCCTTTGTACAAGAATCCAAAGGAAGGAAATCTCATAAAAATATGAGACAACATAGGTAATCAAGGATCAATTTTATTGAATATTTGATAGGAAAAGGGAACTAAGAATTACGAATTGGTAGCACCCAATCCTCAATGCTGGAAACCACAAAGGATTGACAAACTCCAAAGGATTACCTAAGAAGAGAAGTGAGATAGAATGCAAAATCAAGGATTGGGATGTTAGAACATAGGTGAGAGGGAAGGGAAATTATGAAAAGAAACATTTAAATCATTAGGTGGATACACAATACCTCATATCTTAGGGTATGATAGTAAGAACAAGTTTGGGGATTGAGAGTTAGAGAAACTACTTTTCCTATACATAATTAAATGTGTCTTCTAAATATCTATCTTAAATACAAAGAAGGAAGAAAGTGAAATATATAGTAGGAAGAAAGTGAAATATATAGTAGGAAGAAAAATATCAAAGGCACAAAACATGATTGTAAAGATAGAGCAAGGATATGGAAAATGGGGAAACCTCAAGGATAAGAACTTGAGAAAATTCAAGTTTGAAAATTTGAAATATAGAAAGGACTTAGAGGAACCTCAAGGACACAAGGGAGCAATGATCTTGGAGGAAAATCATGTCACTAGTGAAAATTTAAAAACCCCACCCTAGTCTAAGAACTTACTCAAACAATCTCATACTTGAAATTTTAGGAAATTTTACAACTCATGTACATGACTAAGACATGATGGAACACAAAGAACCACTTCAAGTATAAATTTTATAAATGGGATCGATTATTAAAGAAAATATTTGATTAGGAATTAATGATAGTCCAAGTAGGGCCAAAGAAAAAAATAAGACAATAACACTAAAGTTCATTGATTTATCAAAACTTAGGATCTTGTGGTAGGGTGTAAATATGACCTAGAGTAAAAGTTTCCTCTAGAATATCTTAGTGATGGAGATCAAACTAGGCTAAACAACATGATGGTGTGATGTTGTTCTAAGATATTGAAAAGTCTCTTATAGGGTCATCTAATGCTGCATGCATGGGAATAAAAAAATGGGCATAGCTTATGTTTCCAAAAGTATTATGTTCACCATTTTTTGAGAGCCTAGAAAAAAGAATTCCTCAACTAATGACAATTGTCACTAAAAAAAATCTTTGTGAACCTTAGATAAAAATAATTACAAAATTTGATTTGACAAATATGATATTGAAAGAAACATTATCTAAACAAAGAATCATGAATTGATTCATCTATTATATTGTCATTATTAGATATTTTTAATAAAAAAAATCAGCTAGAAATATACATATATTGTTGTTATTAGATAAAAAATTTAAAAAATCATCTAGAAACATACATTATTTAAATTATATACTTGAAAAACAAGTTAAAAATAAGAGATGCATTTCGTCATGTTCCTACATATAGTTCTTGCATATAGGGTAGAGTAGTTGACGATTGTAGTTAGACTAGTCAATTATATTTGAACACTAATTATTTGCAAAGTATGTTGTTATATTTATGAACATAGATTCAAAGAGCCAACCTCTAACATCCAAGACAAAACCAAAGAATATTTAATGTTTCAAATTCTTGAAAGTACTAGGAAATATAGTTGCGATAAATTAAAAGCAGGTTAGGCCCGCACTGTTACATATTTGCAAAAAAGAGCCACCTAGGGTGCATGAGAGATGCACACTTAGCTAAAAAAAGAAAAATAAAAAATAGCAAGGAACCACCAAGAACTACACCAAGACTGATAATAGAACTAGCAAATGAAAACCACAAAAAACCAGTGAACTGCCAAAGACACGAAAAGATGATCTACTAGGAAAAAGTGTTGCTGATGCAGAGATAACTGGTGAAACCCTAAAAGAGAGTTGACCGGCTTATGCAGGAGGAGTAACACAACGAAAGCAACAAGAAAACATAGAAAGATTATAAAAACAAATCATATTATTGTCTTAGAACTTCCAACAACCAACCGATTATCGACATACAATCATCATAGAACATATGGTAGTTAACCGTTTACATGCAAGCTTCAAGCCAGATACAATCCAACTGAGACTCTAAGAATCAACTGGATCACTAAATGCGAATCTCAATCCTTATTCTCAATTCTCCTTCCTCTTCCCTCACAAATTATTACATAGTGCCATATATATACCCTCCAGAACATATTCGGGTCAGCCTTATAAGATTACATTTACCAATGCAGGAAAATGAAACGTGTAACTAGGTTGGCCCTAAGAATGAAAGAAATCTTTCTGTAAAATAAAAACCAAGAAGTGTAGTTCAGCAGAAAGGTCAACCACATGCCAAAGAACATCGGACAAGACCCAAAATAGATCCATGGGATAAGAATCGGTCTGATAATGAAGGAAATTTAATCGGTAAGAACAAGAACTATCCCGAAACCCAGAAGCAGTCAATCGAGAGCAATAACTAACCGGAAAAGAATCCAAATGAACTGAAAATATGGAATTAAGCACATGAAATAACCTGGAAACCAAAAATAGGATCTGAAATGGAAAGCAAGCAACTACCGGTCCCAACCGGTAAGAACACAGAAAACTGCATACTGAACTAAATAAGAACTAAATTGAAAGGAAATATTTTTGGTTGTTGCAAGATTGCTCATAGATTGGGGATGCTCCTACATCAGACACCCTAGGTAGGAAAAGATTTTCCATGAGAGGCAACTCATGAACATCTAAAAGGATTCGAGATAAAGACCCCATGCTCATTTCTGATCCAAACATCTTCCTTATCTACCAACCTCTTCTTTAGCTCCTCTGGGTCTCAATCAGCTTCTCTAACCCCTAACTCTCTTTGTTTATCTTCCTTTGCTTTAGATCTCCACATTATCTCTATTTATTTCTCTCTTTCTTTCGCAACTCTAATTTGTTTCTTCTACAAGACTTCATCTGGTTTGTCACCATAAGCTCTTTGTCATATAGTTTTATATGTCCATCAGGCTTATTTATCAAATCTTTCTGCAAACTCATGTCACATTCCTGTATTACCTCTACAACCAGTTTCTCAGTACTACAACTTTTCTCAATACTCGAATTCTTCACCTCCTTCTCTTTATCCTTCAAAGAAGTCAATGTGAACTTCTGCCCATCTTTCTCAATAGTGATTAGGTTTCTTCTACAGTCAAAATAGCTCCTCTATCAAACTGCCAAGGTCTTCTCAACAAGACACGACAAGCACTCATAGATACAACATCACACAAAACCTCATCCCTAAAAGGCCCAATATTGAAATTCACCAAACATTGTTCCTTTATTTCTATCTTTTAATCATCTTGTAACCAACTTACCTTGTAAGGACAAGGATGCTCAAGCCTTTTCAATCCAAGCTTCACTACCATCTCTTCAGATACCAAATTATTAGTACTTCTGCTATCTATAATAACCTTTCAATACTTGCCACCTGATTTGCACATGGTCTGAAAAAGACTCTTTGTCTGAGTAGATATGGTATCATCACTGCTCTGCTCCATCACGACTCTTCTGAACACAAGGGATTCTCCTTACTATGGTATATAGTTAGGTCTGGTAACTTCACCTTTTGGTTCCTCATTAGCCACACAACTTCTTGCCACTCCCTACTTACATTCATAAAATCTATGTCCGGTTTTTCTACACTCAAAACATTTGCCAATAAATTCTCTACCAGTACTGTCAGTGCCTTTCCTCTGTATTTTTTGCTCTGGTTCTTTTCTCCACTTATGTTTTGATTCTTCCTCAACATTCTTCTTCTTTGTACTCATCTGTCCCTTGAATCTCTCCTTCCCTCTAGGGTTATTCGGTTGTCTTCTTCTCATCTTTTCCTTAGCCTTCAAAGCATACTAGTAAGCTTATTCAACTATGGAGACCCTCAACATACTCATCTCATCCTAAATGTTAAATGCAAGTCCATTTGTATACCTCACCACCTTTTCTCTGTCCATCTCTTTATATCCAGATATAATTATAACCTTATAGAATCCCTTTGTGTACTCTTTCACAGTCATGTTTCTCTGTTTCAGGTTCTACAACATCTTGAACAATCCAACTCATAGTCTCCTGGTATGAACTTGGCCTTCAATCTTGCAACCATCTATCTCTACTGAGTGATCTTCATTTCACCATTCTCCACTCTATCTTTCTACAATTATTTCCACCACAAGCCAACATGCCCTTTCAATTTAGTCTATGCCAACTAGACTCTCTATAGGTCCTTGACACCCTCAAACTCAAAGTAATCCTCCAACTCTTTGATCCACTCAATTAGATCCTCTGAGTTCAGCATTCCAGAAAATTATGAAACTTCCACTTTATGAACTTTACTCGCTTGTGCCACTTCTCTCAGAAATATTTCCTCTCTTCCATCTTATGGTCCTTCACCTTCTTCAACTTAAAGTTCTTCATTGACTTCTTTATGCTCATCCTCAGATTCAGGGTTCCTTCGCAAACAAGCCAATGCATTTCAGATTTCATTCCTCACTTCATTCTTCAAGTCCTCCATCATCTTCTCTACCCTCCAAGGGTTTGTCCTTCTAGGCGGAATCTCCTCTTCTGCTCTGGTGAACTGCCTAAACTCAGCGATCTGACTACCGATAATTAATTCACCTCAGCAATGTGTTGAACACACATGCACCCTACCTCCAATCGATGATTTGTCCACCCAAAGGAATGCCTCAAGGTTAAAAAACAACTCTTCCACTAATCAGTTCATAACTAGCTATGATGCCACTTGATGTAGCCATAACCGGTGAAACCCTAAAAGAGAGTTGATCGGCTTATGAAGCAAGAGTAACATAATAAAAACAAGAAGAAAACATAGCAAGATTATAAAAATAGATCATATTATTGCCTTAGAACTTCTAGTAACCAACTGGTTATCGTCATACAATCATCATCTAACATCCATTAGTTAACCGGTTACATGCAGGTATTGGCAATTTGGAAGAATTGATTATGTGTTGCATTGATGTTTATCATTGATGTCAAAACTAGTTGTTCTATTGTCTACTAGGTTTCAGTAGAGTGGTTGGACTTTGATGATGATCAATAAATTTCTCTCCAGTATTCTCAGATATATTTTGGCTATTGGAATTGGTTTGGATTCGTTATTCATGTGTTCTTGATGCATATCACATTCAGTTGGTTCACGATTTGATGATCCAGAAGCTATCATTTGTTCTAGTAATCCTTTTGGTTACCAGTAAGGATTTTACTGGTAGAGCTTGGTTGAAGATCTTTTGACGAATCCAATAAGCGGTGTTGGTGTGACTTCTAGAAGGTTATCAAGATGCTGATGGTTATCATGGTCATGTTCTAGTTGATCAGTGGTGTTTCATTTGGCTTATGGCAATCTATTTTAAGTCTGGTTCTATTTTTTTAGGTTATGGATCGGTTTATGTAATGAGTTGGTTGATGCTCCCAATGCGTTACCAGTTGGATTTATTGATTCATTTGTGTTGTTTCGGTCTTAGGTCGACTTGGTTTATCATTGGTTTGTGGGATTATGTAACGAATTTATTGTATTATCTTTTAGGTGGCTGACCTAATTGTTTAAGTCTCGGGTTGGTATATATATGATGTAAGATATCTTTATAGATCATGGTTATGGGATTATCTTTGTGTGAATAAGGTTGTAAATCATATGCAAAGGTTTTGTTCAATCACAGGTGATCGAATTGTATTTGTGTGATAGGTTTAAGACCTTTGGTATTGAGCTTAACTGGAACTGTACTTAGGCATAGGAGATGATATTCTTGCAGTTCATTCATCTTTCCGAATTGTAGTATGGATTTCTTTTGTAGTCAGTGAGGCTCCTTTTGTGATGAGTAGTGTTCTCTAGGTTGTTAGCCTTCCTACATGTGTAGGCCCCTCTTATTATAATCACATTATTACTACAAAAGTATTATCTGGCTGTGGGTAGGCTTCCCACCGTGTTTATTCCCTTTACAGTTTTCTAAGTACAAATCTTGGTGTTCCATGTTGTAGATGGATGGTAATTATTTTGTGATTTATGTTTGTGCTTAATTGATATATCTGTTATTCCAGTATTTGGTTTATGCATTCCGGTAAAAGGTTTTGTTTGTTTAAATTTTCATAATCTGTTGACAACTGATTCACCCCCACTTTCATTTGTTCACAAGTTATCCTAACATCAGGCTTCAGGCCAGATACAATCAAACCGGGACTCTAAGAATCAACCGAATCACTAAATGCAAATATCAATCCCTATTCTCAATTCTCCTTCCTCTTCCCTCACAAATGATTACATAGTGCCATATATATACCCTCCAGAACATATCCAGGTCAGCCTTACAAGATTACATTTACCAATGCAGGAAAATGAAATGTGTAACTAGGTCGCCCCTAAGAATGAAAAACATATTTCCGAAAAATAAGAACCAAGAAGTACGGTTTAGCAAGAAGGTCGGACACATGCCAAAGAATATTGGACAAGACCCAAAATAGATCCACATGCCAAGAACCAATCTAGTGATGAAGTTTTAAAAGTTAACCGGTAAGCACAAGAATTGTTCTGAAACCTAGAAACAGTCAACTTGGAGTGCTAACAAACTGTAAAAGAATCCAAATGAATTGAAAATTTTGACATTAAGCACATGAACCAGCACGAAAACCGAAAATAGGATCTAAACAAGAACTAAACTGAAAGGAAATATTTTTGGTTGATGCAAGATTTCTCATAGACCGGGGATGCTCTTGCATCAGTTACCCTATTTCCAATCTTTACATAGTCCTAAAAAAATCTCAAAGAACTTAGAATTTTTTTTGTTAGAGTCTTTAAAAGACTTTGGAGTCCTAGAATCTAGAGTATATTTAACTATAGAGATAGGGGCCTCCACTAAAGTAGAAGGGGATAAAGAATGTCTCTTGTGCTTTGCTGTGGTGTGGTCAATTTCCTCCTGAATAAGCTATAAAGAAGTCAAATTCTTCAGGACCATCTCCTAGCTTCTCTTTGACATCTCCTCAATTTTTCCCTTAAAGGACTCCCAACTTTCCTTTAATAGCTCCATAATAACCTTGTTCTCATTTCTTTGAGATACCTTCTCACTAAGGTCTTTCAACATTCCTTCTACGTTATCCTGATTTTCCAATTTAGCAACCATATTTCTCAAAAATTCCCAAACTTGTTCATCCTTCTCCTTCAAAACTCTTTTGTTCACCCTGGTGTCGGCCTTGACCATAGCCTCTGGTTTGTTAATTTTCCTAATCGCCACATTGAAATGTGATAAAAATTGATTTAATGACTAGGTCCTACCACTTAACATTTTTCTCTAGTTTTAAAACCTTCAATTCCAAGTTAAGAGGGTCATTTTTGGTGTCAAGAATCTCATAACTAGGGAGAAAGTGGAAAACCTCCTCAAAAGTTGTAGGGGACCATTTTGATTCTGAATCATAGGGGGACTCAAAATCCTCGCACACATCTTGTTCATGCAAATCCTTAGGAAGTGGATTAGGAGAGGTCTTAATTTTGGCTTCTTTGATAGGATCAAAGTAGGTAGGGACAAGCTTGGGTTTAGCATTGGGGTTGGTTTTTATCATGGGGACCCCAGAAAGCTCAGCCACTAAATTTGTGTCCGATAGGGGGCAGGAGGACTTAACAAGGACCCACTAGGAGAGGCAAAAGAAAGATGAAAGTTATAGAGTCTAAGAATTAACCTTCGATGCAGGGGAAGGGAATTCATAGACTTGGCTCCAACAACAAATTGAGAAAGTGAAGAGAAACCCCAATAAGAAAATTTCATTTGTGTGCCATACCTGAAGTCATTTAACATCGAGAAAAGAGATATGGAATATTTTGTAATATCCATCCAAAGTGAAAAAACTATTCAGAGTGAAAAAACTCATCAACAATAGGGTAGCATCTTTTCAAATACCTCGTAGCTCTTCTTTGTTATACCTACTTTGTAATCTATAAACCCCTTAACCCACCTTGAAAAAATACTTAAATTCCTCCTTGTAAGACCCTTTCGACTTCTTGGGGAAAGTTATACTATCTTGCAAAAGCCCGATGATGGTAGCAATCAAAATTGAAGTGACTCTAAAAGCAACCTTACCAGTTATCACCTCCCCCTTCTACCAAGCCTGGGCCTAATCCTTGGACAACTCTAGGTTAAAACATTGCATACCTTTAAGATAACTATCCAAATTCCCTTTAACCACTTTTTGCCATAGCTTAGGTTTAATTTTGAACTCTTCACACAAATTTGGTACAATTTGTATCAAATCCCCTCCCATATAAAACATAGAGAGCTTTAGAGAAAAAACCAATTGGGTAGAGTAAAGACAAGCAATTTTAGATGACAACACTTACGAGAAAAGGGGGAAGTGAAACTGCTTTTTGAAATAAATGTCTACTACCAAAGAAAAAAATGAATAGCCAAAAGGGCAGTGAAAATAATAAAAAGGTGATCCTTTGATTATATTCCATCATTAATTTATATGTCCTCGAAGATCACCGCACAAACCAAATCCAAAATATCAAATTGATATTCGTCCATATTTTTAAATTCTTGGAAAAAGGCCCAATTGAGGCCAACCTATCAATAAATGTGTTTCCTTCCCTTCTCGTGTGATAAAGGTGGATGTAGCTAATCCCACCAATGAGGGTCTTATAGTTATTATCTAAAGATTGTCTAAAAGTTTGTATATTTAGATTTCATTGATACAAGAAATGCCATTCAAGGCGACAAACTTATTTTAAAGTCAACAACTCAATTTATTATGATGTATATAATATGCTCATGTCACTCATTTCACTAATAGAGATGAAATTTAATTGAAGAAATTAAATGTAATCAAAGCATTGCTAGATAGACAATAAATAAAATACATAGGTATTTGTTTATTACACCATGTCTAAAGATTTTCTAAAAGTTTGTATATTTAATTTTATATATTTGTGTGAGTCTGATTCTTAGGTAGTAGTGACTTTTCTTACTAGACAGCCATTTGATGGTGTTGGTTGGCACTTACATATGGTTATTAGACAGATTTTTCGGCTATGTGGATCTTCTGATTATGTTGTTTTCAGGCACATTCCTAGGGAGTGGAATGGGGTTGCTGATTGTTTGGCTAAATGGGCTTCTGATCATATGTATGCTTGGGATATTGTGGATAAGGGGCAATTGCCTCCTGAAATGGTTACTATGTTAATGGTATTAATGCCATTCATGTTATTAAATGAGTCAACAAATATTTTAAAATTTTCAATTCCATGGATGTAAATTATATTAAAGATAAATGGTAGTTTCATTTTTACAATGACTATTCCTAGCTTACAATCAATAGAGAAAAAGATGAAAATATTTTTTAAATTATTAAATTATAAAAAGTAATTATAAACATGAAATTGCTGCTCAAAAGATTCCTTCCATAATATGTTGGTTAAATGGTGGTGGTGTTGTGACCACATAAAGTAATAAAATAAAATAATAAAAATCCTCATAAAACTCTACAACTCTACAACTATTATTTGAAAAAGCCTCATGTGAACTGGATTTCTGTCTCTTTGAATCATTAAAATGTAAGGCGGGAAGAGAGTAACGGTTGACAATCTTGCTACCCAACCTTGGTTATCAGAAAAGACTGAAAGGTGGAATGAACAGATTATTGAGGATTACTTGATTGATGAAAAGTAAGTCTCTGTTCCATAAAAGAACGGAGAATCACATCACCTTTTCACGCAAACTTTTTTCGTAGGCTATCACTCTATGCTTTGTAAATAACAGACGTGATATTCTGAGGTTTACCAAATGTTTGGATTGCAAAATTCTGATATGCTTAGGTCGTAATTTATCCATCTTGAGCTTTTCCACAACCTTCTCTCCACGGAGAGATAAGAATAAGTAGACCAAAGTTAAATGCTCGTAACCCTAAAATATTTTATTAGTAGTTTCAAATAAATTTTGTGATTTTTAAATTTCAATTTAATTTTTTTTATTGAATTGTGAAGAATTTCAATCTTTTCATATTTATTTTTCTTTAAAATTATTGAAAGATATTTTTACAGTGTAATGTCTCTATGATGTCTAAAAGGATACATACAATCTATTGTATAATGACTTTCATCAATACTAATAAAACTTCAATTTCCCTACTTATGCTATACCCACATAGGAGGAAAGCAACCAAGAGAGTGAACATGAACTTGCAATGTTGAAAGACATCCATGAAAGTAACAATTGTTTCAAATAAAACCTCAACATATGAGAGAAAAATCTTCAAGAAAGTGAACTTCTTGCCAATGCTTGTGTTAGCACCCAACACATAAGATAGTCAATATTTTATCAAGATTGAGAGAAATCCATGCCACAGGTATGAGTTTCCCAATACATTTTCATTTACAAATCCCTCAACATAGGCTATACCATGATGGGTGTTACAAGTATTTTATTGCCCCACCAATCTCATATTCTTAAATTGAATCAAAGAACTACAAACAATTATACCAAAATGTCTATTCAAGTAATAGAATGCATGAATCACATTGAAGCATCAATTAACACCAAATGATGTAAATTCAAACTCAATAGACCTCAACAAATCCAATGGAAATCACATAATTAATTTATGCAGTCTCCTTATAATGGATGTTAGTGGTAGGTCAATGCCTCAACCTCTTACCCACATCAAATTACGCCTAAACTTATAAATTGATTCTTTGATTCTCTATATTGTGGCTAGATATAGAAGGGATCATTCCATCCTTTTCATACTACAAGTCCACCAACCCCATCTCAAATGCTATTTAGAATTCTTTATAAATGTAGACTTAAAACCAAGTCTTATGATCCTGCTTAAATATTTGCATGGCTATATTTATAAATGCTTTGGAATGGTACAACCAACATAAAACCCATTCTGTATTTGAACTAAAATGTTTAATAAATGCTATTTTCTAAAGGTTACAATACCACAACTTTCCTAAAAAATATAATTTAAGCAAATTGCGTACGCTGAAAAGTTAGATCGTGAAACTACCTATTTCTCTGAAACACGTTTCTGTATAAGCCTGAAATATAAATGTAAAACCTATAGCTAAAGATGTTTTCTATGGGTTGAAGTGTTTGACTTATGATTAGATAATGGTGTAAAAGGGACAATTCCTAATACTAGGCAAATTCTTCTTAATCTTTAGGAATCTTCTAAGATGAAGGGTTTTTCTTCAAATCTTCATAATAAGACAAATAAAAAGAAATAAATAGTTAGACACAAGGCCCTCAAACAACTACCCAAGATGTTATGCATCCCTATGATTTATTATTAGATTCATGTCCATATTGGCTATATATGTATATTCCCTATTAAGGAGTACTTATATTTGTTAAATTTTTAAATTAAATGAAAATACTTAGCACCTTTTGATCACCAAGAGTGAGTGAGGTGAGAACATACAATGATAAAATGGAAGATTGCTAATGTTACCTACATATTAGTTGTTACAAGCACATCACTTTGCTTATAATAATAATTTTAAAGATTAAAAATAGATGACTTCAAATAAGACCAACTTATTACTTTTGGTATAGTACTTCTTGACCATTATAAATTATACTCACATAATATTTTTCCTGATATAAATTGGTATTATGGTATGTGAGGAACAATAATACAACAATAAGAAATTACTAGGTTATACTATTGGCATAGCCTTCTTAGTAATATGATGTCAAATACAATATAAACTTAACCCCCTTGTAGTAGACCTGCCAAGGAATAAATTTAAAAGGAAATTGAAGAGAATAATACTAATATTTACTATTATTCAAGGTGATAATTCAACATGTAATGAGCACAAATATTATCATTAATGATTATTTATAATAGTGGTGACCTATTACAATAATTAAATTTAAATGAATGATATATATATTTCTTTATAACTATTATGATAATAACCATGTTGATCAGATTATCTAAAAATAATATGAAATCCTGATTACTAGAGAGAACAACATGCCATAAGGCCATCTAAGAAGCTTAAAAAAGAAGGCAATGCCCAAAAATTTAAATATTTCACCATGGTCGATCCACTTCCAATGAAAGGCTTGGAGCCATGGGGTTGGAAAGATTAGATTAATAATAACACTGAATCTGATGTCATTGTATTGTTGAATTCAACCCCTAGTAGAAGATACTCAAACACTTGATAGAATCTATTATATTTTACTACTCTTCATTGACAAGTTGGGTACATGAATTAAGTAACGTAGTTCCCTAGACTAAGCCATGATAAATTGAGTAGGCTAGAAGGTGTCGAAAGCCTTCAACATCAAGAACACAGATAGACGAGGCTAGAGGTAAACCTTGATTAATATAGTGAAAGAGCCCAAAAATAAGAGACTAGAGACAATTTATAGTAATAGAAGTAGAGGAATTAGCAAAAAACATACTAATAGATTGAATGAAGTTTGGTCCAAACCTCCAATCATGGAGCATGGCAAGAACAAAAGGAAATTTAACATAGTGATAGGCTTGGGAAAGATTAATCTTCAAGAAAAGGCCTTCTAATGAGAGTGTTGAGCCAATTTTATGTCTTCCTAAATAGTAAATATATTATCTAAAATATGCCCACATTTTATGAAACTTGTTTATTTAGGACAAGCAATCTACATAAGAAAATGGAAAATTTTCATAATCAAATCCTTGGCAATGATCTTATAAGAAACATTGAGTAGCATAATCGACCTTCAATTGCAAGAATCTTTAAGATTACTAGATTGAGATATGAATTTAAGATCAAAGTCACAAGACCAAAGTGACCTACCATCCTAGTGTCGACAATTCAACCTAAACTTTTAGAACAAGTTTTGAGCTTATAATTCTACTCAAATCCTTGTCTATGGCTCTGTTTGATATCTATAAAAATCTTTTATTACTGTTTCACTTCAATTGTCCATTGTTTTACCTTAAATTCATAATCTACATCCAATTTCAACTCAAAAAGGGGAGACAAACCTCCAAGTGAATCTAACAAATATTTCAGTCCTTTTCCTTATTAAATTGTAGCTAGAATTATTGGATTCACCCCCTTTTTAATGTATTGGTCCTATAGGTAGGATTAGTGGTTTTATTATCTTAATTGGTAAAACCCTAATTTTACCACCAATACAATAATTATCATGTATCCATACATCAAAATTATGTAAACTCATTATATATCCATAAACATATAAATAAAAGCATGCACATAAACATAATCACCATCACAAGTACACACATAAGCATCATAAATATCCATATCTATAAGCATCAACATATAATCATCTAGTAATTTATCATTAGCATGCATGTAATACATCACATGCATCTATATTCCAATAAATATTGAACAACAATGTCCATTTCCATTTCACCACACACATTTTCATGAAATTCAATACAATTGTGTGTAAATCACCTACAAACAACTAAACCCTAATAGTAACTAATAATTTTTAAAGGTTAAAAACTAAGATAATATCCCAAAAAGCATAACTTGGGAATACACTATTAATTTCATACAAACAATAGGAATTAGAAAGTTGGTTTCAAATACTTTGCAACTACCTATTTAGTTTTTCTTCATATTTCTCCAAGTAGCTATTATTTTAGGTTGAAGTCATTTTTTCTATTTTTACTCTTTCTTTATATATATTTTACAAAACATGGGCTCATTTTTTATGCTACAAGAGTTCCAATTTCACATCAACTTCTCTGGGATTGATAAAAATCTAAATTACACTTCACCTACCATACCCTTTTTGATTTAGCATTTGTATTTTTAAAATATAGATAACATGACTAGAAGACTAAAACATTAAATTTTATAGAGTTTGTACCAATTTTGATTGGTATTTTATCTTTTGAATGTAATTTTTTTTCTAGTGTTGGTATTCTACCTTTTGAATGTAGATAATTTCAATGTGCATTTTACCATTAAATATTGACTAGTATTTTACCTCTCAAATAGTGTGCATTTAGGCAAAGCACAATGTATAAACTCTTTATGGGTTAAATCTATGGGTCTAGGCCAAGTGTAATAACCCACCATAAATGAATCAATAAAATTGAGTATTCTTTTTTTTTTGTTTAATATAATCATTATATTTTATTCAATTGCATACTCTGGGCATCCATCCATTTAGGATTAGGCATTCATCCATCCGGGATGAGCATCTAACCATACGGGTTAGGCAATTGTCCATACGGGACATAAGAGTCCATCTATCCAATACGGGATTAGCATCTACCCATACGGGGTAGGCATCTATCCAAATGGGATAGGAGATGCTCTGGCCAGAGACTTAGACTCATCGGGTACATTCGGGTCCTGAGTCACTCACTAAGTACTACACTCTTCTAACAAGAGTAGACTAAGTTCGCCATCCTTAGGAGGAATTAAAATAATACAAGCTTGAATTCCGCCTCGGAATTTGGCTTAAAGCCTCGGGAAGTCAAGCGAATCCATACGGGATTCCTTCCAAGTATGCACTGAATTTCTTTTTCAATTTAATTATCTTATCTTTCAATTAGGATTCTTACTCAACCAAGCCTAGACCCCACCCATGAATGCCTGAGTACGAGGGACAACTCCGTCCCAAGACTGCCTACATACCCACTTCGGCACGGGATCAAGGCGTAAAGTATGTAGTTCTATTTTCTATTCTATGGTTTGATGTAAACTGATTTGTGGGTACGCAACCCTTTCTAGGGTCAGTGTCCCAAACAGTTTCTCTACGGTTGCTACCCACGATGGTAGCACTTAATCAAAGGCTCAAGGTGGCCTATTGCTTGTGGCCTAAAAATAACTAGATCCTAATTCTTATCATGAGCGTCACCCTTGACCCAATTGCAAATCACCAATATCCCTTCAAGATAAAAAAAGAAATCAATTCTATGCGAGCATTTAACCTGACCATCCCTAAAAAGGGGTTTACTATGGTTTATCTCAATGGATGTGAAAATCATTTAAAAGTTATCTTATTAAATTATCGATCCAAGGGGGATTACCCGCCCCTTGGATTTTAACTTCCAAGTGCCCCTTATTACTCCCCGACGATTTATAGGGACAATGCCATAGACATCGTTAATGCAGCTTTATTAGGCATTAAGTGCAATAGTTCAACGTGATGGCATTACCCGTAAGTGTGACCCAGAGGCACCGTATATACCAAACACTGCTAGTTTTGGTTTTCCCACTTCCTTTGTTTAGTTTCTAAACTAAGAGCTTATGAAACATCATGCTTGAAATATAATTATGAAATGAATGTACACAATTTAAACTTTAAATACTATTTGAAAGAGAAATATCATTATTCTACGATTAAACGAATTAATACATGTATTGGCATGGTAATGATAATTGTGAACTTACAAGCAATTGCATGTAGCTAATGAATGCGAAATAAAAGCAAGGTAAAATAGTGTCATTGCATACAAAATGAAGAAGTGTTTACTCTTATTGTAAGAATAATTAAATATAGAGTTACTGGCAATTAGTTTATACTTTTGGCGATTTTGGATCAATCATATTAATAAGACTTAGAGATTTAAGTAAGCTTAAATTTATCGCCCAAGAATCAATTAGATCCTCAATGGATTGAGAGATCCCATTCTTTCACAATAATCTACCATACGATAATCCCTATTAATTAATAAATTTTTCCAAATTTACTTTACTAATTTTAACATTAATAATAATTATCAATAATTTTTTAATAATTATCACCAATTACATTAATAATTATTATTAATAAGTTATTAATAATTATTACCAACTAACCAAAATTTATTAATAACTATTAAAAATTAATGTAAAATTTATCAATTATTAACAACTAAAACTTTATTACCAAGTATTAACAAATAAATTCCATAATTAAAAAAAGAATTTGAAATATAAATGTCATAGTCTACCTGCGCGAATATGGTATTGCATGCCCATAGCAATTAGTGGGAGGGGGACCCCACACTCCCCTCCACTACCCTGCGGCCACTGCCGTAGCAGTGACCACAGGTTAGTGGAGGGTACCGTAATGGTACCACTCCCCCTGCAGAGTTATTAACTCCGCCTGCGGCCAATATCCCATGCAACCATTCACAGTACCTTCTACGTACTGCGTTGCAATGTTAATTTACTCTGCATTATTTCTCATACGATAGTTTAATCATCGGTATATATATATATATATATATATATATATGGTTTTCCAGATTAATTTAAATAGACAGAGAGTAGATTTTAACAATAACGATAAAAAAATATATTAAAGTAATAATAAGGGTTCATTCACAGGAATGAATAACCCAGAGAGATAAAACAATCCAGGGAGAATAATTCGATCCTAGCAGAGTACAAATGATTGAAAGCCAGATGTTTATACAGAGATAACTTATATTTTGCTTCCTCACAGAGAGTTATTCCCAGAGATAAATAATCCAGAGTAAATAAATCGTTTCCAACCATGAAAGGTAGATGATTATGCTGGTAAATGCAAGCTCATAAGTGTTTTTTTTTTTTCAAATATGATTCCCAATCTAGAACTTAAAGAGATAAACTTATATTTTTCTTCCTCACAGAGAGTTATTCACAGAGGTAAACAATCCAGAGAAAATAAATCGTTTCCAGCCATGAAAGATAGATGATTATGCTGGTAAATGCAAGCTCATAATTGTATTTCCTTAATTTGATTTTCAATCTAAAATTTACAGAGATAAATTTATTCCTACAGGAAGATTTGATTCATTCAAGGTAAGAGAGAAAAAAAAACAAGATTTTATTCACAGCAAGGTATTGAAAGACAATATTTTAATTCTTCAACTAACAAATATCCAATCTACAGCAAGAAATTGAAAGACAATATTTTAATTCTTCAAACTAGCAAATATCCAATCTACAGCAAGGAATTGAAAGACAATATTTAGTTCTTCGAACTAATCCACTACAAAAACAGATTTCAACTAATTTCAGCAATATATTAAACCAAGATTGATCTAATTTCTTAAACAAATGAATCTAATTCTTATCAAACATTTGAAACTAATGGATCTAATTTCTTAAACAAATTAATCTAATCTAATTTGTAGCAAGGATAAGATGCATAAAAATAAAATAAAAACTAAATTGAAAGAACCTGGATGCTTGAAAATGGTGTAGAATCCCCTATGAATCTCCCTTGATTCTTCAAACTTGAAAGAAGACCTCCAAAGCAAAATCTTAGCTATTCTCAAAAATAAAATATGACTACAAAAGAGAAATTTACTTGAAGAATTTCTTTATGGAATAACCAACTCCCTTTTTTGAAAACTTGTACATCTTTTATAAGAAAAATCTCCAAATTCCACTACCTAATTTTTAATTAAAAAAAATAGAGATTCTCTCCCAATTTGGCCTTCATGCAAATTGATTAGACTTAGTGGGAGGAGTTACATGCAAGGTGGTGGAGAAGCCTCTAGAAGCTTCTTATTCTTCCTAAAACATGTGCCATTATTTGGGTGAGGAAATTTAAATAAAAAATTAAGGAAAAAAAGTATATTTTCCATGTGTGTGTGATTTATTATTTTTATTCCTTTATAATATTCATTCAATAGTTTATCCAAAAGAAATATAATAGAGTTTGTATTTAAATCCAAAGGAGATAAAGGAGGGTTGTGACACCAAGTATGCAAACATGGATTGATTTAGGACAATTTATTATACTATTTTCTAATTTTCTATATTCTTTATGCTTTCTATAATATGCCATGAAGTGGAAATATTTGGAAACACCTAATAGATTTGATTTTACCATCTTAGAAATAATTGAGGACACCAATATCTAGGCATGGAATTTCTCTATAATAATGTGATACAAAAACTAGATTAAGGTGTTATAAATGTTGTGTTCATAGCATGTTCTTCCTTAAATCCAATCATTTTTTAGTGACTTCATATATAAGTACATAGTAATAGATTACACCATTTGTTGCCAAGTTGGCTTAAAGTGAGAAATAAATAGGCATGAGACAACCAAAATTCAAATTTCAATTTTAAAGGTTAGATTCACAAATGAGTGATCAAGCTTGATCAAGCCTATGCTTGTGGGATTGACCTAGGTAATGGAAATGGTAATATTTAGACAATGAATAAGTGTTTGAATATGGTTGACAATAATGACCATTCTCGCTATCAAATAAGATGTGTAAAATAATGTTTAGTGTGAGAGAATATGTAAATAGGTATGGGTACTATTATGGAACAATGAGTCCATGTTTTCACAACTCATCTTTTATTGATATATAATTGGATATTTCACTCCATCAATTTAAAGGAGTCAAAATTATATAAGATTACACAACTAAATAGGTATGAAATTTTCACCATTCCAACTATATATATATATCTAATTTTTATTAATAAATTTTTAACAAAAATTACAACAATTTACACTATATATTCAAAAACATTAAAAAAATAACTATTAAATTTTTCAAATAGTAGTTATTATTTTTCAACAATCAGATCTTCACACCAGTCATGAGATAATAACTATGGGAAAAACAGAAAAATATTGTTCTAATACTCAGATAGACAAAACTTAATGAAGGAGACAACATTGAAATATATTTCAGGCAAACCGTAATGCTCGCCTCTTGCATTAACAGTCTTGATCCTCTTGACAACCAAATAAAACAGAACCGGAAAGACATCGCAAACTCATTGAATAAAATGTTCTTCCTTTTGATGTAAATGCAGAATTCCAATCTGCTTGTACACAAATCCACTCTGCACCTATGCAGATTGCACACAGTTTAAGGCGTACATCAGACATCATTACTAACAATATTTACATCGGTTTGAAAGAAAGAAATAATTTTAACTCCACGAGATTACTGTAGTCTACGGCCGCTACGGTACAGTCCATCTGATCAAAAATTATAAGAAAAAGACTAAAAAACTAGATTTGATTGTGCTGTCAAAAAGTATAAGAAACTATACAGTCAAATCTAGAAACATAAAACAACATATCATTATGAATTATAGAAATTTCATGATTACAAAATGAAATTTCATTATGAGGACGAATGCCATGTTGAATCTGAGCAATGCTGATGACTTGAGAGCCATGCCGACTGTCAGACCAGGAAAAGACGTCTACAGGCTGGATTTGAGGAACACATCAACGCGCAGCTTGCAAAGACAAAATTCTTTTGGACCCAATCTTAATTATTACACCAAATCGGGAAAAAGTTTCAATCGCTCTGCTTCATCAGAGAATCTTGCATCGCTGGTTGGTCCTTATACTTTTGGCCTTGAGTAAAATTGTTGGATGTACAATGACAATGGCCCTTCAATCAGAAAGAAGTAGTAATTGTTATAGCTAATTTTATACATGCACAGATTTTAAATTAGTATATTGGATTTCAATGATTTTTTTTTTTTATTGTTTCTATATGAGACTTAACTATTTATCGCTATTATTCTAGCTTTCTTTATGTGTACAAAAGTCAAAAAATAATCATTTCAAAATGTTGTCAAAAGTCAAAAAGTAGTCATTTCAAAGTGTTGCCTCATACCTATTTAAAGTTGCACTGATAATTGTGCACTTAAAATTGCCAATGCACATGCACAAATGTAAATTGCCAATATTTATGCACAAATGTCCTAGGAGTCTTGAGCTATGAATAAACTGAGCAGCTATTGATACATGTGAAATTTATTAATAAACTTTTAGTTACTATAAGTTTTATTATTTATAAGTTAGTAATTTGCAAATAAGATGAGCAAGAAGTATACCATAATTAGAACATGGACTATAACCATACTCTTCCCTTATTGTGTCGAGTCAAATGTTTATGCAAGACAAATCATGTTGGACTAGAGGGCAAAGATTTTTCCATAAAGAAAAGTAAGTCTATCTTCCATAAAAAAGCAAATGATAATACCACCTTCTAAATTTTAATATGATGTAAAGAAATTTATATTAAAAACATCTACAATCGGCAACAATCAAATCTTCAATCAATTGTGAATGCAAATATGCATGCTTCAACTAGGGGAGAGCACCTAGTAGTTGTGCACCCTTCACGCTTCTCAAAATCCTGCGTGGAAATTCCAATTTTTTACAGCAGCTTACCTGGCAAGTCCCCTGCTTATAACTAAGGTTTTAGGTCTACATCAGCATGTTTTTTGCCAAGGTGTCCAAAACAGCGCAAAAAGAAAGTGAGACCAATAGTCCTGCAAAAGAAGACTCCATACTTATGCAGCTGATGTGGCATCACATGATTGGTTGCTTTTTACAACAAATGATACATTTCATTCAATTATGAGTAGTTATCATACCAATAACAACTTTAAAATCACAACTATTAGTACAATGTTATAAAAAAATATAAATATTAAGTCAACAACTACTATCACAACAATGAAAACGTGTTCAACTAATAGATCTATTCCCCTACCCTCCACCTTCCCATAAATTTAAATATTATTTTTTTTATTGTTCAATCAAACCCATCCACAGCCTATCTAGTCTGTTTTTTTATATATACCACGGACGGACCCAACTCATCCCCTGCAAATACAAGGAGATACAATTCAAGAAGATGAATAGCCTGCACGCAGTGATGGTGCCTTTCCCTGCGCAAGGCAGTATCAATCCTCTTATGAATTTGGCTCACCTCCTCTCTTCAAGAGGAGTTTTCATCACTTTCGTCAACACGGAGTGGAGCCACAACCGCATGTCAAGAGCAGCTGCAGCTGCCACCTGCACATTTAAGTTTCTCGTCATTCCAGATGGGTTGCCACCTCATCACGGTCGTCTCTCCAATCTTCCCGAGTATGCGATGGCATTGGAAAAGCTTGGCCCCATCTTGGAGCATCATTTGCTGTGCAGCTTATCGGACGGAACTCCTCCAATCACCTGCATTATAACGGAAAATTTCATGTCTTGCACTCACCATGTAACCAACAAGCTGGAAGTGCCCCGAGTCATTTTCTGGACAATGTGCGCCGCCTCTTCTATTGTTCAGTGCAACGCCAACCTTCTCATCTCCCGCGGGCATATTCCTGTCAAAGGTACAAAATCTACATAGTAATCCTCAGTTTTATGTTGCTTGCTCAAAAATGTTTGTAATAACTGAACGCTTATGATTGCAGTGGAGCATTCGAATAGCGCGGATAAATTGATCACATGTTTGCCTGGTAATCTTCCGCCGCTATTGCCGAGCGATCTGATATCCTTCTACGGCGCTACCGACACGTCGGACGTTTTATTCCAGTGGACTCTGCGTGAGTCACAATTTCAAAGCAAGGCAGACTATGTGCTGGTCAACACGTTTGATGGAGTGGACACTCCTCAGACGGTAGGTGCACTGTCCAGCAATGGATACCTTCTTTGGCAGTAGGGCCTGTATTTCTTCCCAATTTCCTGGAGGGAAGAGATTTGAACGGACTCGGGAGTATGTCGGAGCAGGAAGAGAGCTGTCTCAAATGGCTCGACGCCCAAGAGCCAGGTTCTGTGATATACGTTTCCTTCGGCAGCATCTCCGTCAAATCGATGGAGCAGCTGGAGGAGTTGGCAGTGGGGTTGGAGAAAAGCCAGCACCCCTTTCTGTGGGTGCTACGAATGGATGTTGCGGGTGGCAAGCCCGCCACTCTCCCGGAGGGTTTTTAGAAAGGACTGTGGATCGGGGACTGATTGTGAAATGGGCGCCTCAGGTGAAGGTTTTGTCTCACCCTTCGGTAGGAGGTTTCTCACCCACTGCGGGTGGAACTCGTGTTTGGAGAGCATGAGCATGGGCATTCCAATGCTTGGATGGCCCTATTTCTTTGACCAGTTTCTGGACTGCCGGTTCTGCAAGGCTGTGTGGAAGATTGGCATGGACTTGGAGGGCGTTGACGTTGATGAAAATTTGGTCGTTAAAAGGGAGGAGATAGAGAAAGGCGTGAGGAGACTGATGGAAGCGGAGGAGCTGAGAAAAAGAGGGAGGAAGTTGAAGCAAGCGGCACTTAAAGCGGTTGGGAAGGGAGGCTCTTCTTTTCTCAACTTGAACAGGTTTATTGACGACATGAAACAACTTTGCAATTCAGCTTCTGTTACAAAGGCGTAGCTATGTGATCCAGGAGGATATGCTCCTTAAAATAGTTTCAAATCTCACGTGGGTAGATGATTCCAAACATGGCAATTTCTAGTTGTATTGGCCCAAAATGTTAGTTGGAGGATTCAAACCCCCAACCACTCAACCTCCGATGTTGCCTCAATACCATTGCACCACGAGATTCGTGCTTAGCTAAACATAGCGCTCAGTGTTATTTAAAGCGTAAACTACTTAGTGCTATTAAAAGAGAGGCAGGTGGGAGTTGAACTCCCAACCACCGGTCTCCTGGTGCGCTATTAATAGTGCATAAGATATTTTTGGAGGATATTTTACATAACCAAATATATTCCGTCTAACCTTATTTAAATAAGGTTATTTGTTAAAAACAAACCCCTAATAATGGAGTAAAATCCAAACCATAAAATGGAAAGAGGATATTTACGGGATTGTTTTTTGGTTTTGGTGGTTTTAGCCTAATTATGGCTAATTTTATGTATAAAAGGGGGTATTAGGCCTTTGAAAATCATCCAGGTGATAGGAAGGAGATGTTATGTTGAAGAGTTTGTTGTTATTCCTACATGTTGGAGGTTAAATACTGATGTGCTTGAAGGGAATAACTTTTGCAAGCATTTGTAATTGATTTCTTGGAGTAATTGGATCAGTCCCCCTATTGGAGCAGGACCCGGAGACGTAGTCCATCTGGACTAACTCTGTTATCAATTGTGTTTGCTCTTCTATGTATTTTTTCTCTCTTTTCTTTCTATCATCATCTTTAATATGCTTTGTTCATTTAAACATTTTAATCATGTTAATTCGCTTATGTATGCTTTGAATTAACTTATGTAATTGCTATAAGCATTCTTATGCAATAGTCATAGATCCTAATCAGATCAAGTTTGGTATCAGAGCTTTGTTTGAATAGTATTGCAGAATTGAATGCTAACAAGATCCAGGATTCAATGAGGCGAAGGAAAGCTTGAAGAATATAATCCTGAGATCGGAAAATGAAGAACTAATCCACCATCATAGATGGAAGGAAAAGGTGGTGAAGAAGGTTCTGAAGATAAGACTATTCAGAAGACTCTTCAAAATTTGGAAACCATTGTACAAGTTTTAGTACAAGAGAGAGAGGACAAGATGCGAAGACGTGCAGCTTGTGAGAATAAAGGGAAAAGACCAGGAGGTGACCATGAGCCTCCAAAAACACCCCCATCTCCTTCTTCTCCTTCTTCCCCGTCTTCTCCCTCTTCTACTCACTCTGAGTCTTCTTCTCTTTTCAAGAGTTCACATAAGCCTAAGATTAAATTGGATGTAAAATTTGATCTACCAAAGTATTGTGGGGAATTAAATGTTGAAAAATTAGATGATTGGATTCAACAGGTTGAAGTCTATTATAGAGTCCAAAACCTCTTAGATGATGCTGATAGGATCCAATTAGCTACTCTTCGGCTAGGAGGTACAGCTCTAACCTAGTGCGAGAGTAGAATTTGGGATGGGTCTTCACAACATGGTAAAATCAATTTAACTTGGTCAGACTTTGTTAATGCTCTCAAGAAGCAATTCTATCCCCTAGGCCATATGCAACAGTTAATGATGAACTGGCAACTTTTTAGGCAAGGGAAAGGTCAGTCTGTCCAAGATTACACCCATGAATTCAGAAAGAAGGCTATTGCATTAAATGTTCCATTGTATACCCAGGACACGTTGCTTAAGTACATAGGTGGTCTTCACTCTTATCTGAGACATTCAATTTTGGTCTTGAATCCTAGTAACTTTGATGAAGTCTATGTCCAAGCCACACACCTAGAGTCAAGAGGTAAGGGTTCTTTTATTGATAAGTCTGATAAGAAGCCATCTAAGTCTGAGAACAAATCCCAAAACAAAGGGAAGGGGAAAAAGATAGCTACAGTGAAGAAAGAGGGTGAAAAACCCACATGCTCACATTGCAAGAAAGAAGGGCATGATGATTCTAGGTGTTGAAAGCTGCACCCTAAAAAGAGGCCAAAGAGATATGGTGGAAACAAAGACAAACAAAAGACTACTACTATAGTTCAACAGGATCTTGGATCTGACTCTGGAGATGAGACAAAGATCGTTGCTGCTAGAATCCAAGGTAAAGAAAAAGGTAGATCTCTCTCATCAGCTAAAAGTTCTTCTAATATAAGTGCAAGTACAAGTAAAGATTCTACTCCTAAGAATGATAAGCAAAGGAATGAATTATTTCATATTCGGGTTGTTATCAAACATACTAAAGTTGATACATTATTTGATACAGGTTCTCAAGTTAACTTGATATCTGAAGAAATTGTTAAAAAGCTTAACTTGACTACAACACCTGATCTGAAACCATACCCTCTGGGATGGGTTTGCAATGATGCACAATTGCAAGTAACTAAACAATGTAAGATAAGATTTGCTATCACTGCAAACTTTGTAGATGAGGTAGAAGCTGATGTAGTCCCTTTAGATATTTGTGGTCTTGTACTTGGGAGTCCCTATTTGTATGATCGATAGGCTATCTTCTATAGAGGGGAGAACAAATATCATCTTTTTAAAGATAAGGTTGAATACATTGTACAAGCACATAAGGTAAAGACTAATCTTGCACTAGTTAATGCTGGTCAGATGAAAAGGTTAGTCAACTCTAGTAAGAACTTTGTATTAATGCTTGTAAAAGCCAAAGAGGAAGAAACATATGAGGCATTTAAAGGATGTGATCCTAAACATAAGGCTGAAATGGTCAAAGTTGTTTCCGCTTACGATGACTTGTTTCAGGAACCAAAAGGATTGCCTCCTAAGAGAGAGATACATCATGAGATCCAGTTGCAGCAGGATGTGCCACTTCCAAACATTGGCATGTACCGGTTATCAGTCTTGCAAAATGAAGAGATCAAAAAGCAGGTTCAAGAGTTGGTTGAGAAAGGAGTTATTCATCCTAGTACATCTCCTTGTGGTTCTCCTATTGTGTTGGTTCCAAAGAAAGATGGGACTTGGAGAATGTGCATCGACTACAGGGCTCTGAACAAGATAACAGTAAAGAACAGGTACCCTCTTCCTAGAATTGATGATTTACTTGATCAATTGAAACATGCAATTTATTTCACTAAGTTAGACTTGCGTAGTGGATATCATCAGATACAAATTGCAGAAAATGATATTTGGAAAACTGCTTTTAAGACAAAACAAGGACTTTACAAGTGGTTGGTGATGCCCTTCGGGCTTTGTAATGCATCAGTTACATTCATGAGAGTCATGAATGATGTCTTTCGTCCTTTTATTGATGATTTTGTCATAGTCTACCTAGATGATATTCTTGTATTCAGCAAGTCTTGGGAAGATCATGTAATTCATGTTAAAAAAATCCTTGATGTATTAAGGAAAGAACAACTTTATGTAAAGATGCCTAAATGCGAGTTCGCTAAGACATCCTTAGTGTACCTAGGCTATATTGTAGGGAATGGTCAACTAGAAGTAGACCCTACGAAGGTCGATTGTATTGTAAAATGGCCTAAGCCAAGTACAGTCATAGAAGTCAGGAGTTTTTTAGGTGCAGTTCAGTACTGGAGGAAGTTCATTGCAAACTTCTCTTTTATTGTTTAATCATTGCACACATTGACCAGTACGAAGGCAACTTTTCAGTGGGGAGGTCCACAACAGAAGGCTTTTGACACTTTGAAGGAAAAGTTGAGCACTGCACCAGTTCTGGCTTTACCAGATTTACATCAACCATTTGAGATCGAGACAGATGCTAGCGGGTTTGCCATGGGAGCTGTACTCATGCAAGGAGGTAAACCAGTCTGCTACCACTCTGAAAATTTTTCGAGAGCAGTAAGTAACTATCCCACTTATGATAAGGAACTTTATGCTTTAGTTCAGAGTGTTAAGAAATGGAAACACTACTTAATGGGCAAAGAGACTATAATCCACACTAATCATCAACCACTTCAGTATTTGCACTCATAGTCTAAACTGCAACAAAGTAGGCATTTTAGGTGGATGGGTTTTCTTCAACAGTTTCATTTGGTGATTAAGTATAAGAAAGGTGCCCATAACAAATTAGCAGATATGCTCTCTAGGCCTCCAGTTAAGAATGCTTTGATAATCCTTAAAAATAGTTCCATGGTTTGTGAAAGTTTTCAGGAACAATATGCTAATGATGAGAACTTTAAGGACATATATGCAGCTCTAATCCAGGGTAAACATGTAGAAGAAAAAGATTACTATGTGCAGATAACTTGTTGTACCACTTGGGTAAATTATGTATTCCTAAAGATGAACGGGCACAGGTGATTCGAGAAGCACATACCTCTTTGATTGTAGGGCATTTTGGTGTAAGTAAAACATTGGTTCAATTGCAGAAGTATTGTTATTGGCCTCATATGCAGGAAACTATTACAAAGTATATAAAAGGATGTGTAATGTGTGCAACCAGTAAACCAAGTAACAGGAAATTGGGTTTGTACACACCATTACCTGTACCATTCCATCCATGGGAAAGTGTGTCTATGGACTTTGTGGGAGGTTTACCTATGTCTAGGAAGGGACATGATTATTTGTATGTTGTTGTTGATCGATTCAGCAAAATGTGTATTCTAATGCCTTGTAAGAAATAGGTCACTGCTGAACTAACAGCTCATATGTACTTCCAATTTGTATGGGTTCATTTTGGGTTGTACCTACTTCTATTGTATCGGATCGAGATTCTAGATTCTTAGGGGAATTTTGGACATCTTTGTGGGGACTCATGGACACCAAGCTGAAGAAGAGTACAGCCTTCCATCTGCAGACTGACGGACAAATAGAGGTAGTCAATAGGACAGTTGTTCATCTGCTTAGGAGGTTACTGTAGCAAGCATCCTAAGTTGTGGGATGAGAATCTTTATTACGTGCAACATGCTTACAACCATGCAACACATTCTTCTACAAAGAGGTCTCCTTTTGAGACTTGCTTCGGTTACTTGCCAAGAACACCAATGGACTTTGCCTTTGGAAAAGATGATGTTGAAGATGGACATCATGATGTAGAGAAGGCTTTGAAGTTCATTCAAAAAGTCCAAGCATTTTATCAAGCAATAGAAGCTCAGTTAGAGAAGAGCCAAGCCAAATACAAGGCTCGACATGACAAACATCGCATAGATCACCATTTTCAGGTTGGTGACTATGTTTGGTTACATATTAGCAAGGAAAGGATGCAAGGTGAAGGTAAGAAGCTTAAGCCTATCAGATACGGTCCCTTTGAGATCTTGGAAAAGATCAGTACCAATGCCTTTTGCCTTAATCTTCCTCCATATATGCAAATTTACTCAGTTGTAAATGTAGAAAATCTGAAGTTGTATGAGCCTCCAATGATATTTGAGGAAGAGGCTAATATTCAAGTTCCTTCAGTTAATGACCTTGCACCTGAGTATATGTCAAAGTTGCCAGAGGATGTCATTCTTGACAGAAATGTCAGATCTTCAAAAAGAGGTGCTATTGGGTACTTTAAAGTAGGATGTAAAGGGATGCATCCTGGAAAAGCACAATGGATGGAGGTTGAAAGAGTGAGGGAGTTGTATCCTCACTTACTTTCTGAGTAATCAAGCTTTCAGAGGTCCAAAAGCTCTCCAATGGGGAGGATTGATCCAGGAGGATATGCTCCTTAAAATAGTTTCAAATCTCACGTGGGTGGATGATTCCAAACACAGCAATTTCTAGTTGTATTAGCCCAAAATGTTAGTTGGAGGATTCAAACCCCCAACCACTCAACCTCCGATGTTGCCTCAATACCATTGCACCACGAGATTTGCGCTTAGCTAAACATAGCACTCAGTTTTATTTAAAGCGTAAACTGCTTAGTGCTATTAAAAGAGAGGCAGGTGGGAGTTGAACTCCCAACCACCGGTCTCCTAAAACCAAGGATGGCCGGTGCACTATTAATAGTGCATAAGATATTTTTGGAGGATATTTTATGTAACCAAATATATTTCGCCTAACCTTATTTAAATAAGGTTATTTGTTAAAAACAAACCCCTAATAATGGAGTAAAATCCAAACCATAAAATGGAAAGAGGATATTTATGGGATTATTTACCCAAGGGGGATTATTTTTTGGTTTTGGTGGTTTTAGCCTAATTATGGCTAATTTTATGTATAAAAGGGGGTATTAGGCCTTTGAAAATCATCCAGGTGATGGGAAGGAGATGTTATGTTGAAGAGTTTGTTGTTATTCCTGCATGTTGGAGGTTAAATACTAATGTGCTTGAAGGGAATAGCTTTTGCAAGCATTTGTAATTGATTTCTTGGAGTAATTAGATTAGTCCCCCTATTGGAGCAGGATCCGAAGATGTAGTCCATCTGGACGAACTCCATTATCAATTGTGTTTGCTCTTCTATCTATTTTTCTCTCTTTTCTTTCTATCATCATCTTTAATATGCTTTGTTCATTTAAACATTTTAATCATGTTAATTCGCTTATGTATGCTTTGAATTAACTTATGTAATTGCTATAAGCATTCTTATGCAATAGTCATAGATCCTAATCAGATCACTATGGAAGCATTTCGTCACTCATATTCTATCACTTTTAGTGGTATATCCACATTTCATGCAATTTCTTCGTTAGTCTGTATTGGTCTAGCGGTAGACTATCACTTCATCCTTTCTAAATAATAGACGTGATATTCTTAGTTTTACCAAATGTTTGGAGTACGAAATTGTGATATGCTTAGGTCATCATGTATACATGTTAAGTTTGTCCACAACCTCTGCCCCGAGACTAAGTGCACCTAATTCACATTTATTCAACCTGTTCTGGGTGGACAAGGGAATTTGGGCACCCTTGTCTCTCTAGTCTGGGCCCAATTTTGAAGTGCACCTAATTCACATTTATTCACCTTGTTCTGGGTGGACAAGGGAATTTGGGCACCCTTGTCTCTCTAGTCTGGGCCCAATTTTGAAGATGTTGATGCCCGGTTTCTGCCAGTTGGTTCCCAATTCTGATACTTCAATATAACTATTGGAGATTGGCCCATTTTATGAAATACATTGAGAACCTTATATAAGAGCATCCTTTCAATGAACTTTTATATATAAAGATACACGTCACTTTTACATCTCAAACATTCACAATCATCCTATATCATTTAAGAGCAAGTATTTCAAATATGAGCATTATGGAGTAGCAAGTAGAAATAATATTCATACTAGCATGTTTTTATGATTGATTATTTTGTATCTTATCATGTCATGTTATTGCATCAACACTTGTGAGCCACATTCAAAGAGCATTGCATCATCAACTACAACAAGTTTGAGGTATAACATTCAATATTCTACTTTAGAGCTTTCCTAAATTAATTTATCAGTTTCATTCAAGGGTTAATTCCAACCCGAGGTTGACCTAGGCGAAACCCCTCTCAAACAACATCATTTATCTGGAGAATGGAAATATAGATTTAGAAATAGTAGATAGAGAAACACAAAACTATATTTTGCAGAGGCAAAAAATCAAGGAAAAGGTCGGTTTCCCACCATTGTCCAACTCTTTTTGATGAAATTTGAGGGAAACACTCAAAATGACATCCTAACCTTGAAAATATATTTTTTGTCCACATCTGATGTTGTTAGGAACCTAACCACCATTTTCCTACATTTTCAAGTCTAGATTTCAGACATAGGTTCCTCTTTGCTTCCTATTTCCAAATTTGTACTTTATGTCCGCATATCTGATCTAAAACTATTTGTGCATGTTGATTATTGTTAATTTCACATCTCTAACCCTAAGTCTTTCATTAAATTCATATCATTTCAATTTCTCATTTTCAACTCAATCAAGGAGAGTGGAATCAAATCCACATTCAACCCTCTTCCACATCCCCATATACTTGAGGTTGAATCTATTGATTTTATTCTGCTTTAATATTATAGACTGGAAGTAGGTTAATTCCTTTTTTACATAGCTAAATAGTGGATCCTTATTTCCAACCCATTAGACCCCCAACACAACAAAGGCTTACCATAGAAGCATCACCTACTATAGGAAGAGGTAACATCATGTCAATTTTTCATTTAACATGGAATCATGATGGAAATAGATGTCTAGAGATGAATAGATATATGTAAAGCTAACTATGAAAGAGGTGGTAGAGAAAGTGGTAAAAGAAGAAGGTGTATTTGATAATTATGGCAACTCTATATTCAAGTTCCTATAATATAAGCTGGATTCAGAAAGAGGAGGAAACATTTTTACTACATTGAATGATACTTCTTGCATAGTTCTCACCAGAGTACAAGATGTAAATTAGAAAGGTATGCCCAATCCTTAAAAGTCTACTTCCTTTTTCAAAAATAATACCTCTTCATCCAAGGCCTTAGATATCACTCCTATTGTTTCCCAAATCAACAAATTCCAAGTCCTAGGGGAATAGCAACTAACTCATCAATAGACAGAGAATAGGATTTGTCCAACGAATGAGTTTTGTTCACAAGACTTAAATCTCCTAGACTTTTGGCTCTACGAGACCAAGGCGGGTGCACCTAAGTAATGCCTACATAACTTACAGCTTCCAACATTCATAGCATTACATATTACAGCAGATATCACAATATTAATGTGCCAAGGAAAGTGTATGAAACTTAGATTTGGCTACAATCTTGGCTTATCAACTATCACTCAACACTTGGGATGATTTTCTACACTAAGCCTACTCCTATAAACAAAAAACAAAAAAAGGAAATGAAAGAGATTTGAAGATAATAAATTGATTATGAGAACTAGATACAAGCACCACGACCAATTCCTTCATTAGGGCAGTAGAGTCAAGTTGTAGCTAATAGACTAAGCTATAACTAGTGAGTTCTCAATATTGATGCATTACATAAATACCCCCTATTATAGTTCTATTGCATCCATTCTTAGATATCCTACATGCACACAACACCATTTCATTATCCTATAAAAAGTGTTTTAATCGCTTCCTTGAAGAGAAGCAAGAAACAAGATAAACACCTGAACTTGTAGGGACAAGAAAAAGGTCCTTAACCATTCATTTCATAAAATAGTGTCATTACATGTGGGAGACAACTACAATAAAAATATTGAAACCTGTATGCATTTTGGTTATAACTATTTGAAGTGGCAAAATGACTACAAGCTAAAAACTAACCTTGATCTTCTCTAAGTGTGGACTCTACATGGAAGCCTTGCTTCGAGAATGTTTTTCAAAAAACTACTTCAGAATCCCATCTCATTGGCCCTGAATTCCCTTTTATAAGACAAGGGAGAAAATACAAGCTATGGGCCAAGCAAGACATGTGTCAAAATTTGATTGCCTCTGACTAGGATATACCCTAAGGTATCCTCCTTCACATATTGCATGCAATCCTTTTGAACGCATTTAGTGCAAGTGGCTACAAGGATAACATTTGGAATCTAGAGCCATGAGCCTAAAGACATATAGACCTTCCCTCCAAAAGGACACTCAAAAGTAGTCACCTTGAGCCTCAAAGAATTCTACCCTGTTGCTAATTAGCTGCTATCATAAATTTTATCTTCTTCCATCTTCGATCATTCTTTGAGTCTAGATTACTACATTTACTAATCTTTACCCATTCTGTGTCCTTACATCTTCTTGACTTGATACCTTTTGATGTTATCGAGGTCATGAAATCTCATCGACAGAGGATCCTCCAATCTCATGGAGCCACTCAATTGATCTTTTATCTTACCCTCATTAAATGCAACTTCCTCTTGGCATCATCATCTACAATTTGGTCTAATCTGGCCGCAAACCACTACCTACAGTGTGTCAACACAACAATATTTTATCGGCAATCTCTCCCCCTTTGACGTGTAGATTTTGACCCAATCAATATGTGTCATGTCCTGACAATCTTCCCATCTATCCTCTGGTCAACCTTTGATCTTCCCATCTGAGTCATCGGGTCAGACTTAGTCAATCATCCACATGGAGTCCTAATTGAGTCGGCAATAGATGAAAATTTATCGTGTTCTCAGCATTGCAAAAATTATTCCTATGGGATGGCGAGATGTCTGCCTTTCACTATGGTTTTGCCCTTGCAGAGTCTCCCCCCTTCAGTTTTTTTGTCTGCGGGATAGCAGGGAGCCCAAATCTCCAAATGTTTATTTTACCCCACGAAGTCACCTTACTTTGGCTTTAATCATCACGAGATAGCAGGGGACACCATTCGCTATACCTCAATGTTGCCCCACAAGTCCAACCTCCTATCGCCTTTCACACTGCGGGGTGGCGGGGCCCTCCTTTTTCCCTTTATATGTTATCCCGTAGGGCCCTTTTAATGTCTTCACAAACAATGTGGGATGGTAGGCAGCCTCATTTCCATCCATGGCTTTGCCTTTGTTCTTACTCTACATCATCATTTACAAGCCCATTTCACTCATGCGAGGTAAGCATTTCCTTGTTCTTCAATATTCTTCGCTATCCTGTAGGGAACCCTTGAATACTTGGAACAAGCCCTTCTCTCTTTTTTTGTTTCTTCTTTTACTGGCGTGGGATGGTGGGGACCAATATCTTTTATCTTCTAGTCATCTCGCATCATTTCATATGATCTAATCTTACCCCTACGGGGTAAGCCTTTGCATGTCTTTTAAGAAATCCCCCATTATTCTGCATGATACCCTTGTACACTGGGAACAAACCTTTCTTTCTTTTGTTGTTCCATCTTCAACTATTGTGGGATGGTGGGGTTCTCCACCCACCTAGCACTTGTCTTGCCCTTTTGGTTATCATGCGGTGTTTTTATCGTCTCCTTCAAAATCACACGAGGTAAAAAAGGAGAAGAGCATCTTCCTTCCCCGATACCTCACATGCCTTTCTGCTTTTATCTTATGCTCGCTTGAGGGCCTCCTCTCTACCATTTACCTGTCGTTTTATTGACACCCCACTAGAATAACCCTTGTTTTATGTGCTACCTGTCGCCTGTCATAGTATGATAACTTGCATGTTATGTGCCACCCCTGTAACATTTGCGTGACTAACACCACCTATGACTGCAAGCAACTAACATGACATGTTATTGACAATTGCAGCCAAGTGTGACTAACATGGTGTGTTAGTCAAACAACCATACCTTTCTTGGACCAAAGCAGCTCACCCAATGCAATTCCAACTCAATGGCCTATGTCATCCTCGTGTGGTTACCTGTCCCAGTAGCTTATCCCATGATAGCCCTCCATATCTTCATGTGTGACTAACACGTTGTCTTTGATTAGTTATTTGCCAAAGTTGTAATATAACACAACGTGTTATCCTATAAAGGTGATTTTGAGTGTCCTTAGCAAAATTTTGAACCTGGGTCCTCAAAATTAGGTAAAATTTCTGAGGTCCCAACAACTCCTAAGATCTTAAAGTCTTAGCTTGCAGATAAAAGTAAAAATCCTTTTGAGATTGTGGAGTTCTGTAAGTCCTCAAAAATCCAAATTTCCTGTATTGAATATCTTAAACTAAATCCACGTAAGCTTGAGAGGTTAGTAGAGTATGCCAAATCCCAATGTGCTAAAGCTAACATAGCATAAGAGAATTTTCTAAATGTTGAAACCTTGTCCTCTATCATGTTATCCAATACTAAAGATCATACATTTTCATACTTGACCTAAAGCCTAATCCTTTTTACATGTCACTCTACATTAAAGGTCATAGGCTTAGCAATTGTATTATAGATTTTGGAGCCCTAGCTAATGTAATGCCAACATCTATGACAAGAGCTTAAGGATTGTCTTTGAATAATAATTTTGGAAAATTTGTTCAATGGATTCCACACAAATCCCTCTAATTGGTTAAATTAAAGATGTTCATGTATCATTAGCAGCTCACCTAAGAAAATTATTGAAATTAACAATTCTGGTGGTTGACATTCTTTTTAGTTATGGTATTCTTTTGAGCAAGAGTTTTTGTAACAACTTGGAAAGTGGTATTTAAATGGATTGGTTACATGCTCTTATCTCATTAGAGAATAATAAGGTACAATTAGAACTAGAAGCAAAGGCTAAGTTTATAGTCTTAAAACTTGATGATCCTTGATCTCAGATTCTCTATGAGGAAGTAGATTTTGGCAATTATATGATTTTCTCTAATGATGTTAGTGATGAGGACCTCCTTGGTCCAAATATCTCTTCTAATATATGGATGTTGGAATTTGATGGTAGTTGTTCTAATTTAGGCTTTAGTGTTGGAGTTGTATTAATATAATTTGTTAAAAAATATATATATTTATAAAATGATTGGTGTTGGTATACATTTTATGTTTGACAAGAATAAGTATAGGTTGGCTAAAGGAAATTTTGTGTTTTTTAAAGACTCTTGGCTCTTTATTCAAATAGGAAACATCTACATTTTTGTAACTTTACCAATGTAACTATTTTTGTATTAATATATCTTATGGCACCATAGGCTGGGCCACATTGGTTAAAAGGTTTAATTAATAAAATATGGTAGATGGTTTGCAAAGTTATTCTATAGGTTTTGATTTATGTGAGAAATGTATGTGAATAATACAAAGTTTTTTTTTTTTCAAAAATCACTTTTTCCAATTGATTATTAATTTAAAATAATAATAATACTTTTAAGGTGATCACTATATTTATTTTAAATAAAACAATATGATTCCTTAGAAATTTATGTCTAGCACTAATAGAAAGCATTAGAATGATATGAAAATGGTATTCAGATACATGTGTAGGACTTTTTATTACTATATATATTATTATTAGACTAATCATGTGGGTATGATGTTGGACATAGATGGAATTTTTGATATAGATTGAGTGGATTTATATATTATGGGGTCAACCAATGACTATGTGCTCAATTTATTTATAGGTGTAGTTAGTTGGAAGAGAAAGAGGTAACCTATAGCTACTTTTATACTACAGAAGTAGAGTGCATGGTTACAACACATGTTTATAAGGAAGCATTGTGGCTATAGAGGTTTTCTTCAAGTATAGACTTTTAGTTCATGAAGGGGATGATCTATTTGGACAATCAAAGTGTTATTTTTTGGGTAAAGAAGTCAATCTACTATGGTAAAACAAAGTAAATAATTCTTCAATATTATTTTTTCTAGACTATGCTTTATTATGAGCATTCAAATATATAAGGTAACTTTGGATAATATTGTATATTCGAAAAGCACAATTTTTTTTTGTTAATTTAGGGAGGCTTTAAGTAGCTTTCTCTTTAGTTAAACTTAATTCATTCATTTTATCTTTCCTCTTATGTCTTTACAACATAAATATCAATTGGAAAAATGTTAAGATTAGATGTGTTAATTGCCTTGGGAACCCTATATAACTAGTGTAACATTCATTTTTTCAAAAATAGTATTATACATATGTTTCCAAGAATCATGGAATAGACAAAGTATGATGCACACATGAGGATAAGAAAGTTATTTAAAAAAGTGATTAAAAGTACATTGAATGAAGATTTTACATAGAAAAGGCCAAAGTGGTAGTTACAAAACATGTTCCATTATTAGATGTGTGTGTATGTATAATTAGTGTCATTTTGGAGTGCTTGGGGTTCCCTTATAACCATTTACAATTACAGAGGTCAAATATGCTTGGTAGAAAATGTCATTTGATCTTAGGTGCTTTACTAATGTATTTTGGGGTGCTATATGATGTGAATGTAGACTTGAAGCCTTTTTTGGACCCATGATTTTATATGCTTTTTTTTGGATATAGTTGTGATTTATAGTTTCTAAAATCCTATGAATTAAAGGCACAAGATAGGTGTTAAATTATGAGTTGGTATACTATTACCTATCAAAATATTATCAAAGGAGAAGTGATAAATGTGAATACCTTCAAATTTTAAAGATTATTTCAAATTGTGCTCTCTTTGGTGATAGTGTTTTTTTTCCAGAATTTTTTCGTGTATATTTGGTGTTACATATAATTTGCATTATTATATCACTACTTATATTTCTATTTCATGACTGATCACATGTATGTTGATAGAATTTTATTGCTAAATTATGTTAATCTTGTTATTATTCTATCTATTTAGTTTCTCAACCTAAACTAAATATAATAGATGTCGCATTTAGATTCACACAAGATCTCTAAATGTATCACTAAAAGCGACTACAAGAATATTAAAGAACTTGTTAATTAAGATCTATTAAAAAATATAAATTTTTATTTTTATGCTTATGCTAATTATAAATTTATTTATAATCAATACATTATATCTAAAATTTGATCTTCATGAAATTTCCAATTCTCTCTCTTTTCTATCAAAATATACTTTTATATTTCCATTTCTTCTTCATATTTCATTTCCTAATTACTTTGTTGTTATGAAATCCTCCCCTAATTTCGTTTGTATGTTCCAATTATAGACTGCTACTTTATACTGCCAACAGAATCCAGAATAAGTTGGACAAACATCCCGAATTACGTACTGGATGGATATATTATCATTTATTCTCTAGGTCTAAAAATATCGATCCTCTTCCTGTGGTTTACCTCCTATCCAATCCCTCTGCTTTATAAAATGCAGGTGTAAACATACAACTAACATTATTTTATCCACTGTGTATATCAACAACGGTAACACAGATGGGAAGGCTGCCATTATTACTCTTGGCTACACTCTTAATTCAGTTTCCATTCATTCTGTAAGTCTTAATCATCTTGAAATTTCTCTTTGTTTTTCCTTTTCTCTTCAATTCAAATATCAGACAGATGCTCTTTTTTAAGTTTCTAAATCTTATCAAAAGTTTAAGATCTTTAGATTTGATGGTGAGTAAATTTTTCCATCAACATTTCAAATTTCAGATCATGTTCTATGATCTAAGATGAGAAGACTTCTCTTTACTTTCTGATGATAGATCATAGAACATGATCCGAAACATCGATGAAAAAATTCGCACACAATCAATTCAATAATCTTCCTTTCAATTCTATTATAAACTATAGAATTTCTTTTTCTTTTTAAATATTTTGTAAGTTCAACCCCAAATTCAAGGACGTACACTACACAGGCCAAGGATTAAATTGTCCTTATTTTTGAAAGGATCTGTAATGGGGCATTGGGTTTTTGTATTGGAAGCTTTGCATGATAACACTTGCAATTTTGTTGTATACAGTGGGAAGAAGGGGGGAAAAGGACATATTCAAGCCAACACTCCACCAAGGGGATGGAATTCATATGATTCATTTTCATGGATTGTCAATCAACATGAATTTTTACAGAATGCAGCCATTGTTTCGAAGAGATTAAGAAGTCGTGGATATAAGGTACAGAACATTTTCTGGTCCACCTCCATCTTTCTGGTTTTGCGTATTTCAAAATATGTTTGTTTTGTTTTGGAGTTGATCCTATTTATATGAATAGTGAAACAATCTAAATATCATTTTGGAAAAATTCGTATTTAAGTTCTATTCAAAATAAGTATATACTGCATATATAGAGAGAGAGACTAAATTAATACTTTTAAATAAAAAGTTGTATGGTTTGTTTAAAATAAAAAAAATTATTTGTATTTTAAAATTTAAAAGGTGAAGGTGGTTTTTTTAAACCACCAATATATCATAGTTGTGGGCCATTTTAAAAACTCTAATATATCATACAATTTGATTTCTATTGTAAATAATAGAAGATAATTACAAATAAAAAATGGTCAATGGCCCAACACAGCACAACCAATTAGAAAACCCTATCATCCACAACTAATTGCTCAAACATATGAAATAAATTCAAAGGAAAATGACCTTTGTCCACAACATTCCAACCCTCTCATCGTTTAGATGCCCATTTGGCCAATCAATCTACTACTCTATTCCACTCTCATATTCACCAACACTTGTGAATCAAATTCACAAATAATCCATTTCCAACCAGCACAACCTCTCTCCATAGCATAAAAGATTGCAAGAGCCTCCATGAAATTATTTGTATGAAATCCTTTATAAATGGAAAAGAAAAATTAAATAGCATTAGAACTATCTCTACTAATACTGCCGACACCGGCATGCCAAGGATTCCCCCTAGAAGAGTCATCAATGTTTATCTTTAGAGCTGGACTTGAAGAGGAGGAAGCCATCGGCCCACATGATCAATCTTTCACTTTGGTTCTCTACATCTCACAATAGTAGAAGTAGCAATCCCCTGAGCCCTGAGTAGAAAATTTGAACCTTCTAAAAATATCCACATCCCTAGGATGCACTACACCAAAAAGATCACACTTATTTGAAACAACTTCCTTAAGTGTGTGGACAATTTTCCCCCACAATTGTTTGACAAATAACTTCACACCCTGAAAGAACCGATGATTGCTTGCGAACTAGAGATGTCGTAAAATGAAAGTAGGCTTGATAGCCTAGGCTACCTGAAGAAAAGAGGTCTTAATTGGGGGGTAACCCAACTAATCCCAAAAGTTAGCCAACATGGAGGCATGCAAACAACCCTGATTCCGAATTCCCCACCACAAATACCAAATCTCCCAAGAGAAAGGAAACTAAAAGATAAGATGAGGAGCACATTCTTCACTTTTACATTACAGAAACAGATGGACTTTGGAAGCCACACTTGTATAAATTATACCAAGTAAGTTCGATCTTGAACAAGAAACCACAAGGAAAAATTGTATTTTGGGCAAGAACATTTGTTCCACACCTATTTCAACCACGAAACTCTAACTCTACAATACATTTTTCTAACAAGCTCCAAGTACCCCGCAACCATCAAGTACTTACCTATCAAATCATGATTTAGAATAATGAGTTTATTATAAATTTTTCATTTGAGTACACTCTTTGTCACATTTAAGAAAATTAATTTTATTATAAGTTTTTTGGATTTGTGAAGATATTTCAAAAATACTAGTTCATTTGAACTTGTCTTTAATGTGTATGTCACCCATTTTAATAATTTTCATATTCAAGATGACCTTAACAATAAAATTTATCTTAAGATTAGAGACACTTAACTTCCTAATAATGATTTTTTAATTTTTTAAAAAAAAATCTTATTAATCTAACATGATAAATAAATTAATTTTATTTTCTACATCCACTTAAATATTTAGAATCTAATTTTTAATAATTTTAATCAAATATCTTTCATCTTTCTCTTAATTCAAAGTATAATCTATAAATATTCTTCAAAATATAAAATGATTAAATTTTTTATTTTGTATTTTTTATTATTTTTTTTCATAGATTTTGAGTAGTTGTAATACATATGAAATACTTAAATATTCTTAAAAAAAATATTATGTACTTTTTCAAAGAATATATATTTTTTTTTCTATTTTTTTTTTAAATTAAAAAGGTGAAGGTGACTTTTTAAAAAGAATCAATGTTTCATACAATTTGATTGGGGGACTTGATTTCTTTCTAAAAAGTTTCTCATCAATTTATGCTATACTCTTATAGAATGTATATCATAATCAAATTTAATTCTTTTTTTATTTATATGCGTTCACTTTTTATTAAGTTTTATACTATTGTATATTTGACAAGTTTGAGAATTTATCATTGAGATAGTTTAAATATTATTAAAAAAATGGCATAATTTGTAAAAATGATTCTAATTATATGTTTCAATTAATAAATGATTATTTTTTATGTTTTCTAATGTATATAAGCGTTTTTATTTATAAATTGATATTGATTTTTTAAGAAATACAATTGTATTTAAATATAGAGCTAACAATATGCTATTGTAGTATGTCGTAGTTGATTTTCTTTGGTATAGAAAAAATGTACCTGGAGCAACTCAAAATTCTCCAGGATATGATATTATAGATGAATGGGGACGATTAATTCCAGATCCTATAAGATGGCCATCTTCAAAGGGAGGATTAGGCTTCAAGCCAATTGTAGACATTGTGCATGGGATAGGACTAAAGTTTGGTATCCATGTTATGCGTGGTATTAGCACTCAAGCAGTGAATGCCAACACCCCAATTTTGGGCGATAACGTTAGTCCTATACCTTCTCTATTCAACTAAATTATTATATTTTATTTCATGAGGTGCATACTAGGTAATAACAAGAATCACACATTGCTTACATTTTATGTTATTGGTTTATGGTCTTATTAATGCAGGGTCTTCCCTATGTGGAAGGGGGTAGGAATTGGACTGCAAAAGATATTGGTTTGATAGAAGATCCTTGTCCTTGGATGCCCAAATGTTTCATGAGTGTTAACACTAAGTTAGGTGCAGGTAGAGCCTTCTTGAAATCACTATATATCCAATATGCTGAATGGGGAGTTGATTTTGGTAAGACTTTTTCCTTGTCATTTATATTTAGTTTTTTTATCATCATACTTGTATGATATGAGTAACCTTTCTTTCAAGCACTTTCACTATAAATAGTAGTAACAGTGTTACCATGTACCTTCTTTTGGATATAAATATGTTTGCAAAGAAACAATTTGTTCACAAACCTATAGATGAGTGTTCTATAAAGAAAACTTACTAGACTATACAAAGAGTTGATATAATGAAATTTGGTTATTTATAGTTAGTAATTTGTTCCAAAAAAATGTAATTTATCTACAATGAAATTGGGTTTTTAAGGGATAACCATTTTAGTATTTTATAACTAACCTACTATGTTTACATTTGTTGATATGTTTGTAGTGAAGCATGATTGTGTCTTTGGAGATGACCTAAATGTAGATGAAATAACAACAGTATCTAAGGTATTGTATATTGTTTATATTTTTTAATTATGAATGATTTTAATTAATTATGGTTATTAATTTATTAATTCTATTAATGAACAAATTTTCATAATTTAAACTAACAGACATTAATTTAATATCTTGAAATTCACTAGATTAAACTACTTTGATTCTTCATTTAATCAAATGCAAATATTATCCATATTTATTGTCTTTTCACCATTCTCTATTTATGAAAATGATATATTTCTCTAGTTTATGTTCAATGGAAATGATCTAATAGTTACAAATGTGGTTGATATGTAAATGATAGTTTTATGTTTATGTTGGTTGAAAAGAAATTAACATTTATTAAAATTTAGATTTTAAGGGAGATTGGCCGTCCTATTGTTTACTCTCTTTCACCTGGGAGTGATGCCACACTAGAAATGGCAAGGAAAATAAGTTCTTTCGTTAATATGTATCGAGTAACAAATGATGATTGGGACAACTTTAATGATTTATACCTACACTTCAATGTTTCAAGGTGAGGAAGATTATTTCATTGTTAAGCTAATATCCTTGTTGTAAATTAAAAATATACCTTAAATTTAATATCATATTGGTCCAAAGTTATCTAAAATTATTTCCATTATATGTGTAGAGACTTTGCTCGCTCTAAATTGATAGGAAACAAAGGATTGATGGGAAAATCTTGGCCAGATTTGGATATGCTTCCATTCGGATGGCTCACAGATCCTGGTAATATATTTTTTTCTTTTAAAATGATTGAAGCTATATTATTACCTAATTCAAATGATTCTTGAACACAAGCCTACTAAAAAATGTAGTTCAATTAATAACAGTTCCTTTAATAAATAATCTCCATTTCCTTTATAGTTCATTTCACAAGTCATTTTTAATGTTCACTCAATGTAATTTTTATATTTAGAATGAGTTGTTTTGATCATCAAACTTTGTTTATTTCTCTTTATTTTTAATATTCTTTCTTTTAATCTTAAAATCATGTCCACCTTAAAAAGTTGATATAGTCTTATATTTAAGTAAGATTAAAGTTCATTATTACAATCAAGATCGTCATATTAGGAACTTGCAAGCATTATATGCTTTTTTTGCCCATGGTGTATTTTCATATAACTTTTTATTACGTCATATCATAATTAAGAAATTTTCTACACCCTTTATGAAATTAATATTATTGTACACATTGGAATGAAAATATTAAGCTAAAACTTCTTTCAATCATAATTTAATGATAAAGCATATTTTTCCAGGTGCAAATTATGGTCCATATCGCTTTAGCAACCTTACTATGAATGAACAAAAATCTCAAGTTAGTATAATTTGACATGATTTTAATGTTTACTATCATAATATTTATTTTATTATGACATCTTTAACCTATGTGACCATTATTTTTTCTAGATGACTTTATGGGCAATGGCAAAATCCCCACTTATGTTTGGAGGGGACTTGAGGAATACTGAAAGTACAACATTTGATATTATTACAAATCCTACATTACTCAAGATAAATAGCTTTAGCAGTAACAATTCACAGGTACGTTTTGAGCACTATTATATCAATGATAATTTTCAATACAAAATGAACAAATTATAAATAAATATTTCAAATTATAGTACCAAAGTGTATAAAGATTTCACTATCCCAGGTTGGTGAAATTTACAATCCTACATCCCTTGATCAAAGGGGAGCTTCTTTGAAAGTTGAAAATATAAAGGATTCTAAGTTAGAGCTAAAAGCTCATAGTTGCAAGAGAGCAAAGAAAATAAGTCAATTTTTTGAGAGAAAAGCAACAAATCAAATATGTTGGAAGAGGCGTTTTGGAAAGAATGGTTCATATGAATGTTTCTATCAAAATAACAACATTCCTCCATCAATGTAAGAAAAAAAAATGTATTTCTTGTAAATTCTATTTTTTTCACTTTAACTCTATTATGCATAGAATCATTTAGAAATGAAATTTAATTCTATTATGAATAGAATCATTTAGAAATAAAATTTGTGAATAACATGGATTCATAAAAAAATTCAACAGGAAACGTTATGGAAAATTTAGTCTTTTAGAATCTTCAACAATAAAAATGTGCTTTGATGCTTCTCCGGATCACATGTTTAACTTTGGAAATGTCCAAAGTTATTATTTTTCTCCATGTAGCATATACAAATCGACCCAGGTATTAATTCTAAAATCATCATTCAAAACTTTTAATTTGATAATTAAAATTTTTATTTCATTAAATTATATTGTATATTAAAATAAATTAATATATATTATTGAGTAATTTTATTGAAGCATTTACATATAATTTTAAAGATCAATTTTCACTCATTTAAATTATTCCATGATAGTTATGGGAATTAAGAGGTGATGGCACCCTTTATAACTCTTATACTGGTCTTTGTGCTCAAATGAAGACTCTAATAGGTACACTTTCATTAATATTCTTGTACATTCTATTTTATTATAAATTTAAGTGTTTGTGTCTTGTTTAATATGACCTCAAATTTATTATTAATATCATTTATCATTAATAAATGGATATAGTTGCAGGTGGTGTGAATGAGGTGCGCATTTGGAAATCATTTGGACGAAAAGGTTTGTAATATACATCTTTGGAAATGGCTATCCATCCCTTAGGAATGAATAATTTACCTTCATACACCATAATTTATGCATAACTTAAGCATTAGTGCATCCTAAAGGCTAGATATCCATTTCCTACACCTTTGACAACATCTCAAAGAGTTTAAAGTTTAGATTTTTTGTGATATTTCTAATTTTAAAAATGTTTTTTTTTTCTTTTTTTTTAATTAAATCTCATATTTACAGGTGAAGTATACGTTGCTTTCTTCAACTTAACACAAAGACGAATCAAATTGAGTACAAAGCAAATTGAAAAGGAAATTGGAACTATTGCTAAATCTAATTTGGGTCATGCATATCATGAGGTTTGGAGTGGTGGAAAGCTTGGATCTACAACAAAAGAAAACAATATAATTATACCAAGCCATGGTGTTGTTTTATTTGAATACAAACAATTCAATTGATCAAAGATACATGGAACTCATTTGATCAAAGTTGATGACATTCTTATGTTCTTATTGTATTTTTTTAAAGAACATTTAATATTTACAATTTTTTAAAAAGTGAAGAAAATATTTTATATTTAAGATATTATATTATTTTTTGTCGGTTTGGCATAGTGTGATGGTTTAAATGTGTTAATGTTCTTTCCACCAATGTTCAAACCTCATTATGGTGCTATTTTGTATCATTATGTTGAGGATGAGATCTCCCATTTTTTATCTCGATAATTGTTTACCCTTCTTTAAAATATATATATTTATCTTATTTTCAAGAGATAACAATTTATAAATAACTATTGAAGATTAACATAATCTAATTGAGTGTAGTTTAGCCTACATGGATGGCTAGACAACATTCAATTCTCTCTTTTATTAATATCAATAATTGATGGTGAGAATTCCCATGAAGGGTCACTTAGCTTGGAGGAAATATAAAGCCAATATATGTTTATATTAGGTTGATCTTCAAGTTTTGAAGCAAATGTAATTAGCAAGTGTAACAAAACATTTGTGGTCTAATGCTTAACAACTTGACTTGAGACATCTTGGAATTGGCTAGAAGTGAGGACACCACCTCCCACTCAAACTCCACTCACTAAGGATTTCCATGTAATGGAAAATTAATTAATCTTTTAATAGAAAAAAGAAAACTTAAATTTTTTTATTAGGAAAATTCAATTTTTTAGCCTGGCTCGAACCCAAATAGAGAACTTGTGGAGATCTCTTCCCATGAGGCCATCTTGGGGGGACATAATTCCCCACACTTCACTTGTTCAAGCCCACGAATGCAACGGTCCAACAAAGGGACAAGGCCTACAAGCTCAATGGGCCAACAAGGGTTTGAACCTTCGTGGCCACCTCACCAACAAAGTGTTTCTACAATGACACTAAGCATCAATCAACACATGGAAGCTTATGTGAGCCCCTTTAATAGGGTCTTAATTCTCTTCAACAACACTTTTTTACATAATTTAGTTATGTACATTCCTTTTATAAAATTATAATTAAGTAACTCTCTTTATTTATTTATTTTATTTTAAATAATAATATGAGGTTCTTCTAATGTCACTAATTCAAACCTTGTTATTACTCTAAATACCTACATGAAAAGAGTAATCATCAAACTTTATAACATTTCAAACGAAGCAAAATTCCAACCAAGCAAGAGAAATTGTTGAAGACAAAAATGGTTGTCAATTATCGATTTTCATAATAAATTTTTTTCAAACACAAACAATTTAATGAGTTTTATTAGTAGTAATGAAAGGTGGTTATTATAATCTTCAAACATAACATCTTAGTACTTCAGCTATCTATTGACATTATAATCTTCCAAAAATAATTTTTGGGGAATTATTATATATGAATAAAACCTATGCCTTGATTTAAGTAAAATTCTATTTTTTGATAACAACAATTAAAAAAACTAATAAAGGAAAAATAACAGATAAATAATATAAAACAATTAAAACTCAATTTCAACTAATCAACACAGAGTTTCAACTCTTTCATCAAATACTAAAAAAAAAAATTATAGACTCAAAAAACAGACAAAAAAATGAAAAATACTAGTTCTATAAAAAAAACAAAATTCATATTTTTCTTAAAATTAGAGCTACCAATCAAATTACAAAAAATAGAGTTGTTATTTTCTTCTACTCTTTTTATACTCTCTAAATATATATATAATATATCACACTACTTTTTAAAGCATAAGTTAAATTGTAGAAACTCTTGAAGCTTTGATATGTAGTGGACCATTCATTATGAACTTGGTCACTTCTCTACTTATTCGTATGCACAAAGCTAAGCACTCCCTTTTCTCATTCAATGTCACATACCCTGGTATTGTTTTCAAATAAATATCACTATATTTAGCAATAGAAATTTTAAGGAAGTTGGAAGTGTAACATAATGATTTGAATAGAAGGACAACTATCACTCTCAATAACTTAATTGATTTTATTATCCTGATTATAGATCATATCAATGAATATTATCTAAAAACCCTAAAAAAAAAGTGTTATATTATCAACGAATATCCTATCCAAATATATTTTCGCAGAGATAAGCATAAAATATAAAACCTAAAAAAAGTGTTATATTCATTAGCATCCACAAAGTGCAAAAGAGGATCTGTCATTTGGAGAATAAATAGAACCAGTACCACCACATTCACGGATTTACCTTATTCTCACATGTATTCTTCCTAATAAACATCCACATAATTTTCATTATATGTGGCTTATTGTTAAGATAATCTACCACCTTAGAGAAAAACATCATGGATGTCATGTTAGAGTAAACTTTGTTTTGTATATCTACTTCCATGAAATCCACTCCCAAAATGTCTAATTTTACCTGGTGGATTGCCCAATAATGATTGGTGAATTTTTTTTACAGTCTAACTTCAATGATGGAGCTCTGAAAGGCCATTTCCCTCTTCTTACAATATAACTAAAACATTGGCTTCATTGGGTGATAGCAGAGTTTTGTAAGTGACTTCAAAAAGGTTTTATAAATTGATGAGTAGTAATATAGATGATAAATGTCAAATGAGGTAGCTATTTCATTGAATGAAGTTGTTCACAAGTGTGAATATAGATGATAAATGTCAAATGATGTAGCTATTTCATTAAATAAAGTCGTTCATAAGTGTGAATATAGATGAGAAGTGTCAAATGAGGTAGTTATTTCATTGAATAAAAATTTTTTCATGTGTAAATATTATTAGGGGAGAGGGACCAGTAGTCATGAGAGATAACTTTGTCAACATGTAGTCGTTACATGGAATATTGTAAGACCTCCATTTTTTTTTAAATGTAAAATGTACACTTAACTATCTACAACTATGGTTTGAAGGCGTGACTCATCATGCAGCTCGTCAAAATAACATGTCAAGTGCGAAGTCTCAAAAAATTGATTTTTTAAATATTCAACCAAAACTTAATCTAAAAACCCCTAGTAGTTGAAATAAAAAATACCATATGTAATTAGTATAATGTCGTATTTTTCTGTAAAATATAACTTATACACAACTCAAATGGACCAAATTCCTATTAGTAATTGTAAATGTGTGTTATCTCTAACTTTTATATCCAACACCAAAGGACCAATAGTTGAACACAAAAAAAATATTATTTATTATAAAAACAACATATTATTATATAAAATACAACTTATATTGAACACTAAAACCTTTGGACAATCTCTCACACTCATGGGAAAAAACAAGGTATTTATTGTGTTCACCTTTTATATTTGTGATAAGATAAATTATTAATAATAAATACTCCAATGTATTTGCATTGCTACCCCAATAGTTGTACAAATAAGAATAATATTTTTTCACTATGATAAGAGTACTTGTTTAAGTGAGCATATTTTTTTACGAATGACACACTTATAGTGGATAGCTATGATATTTTATTTGAAACAAAAAATTATTAAATTCTCTTGTTAACAATGTATTTATGCCTTTTTTATATAACATTCATAGGTTCTCTTGTGTTCAAGTATTGGTTCATTTTGACCAATATTTATTTGCATGTGGATTATTTATTTACAATATATAGTATAAATATGTGGCAAGATTGGATATTATAAGAACAAGTGGATGTACAATGATTGGACCCTATACAACTACTGGCCCCTCTCCCCTATCTGATGACAAAGTAGGGGGATTCATATCCCACTAGTTCCCAATTAATTTGATCATTATATGGATTTCACCTAAATCAATCATTTTTCTAATATTTTTGCCAAGCCGTCATAGATGTGAGAGTTCTAAAAATGGAAGGGGTAGTCATTCATATCTAACTAGATGTTAGGGGAGTCTACTAACACCAACATCTCTCATCCATAATTCTATGAATCACCATATTAGGCTCCCAATAGGTATGGCTTGTTATATTTAAAAATAAATAAAAGGGATCTAACCTCTTATATATATTCCATACTCTCTAATGTTGGGGGTTCATTATTGTTTTGGATTAAGGCAAAAACAGGTTTTGAAGGGAGCCCAAAACCCTTTACAAAATGATTCTAAGAGGTATAGAATCAAACATAAACATCCAAAACAAAATGGGGGTTCATTATTGTTGATAAGTATCTATGCTAAATTTTGAATCTATTCATAAACTCTAATAAATCAAACCACTAACTTAGATCTAAAAACTAATTCAATATAACATCAATAGAGATCTACCATGCATGCAAATAATAATGAAATAAAAAAAAATTATACCTTCACATACAAAGTAGGCTTGTCTCCATTGTTCTCTTAGCCTCCATGATCTTGTATTTGATGTTGTTTCTCTCAAATTTGGGTTGCACTTGCACAAGAGCTCAAGGAAGAATGGATGTGGTTGTGATGATGTATGATATGATTGGAAAGATGATGAATTCTAGGATGGATTTGATAGAATGTAAATATGATTGCTTGATATGTTTAATTAACAAAATGGAAGGGGAAAACCTCTTTTTATAAAAATTATCCAATAGAATCAAGGGTTTAGATTAATAGATTAAAAGATGAATGGTCATGATCACATAAATGAAAGAGACTTAATATTATTGAAGGGTAGGTAAAGATGAAGGGAAGAGTTAAGAGGTGGAAAGGTAAAAGATAAGAATGAATAGGATTAAGAGGTTAAATTAAAATGGAGGGCTAAGATTAAGGAGTAATTAATTTAGAGAGACGTGTTGTCATGTGGATAAGAAGAAAATGATAAATTAATTAATTGAATATTGATGTCATGGAAATGGGGACAAGGCAACAACAAAGTTCAATGTTAATAAGTTAGTTTCAACCATAAAACTAAAACAAAGAACTGAAAACCATTCCAAACATATCAAGAGAGATTTCAAAAAAAGAATGAAAGAAGTTTAACAAAATAAAAGAAAGGAGAAGAGCCTCCCTAAGATGCTTCCATGATGCCTTTTGATGCTTCTCCCTTGTTTCTCCTCTCTCCAAGTCCCAAATGAGTGTAGCTCTCAGCTTTCAGCACTAGCCATGGATGCCATATGGAGATTCAAGATGGTTGGATGTGATAAACAAATGCTATGCAAGTGTAGATAGTGATAGTAGATAGTGATGCTATGAAAAATTTCTATGCTAATACCAGTATAACAACAATACTCTAATGCTTCCTTCTTTGCTTGAGGAGAAGGGTTCTATTTATAGAAGAAATGGGGAAATGAAGGGTTAAGATTGAGCAATCTTAACAAGGGATAGGATTGAAAGATATTCAATCCATGTGAGACTTTCAACCCAATCCCATGTTGACAAGTGTCACCATGAGGAGGCTTGAGAGGAGAGATAAGGAGCATTGAATGCTTGAGGGGACATGATGGTTACCCTAGGGGGTTGGCTTAGGGTTAGGTTAATGGATATTCCTTTTATCCAAGGGATAAATGAATGTGCAAGGGTTAAATGGTTACCTTAGTTAAAGAAATAAATGCTTTGAAGAGACCCATGAGTCAAAAGGATGGTTAAGTTAGAGGAAAGTCTCTAACCAAAGGTAAAAGGTGAGTTAACCATAAATGGTTATGTAAGAGCCTTTAATGGTTTGGAAGACTTTAGAGGTTAACCATTTGAAGACATAAAGCCTTTAATGGTTATTGAAGACTTTGGAGGTTTTTGAGAAGTGACTTCCTTTTATTTAGGAATGTGACAATGATTAGGATAGGATTAGGCTAATTAGAAGGAGTTAGAAGAATCTAGAAGGGATTTAGGCATGCAAGTGGATTTTGTAGGAGAATGCAAGTGGGAGGAATTTTGGGATTTTCAATTGAAATAAAATCATTTATTTCAATTAAATGGTGTAATTTGCATTTGGATACATATTTAAATAAATATTAATTTATTTAAATGTGAATGTGAATTTTGGATTTTATTTAAATAAATCTTAATTTATTTACATGAGAAAAAGCAAGATAAAGCATTAAATGCTTGAAGACTTTGAGGGAAACCATTAAACGCTTGAGAAGACTCTAGAAGGAAGCCATTAAGTTTGAAGACTTTAAGGGAAACCATTAAAGGCTTAAGAAGACTCTAGAAGGAAGCCATTAAGTTTGAAGACTCTAAGGGAAACCATTAAAAGCTTGAGAAGACTCTAGAAGGAAGCCATTAAGTTTTGAAGACTTTAAGGGAAACCATTAAAGGCTTGAGAAGACTCTAGAAGGAAGCCATTAAGTTTGAAGACTTTAAGGGAAACCATTAAAGGTTTCAAGTGGGTGAGGATAAATAGGGTTTTAAATAAACAATTTATTTATTTAAAATAGTTTTGATTAATTAAAAAATAGGTTTTCAGGACCCGAAACCTTTACATCATAGATAGAGAAAAAGCACCGAGAAGAACAGAACAAAAGAGTCCGCAGACAAAAAGACTGGCCAAAAGACCAGCGAACAAAAAGAACAGCTTAACAAAAAAATAGCAAAGAAACAGGGAATACACTACACAACGATTTTCTTTAGCAGATCCTCCACCTTTGTCACCAGCTCGTCATAGGTGGCCCCGACAGCTTTCAAGTCTTCTAGATCCTTGTTTGGTTTCTTTTCCTTCCTCTTGCCTTTGATATAGGTTCTGGGACCTTGAGCTTCCCCTGTTCCTTTAGCTTCCAGTTCTAAGTCTTGGATTTCCTTTTCGTCATCCATCTTGTTGATGAGGGTGTGGGTGTTGTTGGCTGAGATATTCAAAATACTTAGGCTCTATTCAGCAATGTTCTTCAAGCACTCCTCAATTTTATCAACTTTGGTGACAGTGTCCGAGAGGGTTTTTTTGCTAGTGTTCGCAAGGCTTTTTTTGTCCAACATCTCCTTTTCAATCTTCTCAAACCTGGGGTTGAAAGCATCTCTGATGTCTTCAACTTTGGTGATAGTGTTTTTTAGGTCCTTAATATAGTCGGCCATTGTATTTCCCTCCCCAATATTAATGGTTTCCAGAATCAAGACTCTGTTACAAAGCTTCTTGTATTCATCCACAGCTTTCTTGTAACCATTAATGAGCCACTCAATAGTTTCCATGAAACCATGCAAACCCTCGGAAGGAGGGCCAGATGAGGGAGCAGCTTTTCCAAGAGTAACCTATTCTTCTTTGGGGATGTGGAGGGTGGAAATTGTGTAAGTAGCCCTGAGAGTCTCTTCGATAGTCTCCTTTTCTAGGTTGTGCTCAACTTCTAGGGTCCTTGATTGCTTGTCAGCTTCCAGTTCCTTGCCAGTCTCCTCTTTTTTCTTGGGCTTTTTCTAGGTCTGGGTATGGATTTTTGTTTTCTTCTTCAGCAGCCCTTTAGTGCTCTCCTTCTCAGAATCATCGGAATCCTCCCCTTCTGAAGAGATGCTAATCAGGGGTTTGCTTTGAGGGTTTTTGCCCTTGGATGAAGAGGGTTTTGTTTTTCTGTATTTCCTCTTCTTCCCGCTTTCATACTCCGAGTCATCAAAACTGTCATCTATATTAGATGAAGAGTCACTATCGGATTCCTCCTCCTCAGAAAAGGCAGAAGCAGACATCTCTTCCTCAGAATCCATAGAGGGTTGCATACGAGCAATTTGAGTGGCCTTTAAATGGTCATAAATTAGGACCATTAGACCTTAGTGCATAGCAGTATCACCCAAAGGATTCTCATTGTAAGCCTTAAGGGATGCATTCATCAAACACAGCAGGAAATAAGGGAAATTAACCTTATCATTGTGCCTCTAGGTACCTTTCAATAGCTTCCCTACTGACCTTCCTATCTCTGTAGAAGTTGCAACCTTCCCTAGTGAGGCCCATAGCTTGAGCAATTAAATCTTCATCGATTTCAACCATTTGATTGCCCATTTTTAACATGCCCTTCTTCTAGTTCTTGCAGAAAAGACTGGTTACCATACCGTCTCAGCTGTGGAGTCTCTCCATGAAGTTTGAGAGACCACCTTGCTGCAGAATACCCCAAACCTCTTCCTTCTATTTCCATTCTTTACAACTACTTGGTTCATATCGCCTCCTATTTCTGCCCATGTTGTCGCTACTCATAGCCAAATTTTGGAACTTACAGAGCTGATTAAACTGAGAGCTTTTTAGAGCTATAACAATTACCCAGAAAGAATGAGAGTTTATGGAATTGATGTTATAATGAGTGATTTTCTCATTATTAAAATAACTCGAAGTTACTCACATCAGTACTTTTCATAATTATCTTGTCCATCAAGAGTCTTTGGAGTGCTTTTATATCGCTCATTGCTAATGATTTGTCTGACATCTTTAGGGAGTCCGCTTTCACTCGTCCACATGGTAATTGCCTCACTTTTAACCGCCACATTGGCAGCCCAGATAGTAGAGTCGTTGGCCTCCCAGTAGATATGGGAGATATGGCATTTTTTAAAGGTGCTAATAATGTCAATAGTAGAGTTGATTATGTTGTGAATCGACCAAGAAGGTTTTGAAGTCCCATTAAGGCACTTTATTATATTATTTGAATCCCCTTCTATCCATAGATAGGGGCATTTCCATTTTTTGGCTAGGATGATGCCTTGAAGAGCTGCCATTGCTTCAGCTTTATGATTGGTTTGGGTTCCAATTGGGACAGCAACCATTTCCTTGCAAATTCCTCTATGATCTCTAAGAATAGCTCCACAACCTGAAGGACCTGGGTTACTTTTGGCAGCACCGTCAAAATTAACTTTGAGCCAACCTTGAGGAGGGGTTTGCCACTTAGCTTCAAGCCTTTTATCTTGGTTGAGATTAGGACCGTCAGTGATCTTCATATTCCATACCCTTAAGATATTTGAATCTAGAGGATTGTTCGAGTAACAAGGACCCTCAATGATCCCTATATTTTCCTGAATAGACCATTGAATTTTCTAAAATACAATATCTTGATTGAGGGAGACATCCCTGAAGATTCGGTTATTTATTTCTTTCCATAGACCCCACAAGATGTGAGGAAGAGAAAGCTGCCACAAACATCTCAAAAAAGGGTTAGCCCATTGAATATTCCAGGAGGAGAACATATCTCTAATGTTATTAGGAAACACCCAAGCAATACTGAAGCTCTTGAGGAAGCTTTCCCAAACAGAGGCTGAGAAGGAACAGTGGAGAGCAAGATGGTCCATAGACTCTTCCTCTTGAAGGCACATCACACATCTATTAGGGAGGGCAGAACCTCTGCCTTTGAGGTTGTTAAGGGTCAGGATCTTATTTTGGAGGATAGTCCAGAAGAAAAAATTGATTTTGGGGGTAAGACCCTTAATCTAGGCTTTAGACCAATAAGGGTTAATAGGAGGGTGGGGGGAAAGGACACAATACATGGAAGACACAAATAAAGTTCCTTTGGGATCATGTTTCCAAATAAGGGAGTCCTCTTCATTATTCAGCCATACCACAGACAGATGGATCTTGAGCTTAGAAAGGCTAGGGTGGATACTTTCAATGTTCTGCCATTCATTACCATCCTAGTACTCAGCAACTAAGGAGCCAAAAGATCTAATATAGGAGGGAGCATGGGGGGCCCATTCGTTGAAGTCCATTAAAGGTTTATCAAAAAGCCAGGGATCCTCCTAGAATTTTACTTTCCTACCATTTCCAAGTTTCCATATCACTCCTTTAGCTATACTTTATTTACATTTAGAGACATGATTCCAAATGTGGGATCCATTAATACTGAGATCCAAATTAAGAAAAGAGGAGAGAGAGGAGGACAAAAGAGAGTACTTACTTCACCAAATTTTGCACCATTCAAAATCGGAATGAAACATTCTCTAGACTTGTTTGGACAAGAGAGCTTCATTTAAAGTACAAATCCTCCTAAGGCCCAGACCTCCTTTGCTTTTCGGCCTACAGACCTGGTCCTAGGCCACCAAGGACATTCTTTGCTTATCCTCAACCCCAGACCATAGGAATCTTCTTTGAATTTTCTCAATTGTTTCAGCATACTTAACTGGAATTCTGAAAAGACTAAGAGCATAAATTGGAATACTTTGAAGAGTAGCCTTAAGGAGTTGGAGCTTTCCAGCTTGACTTAAGAGGGCCCCTTTCCAGCCAGCAAGTTTTTTATGAAATTTGTCCACTAGAGAACTCTAGAAGGGATCAGGAGGGGCAATTCCCATGGGGAGACCAAGGTAGGTGGTAGGAAGGTCAGTAGTCCTACACTCCAAGATTCTGCTAATCCTCTTTTGTCTTCTCTCTGGAGTATTAATGAAAAAGACTTCACTTTTAGCCCAGTTGATAAGATGACTCGAAGCAGAGGCAAATTTACATAGGGTTCTCTTCAAAACTTTAGCTTCTGAAATACTTGATTCCCCCATAATAATAGTGTCATCAGCAAACTGCTGGTGGGAGCAGATAAGGTCACCATAGGATGGTTGGAGGCCCTTAAAGGAGCCTTACATCATCATTTTTTCCATGGTCCTTCCAAAGCATTCGGCCATAATAATGAAGAGGATGGGGGAGATAGGATCTCCTTGCCTAAGACCTCTAGAAGCTTGGAAAAAAGTAGAAGGAGATCCATTGACAAGAACAGCAAAAGTAGTAGAGGTGGTAAGTTGGGAGAAAAGGTCAACAACTCTAGAGGAGAACCCAAAAGAAGTGAGGATTTTCTAAAGTAAAGACCAGTCAACCCTGTCATAGGCTTTGGAGAGATCTAGCTTTAGGATGAGACCCTGCTTCTTTTCTCTAACAAGAGAGTGAATTTTCTCATGGACCATAATAATGGAGTCAAGAATTTGTCTTCCAGGAACAAACCCATTTTGTTGGTGTTTAATTTATTCAGGAAGGACAGCCAGAATTCTAGAGGTAAGGACCTTGGAGATAATATTGTAAAAAGAATTGCAGAGGCTAATAGGTCTGAATTTGTCCAAAGAATCAGCACCTTGAATCTTGGGGATGAGAGCAATAAAAGTTCCATTGATTTCTTTCAAGAGTTTTCTAGCCCCAAAAAATTCCTTAACCCCATTGGAAACATCAATTCCAACAATCTCCCAAAAGTCTTGAAAAAAGAACATTGGGAAGCCATCTAGACCAGGTGCTTTGTTACCATCAAAGGAGAAAATAGAATTTTTAATTTCTAAGATAGAGGGAATGGAGGAGAGGGAGGCATTTTTTTGAGCATCAATGAGACAAGGAATGTTCTGAAGAAAAGAGGATTGGGCTTCAGCATCTAGACTGTGATCCCTCTTTAGGAGGTCCGAGAAATACCTCTTAGCTTCATTCCTTATTTCATCCTCCTTGACCAGCTCCCTATTCTCCACAACTAGCTTGTTCACCCTATTAACTATTTTATGCTTGATAGTCGACATATGGAAGAATCTTGTATTCCTATCTCCTTCCTTAAGCCAGATGCATCTCGATCTCTGCTTCCAGAATGTTTCCTCTTTGGCAATAATATCATGGTATTTTTTGAGAGTCTCATTTTCATCAACAATAGACACAGTACTGAAACCATCCTTGTGGATCTGATCTTGTATTTTTTTAAGGTCTTCCTAAATTTTACTCTTAGCCTCAAATATATTTCCAAAACTGGTTTTGTTTCGGAGTCATATATTGTCCTTCACACTTTTGAGTTTCTTGACAACTTTAAACATAGTTATTCCCTCAACTTGGATGCTCCACCATTTCTGAATATTTCTTCTGATTTCGGGATGGAGGGTTCACATTTTTTCAAATCTGAAGGGAAAGTTTCTCTTTCTATTGATTGAGTCAGCAATGAAGGTGATAGGGAAATGATCAGATCTAACCCATATGTGGGCCGACAAAGAACAGAAATATTGACTATACTAGTCATCAGAGATGAGAGTCCTATCAAGTCGCACTTGGATAAGGTCATTACCAATTCTTCTGTTAGTCCAAGTGTAATTACAACCCTATATTTCCAAGTCATTGAGAGCTTGAGAATTAATAAAATCCATAAGGGCCATCCTACTTTCCAATTGAGGAGGACTACCTCCAAATTTTTCCTCCTCTCTCAAAGGAGTGTTGAAGTCCCCCATAACCATCCAACTAAGATTTTTGAAGCTGTCCCTAGCCTGAATGATTTTTTTCCAAAAAGAGTTTCTAGCCTTTAAGGTATTAGGAGCATAAATGTTGGTAAGAACCCATGAAGTACCATCTTTTAAATGCTCAAATTTAATACAAGAGAAATTACTATCCTGAATTATGACCAGACCTTTAACAGTATTAAGGTTCCAGATGGTAGCAATGCCTCTTGAAGTGCCTTCGGAACTTCCACCACTAACATTACCATTTTTGAAGAACTTCAACGATTCAATGTTTTCTCTACTCATTTTGGTTTCTTGAATTAGAAAAATATCAGGATTACTATCTCTTATCATATTCCTAATAATGTCATGTTTATGGGGATTATTGAGTCCCCTAATATTCCAAGAGATTATCTTCATAGCTACTTACCAATTCCCAGCTCCTTGAGAGTCTTTTGGGTTCCATCTTCTATGTTCTTGCTAGCCTCCTTGTCTCTTACTTTGTGGTTAGAGGGCCATCCTAGGGAAGAGGAAATATACCCCACATCAACTTGAGCTATTCTACTAGATTTCCTTAGTAGAGAAGTCAAGGGAGTAGATCCTTTCTTATTCCTGAATTTTGGTTGTTTCCATTCAGTTTCTATCATTGGAGCTGCTTCCATGTTGTTGAGAATTTTGGAGATTTCTTCTTCATTGCCCCAATTAGGAGTTCTGGAATCAATTTAAACATTGTTCACTGTTCTTGAGCTCTATTCTGAGTCTGAGAGGTTCATACCCAAAATTGCACATTTTTGGGCTTCTTGAATTTCAAAACTTGGAATGGCTAGAGAAGAATCAGTCCTTTCTTCTTGGGGGTTAGGGATCTCTCCTTCCTCACGTTGGTAATTTTTTTTTCCAGTTCCTTGCCTTCATAAGTGTTAGCAACCACTTCAACTATCTCATTTGAAGGATCATTCTGATCTTTCATTTCCTTTTTTTGAGTTCTACCCATGGGGCTAACTTTGGTTGGTTCATTTCTCACTACTTCCTGGGTTGAGGGACTAGAGATAGAATTTGAGGTGACCTCCTTCTTTTCCCCCAAGGGATTAAAGAGATTGGAATTTTCTTCCTTATTCTCTGGATTTTTAACTTGCCACACCATTTTCTCTGGCACCTTTTGATTTTCCATCTAGGGTTTAGGCTGCTTAGGTTCCACCTTTGGCTTGTTTGGGCAGGATTTTGCCCAATGATCTACTTTTTTACAGTGGAAGCATGCAAAAGGGATAGATTCATATTCGATGTGTTGTTTCCAAGTTCCTAGCTTTGAAACTAGATCTATCTATTCTGGCATATCTGCTTCAGGGGCTACTCCTACACAAAACCTCGCATGAGTTAGTCTTCTTTTTCAAGCAGTGACTGGGTCTATTGAGAGCAACTCGCCAAAGGAGCTTGCTATTCTAGAGAAAATACTTTCTACCCAATATTCAAGAGGTAATCCTGGTAGCTTTATCTAGACTGGAACTTGCGCCAGGAGAGAATCATTCATGTTTAGGTTCGGATGCCATTTTCTAAGGACCAGAGTTGTCTTTCCTACCATCTAGGGGCTCCCGCACAGAATCTTAACCTTATCTTCTTCACATGAAAATGAAAAAGACATTAGGCGTTTAGGTAAAGCCGATACTTTAACATTTCCTTTGAGGACCCATTTTTCGTTTGACAAAAGCCCTTACAACTTCAATATTAGGATGCAAACCCATAAATTTCCCTACCAAGGAGCTCGACATACTATTGATATTATGGTCCAAAATCTGGTCAAGGATAGAGATAGCGAACTTACCACCAAAAGGGTCAGAAATATTCTTAGCAGGAGGTAGGGAGGATTTACCAGTAGGTCTAGTTCCAAAAAGGGACAACCATTTCTTTTTTTCCCTTCCGCTGTCAACGGAGTCATCACGTGGAATGGGCCCCCCATTGGACCCTTCCCCCAGAAGCCCAGATGAACCCGTTGTCTCCTCTGGCAGAGTATCATCAGACTATAAGTCAACAACAGCCTCCAAGATGTCCAGAGGCTTATCCTTATTGCCTATGGCACCAGCAGCTTTGATCTGGCCGCTCCCACCATTGGAACCAAGGTTCCCGCCTTGCTGAGAATTTGGAATTTGAGTTCGCCCATTACCGCCAACTGCTCCCGCTTCCGCTATTATTTAAAATAGTTGTGCAACTTGTATTTGTAGGAAAATGCAAGTGGGTGGAGGATAAAGGTGATTTAAATAAATGTAAATGTTAATTTATTTAAATGTGAGAGATGGGATTTTGTGGGATTTAAATAAATATTAATTTATTTAAATGTGAGAGAATATTTAATTAAATAAATATGATTTATTTATTTAATTAATGGTCTAAATTTGGTTAAGTGAATTAAATCAAATAAATTAAATAATTTATTTAATTAATAGGAGAAGAGGGTTAAGATGAATTAATTAAATATTAATTTAATTAATTATTGATTGATGGTTAAATAATCAAATAAATACTAAATATTCATTTAATTAAGTGGACAGATTTATGTGACTACATTTGCCCCTCTTTGAGATGATGCAGTTTTATCATGTCGTTTCAAAGAAAGAAAAATAGGTGTGAAAAAATATGCCCCATAAATGTTAATTTAGTGGATGGTATGCCCCCTCGAGAGATGGGCCAAATTTTTTTTGAAGAATCGGGTGATCTCTCAAAAAAGAACGAGAAGTGGAGGGGAGGTAGAATAAAAGAAATTAGCAATAATGGTGAAACAATGGAAGAAAATGGAGTGAATATGGAGAAATGGCAAGCCAGTGAGTACCTGTAGGTTATGCAGGAGATATAGTAAAAATGTGGTATTGTTCTTTTGATTGATACTCTACAATTGATCAAAATTGGTTGGTCAATTTGGTGCAATCGGTTTAATTGCCCCGGTCAAGTCAAAGCATGATAGTTGATGTCAGTTGTTCGCTTGGACAGGATAAAGTTTGAGTAAGTGAATCAAAGGGACCTGATGGTGACTTAGACAATTGATGTAATTGCCTAATGAAGTCAAGGTATTTGAAGCAAAATGCTCATTGAGACTTAGACAATTGATGTAATTGTCTGTTATGATTGTGCTTGATTGGTTGATCAATTGATAGTGTGTGTGTGTGATGGATGGTTGTGGTGAATTATAGCCACCTCGTTGAGACTAGGTCATTATGATAAATACCTGTTGTAGTCTAGGTTTTCCATAATCGATTACCTATTGAGACCTGAAGATACTTGATCAAAGTATCTGTTGATAATCTAGGTGTGTGTGAGTCAATGTGCCTGTGTAGATAGAGTAATTGGCTTGATTGGGTTGATGGGAGATGATGTAGGGTATGTGATGTTGATTATCAAAATGGGGAGGGTGAGGGGGGGTTCGATGTTAGATAGAATAAATGGAGGACCTATGATGCATTCCTATGCAAGAAGAGGAAAATAGAGTATCCATTGTCATTACTATGTATGCATGATATGCATCTATTATGAATGTATGGATGGATGGAACGCAATAGAATGCAATATATACAGATGAGATGGAATGACGATCCATAGTGTTTTATTTTTCATCATTGAGCTTTTGAATTATGGGAAGTGAGTGCACACATCAATGTTATAATTAAACCATGATGACCTAAGCACTTCTTTCCTAGATTTTTATATAGAAAGTTAATACAAAATATCAATGCAGGCATTTTTTCTAACTGTTCCACAAGGTTATACTACTTTGGGATAGATGGGGTGCCTTATGGAGCTGCTTTTATGTTAATATTGTCATGATGTGTAACAACATTGCAAGTGGAGCTGGGATTTTTTATGGTAATAGTTGCAATTTGATCACTGGCATCATATAGGTGATTCATAGTGTAATTATATGTGGCTTGCGTATAATCAATGGTATCTGTGTTTCTCCCTGAAGTGGAAGGACCCCTTTGATCTTGGGATGGAAGTGGATTTTTGAACATAAGATGATTATTGTTTGTTGTTTATACTACATTTTATGCTCTAAGATAGATATCAGTACGAGCATTTTGTCTAACTATTCCAAAAGGTTATACTGCTTTGGGATAGATGGGGTGCCTTGTGGAGCTTCTTTTATGGTAATCTTGTCGCGACATGTAACAACATTGCAAGTGGAGCTGGGATTTTTTATGGTAATAGTTGCAATTTGTTCACTGGCATCATATAGGTGATTCACAATGTAATTATATGTGGCTTGTGTATAATCAATGGTATCTGTGTTTCTCCTTGAAGTGGAAGGACCCCTTTGATCTTGGGATGGAAGTGGATTTTTGAACATAAGATGATCATTGTTTGTTGTTTTTGGGTCACGTCCTTCAATTTGATTTCACCTCAGTCAAATCCTTGCATATCATGCATCTATTATGAATGTATGGATGGATGAAATGCAACGGAATGCAATATATACATATGAGATGGAATGACGATCCATAGTGCTTTATTTTTCATCATTTACCTTTTGAATTGTGGGAAGTGAGTGCAAACATCGATGGTATAATTAAACCATGATGACCTGAGCACTTCTTTCCTAGATTTTGATATAGCAAGTTAATACAAGCAACTTGATATAATGGATCAAGTTGACCTGAGTAGTGCTTGCAGAACAGACAAGAATTATCTCCTTTCATGCATGACTTGGAACGTCCTCCTTGATCTTTTGCCAATCATATCCCAAGACAAGTTCATACCATAGTAAGAGATAAACCATTATAGATATTGGATGAGACAGTAGGAACCAAAGATGGAGCATTGTACCTGTAAGAAAACATCATATATAAAGAATAAAGAAAATGGACCCTTGATAATGGTTCATGCTCATATGGTCAAGGTATACATTGTAGTCAACAAGCCATAGTGATCCATGACTGTATTTTGCATATGATCACGTAGCTTAGTGAACTTCCCATGTAGACACCATTAGTACATGCCCTAAAATGTCATTGGAATAATTCACAGAAGACATACAAATAATGCTTAGGAACCATCCCGACCACTCTAATCACTTGTGGATATCCTAGAGTAGCATAGGAACCTGATATAAATAAATAACCCACAAATTGAACCAAGTTCTTGATAGCTTTAAACAGAAATTTATTGTCATAGAAAACATGATCTTGTCTTTGTTTTGGTAAGGAAGGATGCATCCTTGTGAAGACAGTTTTTGCATCGATGTTGATTGTTGGGTTGATGTGATAAGTGGTGATCATTTTGAGTATGTCACAGTGTTTGTTTGGTATCTGTTTTGAAAAATGTATGTACAAGGTGTTGCCATGTTTTTGAAATGTTTTTGGATTTTGTGAGATAGTTTTCCAATGTTTTTGGATGGATTTTGATGATTGTTTTCCAATGTTTTTGGTATTTTGTGAGATAGTTTTCCAATGTTTTTGGATTTTGTGAGATAGTTTTGAATGAAGAACTCAATGAATCACAAAAATAATGTATAATCCACTTCCATCAAATAGATTAAGGGCATTGCCCCCAGTTTAGACATGACTATGAAAAAGTCGGATGCGAGACGTGTGAAGTACTATCCTTGATTGCAAATCAATAAAAAACCATGGTTTGGATGGATGGATGAGTGGATGAATGTGAATATGATCGCAACAAGTTTAAAAGACAATGGAGCCATAGCTGCTATGAGTGGCACCTGTTTGCTAGGTTTTTACCATCGCACTTACCCAAGGTGCCACCAGAGTGGTTGTTCACCATTTGGATGCATGGTTTTTCTTTACTATTTTGATGTTTTTGTATTTTCTTCAGGACATTTATTTGAATGTTTTTGGTGTTTTTCCTGATATGCGTGGGAGCCTGATACTCTGTAAAACTTATGTATAAAACTGTTTGAGGTGCATGTTGTTGATCGGATCCACTAGCAGTTCTCCTTCTGAAGTAGCCAACTGATATGCCCCAGATCCAAATACAGCAGTGATAACATATGTACCCAGCCAGTTTGTTTCAAACTTTCCCTGATGTTCTCTGTTTGGTTGGTTACAAGGATTCTCTTTTAGAACAAGATCACCTACCTCAAATGTATGAGGTCTAACTCGGTAATTGTAGCTTCTGCTCATGCGTTGTTGATAGGCCTTGAGATGATTATATGCAGCTTGGTGTTTCTTATTAAGTAGCTCTAAGTCCTGAAGTCGTGATACTCGGTATGCTTCATCATAGATGAGATTGTGCAAGGAAACCCATAGTGATGGTATCTTAACCTCAATAGGAAGGATAGCTTCTGCACCATAGACCAGTGAGTAAGGAGTTGCACCTATAGGGGTTCGAATGCTAGTTTGATATGCCCATAGTGCTGGATTTAGTTAAACATGTCAATCATGATCGGCATCATTGACTATCTTCTTGAGGATTCTCAATATGTTCTTGTTTGATGCTTCAGTCTGACCATTTCCTTGTGGGTAATAAGGAGTGGAAAAGCGGTGTTGGATATGAAACTTCTCATAGAGCTCACGAACATCTTGATTTTTGAAAGGAAGACCATTATCGGTGATGATGGACATGGACACACCATACCGACAGATGATGTAATTAAGGATGAATGAGGCGATTTTCTTTCTGGAGACTTGGGTAAGTGGAACGGCTTTGATCCACTTTGTGAAGTATTCGATGGTAGTAATAATGAATTTGTGGCCATTGGATGAAGATGGATGGATCTTACCCACAAGATCAAGTCCCCATTGGCAAAAGGTCCATGGTGTTGTGATTGGTTGCAATTCCTGTGCTGGCGCATGTATCACATCTCCATGAACTTGGCATTTCTTGCACTTTTTGACAAAATAGTAGGAGTCTTTTTCCATTGATGGCCAATAGTATCCAATGCGCATGAGTTTCTTGGTTAGTGAAGGACCACTTGCATGAGTTCCACAAATTCCTTCATGTACTTCTTCCAAGGCCTTTGTTATCTCATCCTACTCTAGACATCGAAGGAGAGTACCATCAAGACTGCGTCAGTATAGGGTTTCAGCAATAATGGTATATCAAGTGGTTTGGTGAACGAAGGTTGTACGTTGGTTATTCGATTGGTTAAGAGGAAGTGTGTGATCATGGAGGTAGGTGTAGAACTCACCATACTATGGGGATTCAGAATTGATAAGGTGACATATCATCTCGGATTCGGGGATATCATAAGCGGGAATCCAAAGTTGTTCCACCAAGAACTCATAGCATGCTGAATTGTGTGGAAGATCTAGGAGAGATGCAATGGTAGCCATAGCGTTAGTAGCTCTATTCTGATCTCTAGATACCTACTCAAAGTTGATAGTAGTGAATGATATTTTTAATTTGTCCACCATTTGTTTGTACAACATGATTTTGTCATCCTTGGTCTGATATTCATCTGTTGCTTGTTGAATGACCAATTCAGAGTCGCCATATACTTGTAGTTCTTGTAACTTCCATTGTATGGCTAGCCTGAGTCCTATGATCAAGGCCTCATATTCATCTTTGTTGTTTGTGCATAGAAATGTGAGCCTGTAAGACTTCGAGATGCTATCACCTTGAGGTGTGATAAACAAAATGCCTACCCCTGAGCCATGCCTAGTGTATGAACCATCAAAGTATAGTTTCCATGGTTGTGCTGTTGTGATCATGAATATCTCTTCATCTAGAAAATTGTAAATGAGAGGATGATCACTTATGAGGGGAGCATCGGCCAACTGATCTACAATAACTTGGCCTTTGATAGCCTTATGGTCCACATACTCGATGTCAAATTCACTTAGAATCATCACCCATTTGGCCAAGTGGCCTTTCAATGCTTCTTTACGGAGTAAGTATTTGAGTGGATCAATCTTTGCAATTAGTTGTACTTTATGTGTTAGAAGATAGTGCCTCAATTTAGTGGCTGCCAAGATTACTGCTAGGCAAGCTCACTCAATAGGTGTGTAATTGAGTTCATAGCCAACCAGTGTGTGAGAGAGATGTAGTAAACAGTACACTCTCTCCCTTCTGCATTGTGTTATGCCAATAGTACACCCAATGTTGTATTTGTTGCTGATATATAGAGTAGTAAAGGCCTACTTGGATCTGGTGGGACCAGTAATGGTGTATTCATGAGATAGTCTTTAAGCATTTGGAATGCTTGCTAGCATCTGGTATCCCATTGAAATCAGATGTTCTTGTGTAACACGTGTGTAAATGGGTGACACTTATCTGTCAGTTGTGCAATGAATCTCCGAATTGATTTTAGTCGTCCTTGTAATGTCCTTAGCTGACTGATGTTCTTTGGTTGTGGCATGTCCATGATTTCTTTAACCTTTGTAGGATCAACCTCAATACCTTTACTTGAGACAATGTATCCTAGAAGTTTCCCTAAGGTTACTCCAAAGACACATTTCTTTGGGTTGAGTCAAACATGATATTGTTCCAGTCTATCAAACATTTTCTCTAATATTTCTAGATGACCTTCTCTTGTTAGTGATTTTGCCAATAAGTCATCAACATAATCTTCCATTATGGTATGCATCATGTCATGAAAGATGGTGGTCATTTCTCTTTGATAGGTCACTCCTACATTCTTTAGACCAAAAGGCATGACATTCCAGCAGTATGTGCCCCATGGACATGTGAAGGTCATCTTATGTTGATCCTCGGGGGCGATATTTATTTGGTTTTACCCTAAAAAGCTATCCATGAGAAAAATCATGGCATGTCCTACTATTAGGTCCACTATTATGTCGATGTTTGGTAGGGCGAAGTCATCTTTAGGAAATGCTTTGTTCAGATCTCTGAATTCAGTATAGATACAGATGCCCCCATTTGGTTTGCCGATAGGCACAATATTGGATATCCAATCTGCATAATCAATTGGTCTAATAAAACCAACATCTAGGAGTTTCTTAAGTTCTGCTTTGACTAGTACTGTAATCTAAGGATGCATCTTGTGAAGCTTCTGCTTGACAGGTTTGGCTCCTTCTACTACGGTGAGGTGATGCATGACTAAATCAGGATCAAGCCCAGGCATGTCTGCATATGACCATGTGAATTTGATCTGACGCTTCTAGAAGATCTCTACAAACTCAGGTTGTTCCTCTAGAGTTAAAAGAGATGCCAGATGTATGTGGCGAGGTGTTTCAAGAGTCCCCATGTTGTCTTCTATGGTTTCTTTGATGAGAATTGTTGATCATTCATGTTGTGTACTAGAAGGGAGAATGTCAAACCTTTCATCCTCTGGCACCTCAAAGAGGTTTTCACCATTGGATATGCTCTTTCTTTTTACTTTTGTGGGATCAAACAGTGTCACTGTGGTTTTCACTGGAAGATCCATGTTTTATTGTTATATTTTTGCAACTAAAAGGTTTGGCATCCATCATGAAGTGTGTTGTGCTATTAAGTTCAATGGCAAATACACCTTTGTGATCCCCACTTGGTATGTTATCTCATAGTTCCAAAAAGTTAATGATCGCCTCATCATTTTGGAAATGGTCAAGACATGGGGGATTAGGTTGGTTCCATTCAATGAGTTCAAGATGGATAATGGGCATTACCTCATCGACTAGGTTAAGTTCGTTAGATGTGTTAGTGAGGGTTAAGATGTTGTGGTGAAGGTCGTTGATGGTACTCTCCCTGTCAGAATCAGGCATAGGATGTGACGTAGGGTCTGTGGAAGATGTTTCCAGCTTAGGAACCCAAGAGGTCTTTATCTGTGCTTCTCCGTAAATAGGGATGTCTTTGCGGGGTGGAGGTAGTGATGTGTCTTCCTCATCTAAAGTATTAAGCTGGATGGAATCAAATTCCCATTCATGTGAGTCAGTCTCTAAGTCACTATCCAGTATCCCATTACTATACCATACTGGGATGTCCTTTGAGTTAAACACTGCAGGTGTGATCGGTTTTGTAGATGAAATGATTGGTGTTGCAAGAAGGATTATGGGGATCAATGAATCCGATAAGGGGAGTATTGGTAGTGTTGACTCTATTGCTTCTATTGGAACTACTGGTTGTTGGAACTGTTGGTGTCGTAGATACTATTGTGGGTTTTGATATAGTTGTTGTTGCTAATGGTGCTATTGATGTTATTGTTGTTGCTGATGGGATCGCTAGTTTGATTGGTGGGATGAAGGGTGTTGTAGATGGTCTTGCTAGGATTTTTAGCCTTAATGGAGCATTTGGTGTGGTGTGTGGTGTCGCTGATATAATAAAAGGTGACCTCTTTAGAGGTTTAGGTTGATATAGAGGTTTGCTGGGTTTCCCTTTGAATCTAAGCTTAGGAAGGATCTCCTTTTGAAAGCCTAGTCCTGTGTTATCTTTAGGTTTTAATTTTGGCTGCAACAGCTCATGTTGTCCTTGCTTGCAAGGTCCTCAAGCACTCTAACCATCATAACCCATTCTCTACATAATGAGAAGGCCTTTTCCATACTGATCTATGGGAAGCTTAGCTTGCAGAATATCGATGGTGATGGGATCTTTATAGATCCATTCTGCTAAGTCCTCATCTCTGGTCTCTTCTTCTTGACTCTTTCCAAGGATGAATGGCATCAAATTACATGATGGCTTGTCCAGTGGCATTTGAAGTAACCATTGAGGTTTTTCATGTATTCTAGGAGAAGTGGACATTTGTCCAACAAAAAAGAGTTGGCTGAGATTGTATTCCCCGGGACCTTCCTCTACTATTTTCATCTTGAGCTTCTCTTGCTTGGGTATAGTGGTGTTTGAACTAGAAAGAGAGGCTAGACTTACATATGATGGGGATGAGATGGCTTCTCTATTGTTGGGAATAGTAATCTCTGGTTGATGACTTATATTATGACAATATGCAAAGGGGTTTGCATCGCCTAGGATTGTAATTTATACACCATTATGCAGGAACTTGATACACTGATGGTAGGTGGATGGAACAGCTTGCATGGCGAGTATCCAAGGTCTTCCTAATAATAAATTGTATGGAAGAGGAAGGTCCAAAACTTGATAGATGATGTGTTTCACCACAGGGCCCACTCGGATTGGTAGCACCACAGCTCCTTTGGTTTGATGATCTGCATCATCATAGGCTTTGATTGTTATCTTCTTGCGGGGATCCACTAATTCAATTGCATATCCTAAAGCTGTGACTAATTGCAATGTACAGATATTTAGGCCTACTCCATTATCGATCAAGACTTGCTTGATCCTATGTTGGTTGATAAACCCTTCAATTTGGAGTGAGGCATTGTGAGGTTGCTGGAAGGATGAGTTGTCACTTTCAGAGAAAGTGAGACAAGGTGATGATCTTAGTTTTCCAACCATAGCTTAGAACTAATCTGTATTTAGGTTTACAAGGACTGATGCCTCTTGGAGAGCTTGATCCAAGATTGTTTTATGGGATGGAGATAGGTGCAATAGCTCTAAGATAGATATTAGTGCAGGCATTTTTTCTAACTATTCCACAAGGTTATACTACTTTGGGATAGATGGGATGCCTTGTGGAGCTTCTTTTATGGTATTCTTACTATGACATGTAACAACAATGCAAGTGAAGCTGGGATTTTTAATGGTAATAGTTGTAATTTGTTCACTGGCATCATATAGGTGATTCACGGTGCTATCTGTGTTTTGCCCTGAAGTGGAAGGACCCCTTTGATCTTGTGATGGAAGTGGATTTTTAAACATAAGATGATCATTGTTTGTTGTCTTTGGGTCATGTTCTTCGATTTTGATTTCACCTTGGTCAATAAGATCCTAAATAAGATATTTCAATTTGTGACAATTGCTTGTCTTATGCCCTTTCCCTTGATGGAAATCACAATGTTCAGTATCCCTTCACCATGAAGGTCTGACTTGAGGTTCATAATTTGATTTTTTGGGTAAGGTCACTAGATTTTGAGAAACCAACTGACATAACACTATTTTGATGGGCTCCCCTAAGGGAGTGTATGTTCATTTTGGTTTAAAATTTTGTTGACGTTGTCTGGCTTCCTCTTGAGATGTATTACATCCTTGATTTGAAGGAGCAACTATGTTATTCTTGGGTGGGGGGTTATGTCCTACAAATCAAACCATAGGTTGTGAACTTTTGAGAGTTCTTGCATCCACAACCCCGTCGTTGACGACGTTTTTGTTTTTGTTCCAAAAGTTAGGCTTGTCACTATTGAAGCGTGGGTGAGGGTCATCCTTTGGATCATTATATATCTTGATAAGACATTTTTTTATGAGAGTCCGCTCAGATTTTAAGCCTTTGGTGATCATGTCATTGAAAGAGTCTGTGTCTTTTATGTCTAGGTGAAATTCCTTTTCGTCATTTAAGTTGGAAATAAATATTTCCATTAGTTCTTATTCAAGTAACTAAAGAGAATGTCTGCTAGACATTTGATGCCATCGTTGTAGAAAGACTGAAAATAGCTCACCTAGTTTTTTTTTAGTGTTACATAGATCAGCCATTGTGATATCACATTCAATATTGTGTGAGTAATGTGCCAGGAATTTCTGGATGAGTTCTTCAAATGTCCTAATGCCACCGGGTAATCGGGAAAACCATGATGTGGTTGTTCCTCCCAAGCGTTGGGGAAAAAGTCGCATTAGGTATGTATCCTCATATGCCACTTTGAGGCAAGCTGAATTGAATTCTCTAACATGATCACAAGGATCTCCTTTTCCTCGATACCTTTCAAACTTGGGTGTTTCAAACCCTCGCAGAAAAGGTGGCATATGAAGATTCCTATCAAAGGGGTAGGGACAAATGCCATTAAGTGAAAACTGATTATTTTTCACACCACTATGAAGTTGTTGGGCGAGATTCTCAACTTGTTGCCACAATATTTCTATTTCATTTGAAGGAGGAGGAGGTGGGGGATTACCTTGATGAAGGTTGTATCTGATATGTTCTCAACCTCTTTAATCCTCATTACAACTTTGGCATTATGATGCTTGTCTCAGTTGTGCAACATCAAAGTTAGAGGGTAGTTTATCCCCCTCTTGAGCAAGTCTTAAGAAGTGAGAATCAACATTGCTCCTAAGTATTTCATCAAAAAGTCTATTAAAGAGAGGGTTGTGTTGTGCCCTTTCTATTGTTGCAGGAGTAGGAGTACTTGGCTTGTCATCATTTACGTTTCCTCCAAGGGATTCTTGGAATTCATTGATATTTTCCTCCTCTTCCTCTTTAATTTCTTGTTGTCTAGACCTAGACCTGGTATGAGCCATTTTGTTTACAAATTTTTGTTTAAGCTTGATGAAAATGATGACAAGTTGGTGATGAAATGAAAGATTGATTTTTGGTGAAGTGATTTGCATATGAATCTCTAGCACTAAAGTTAGATGGTACCAAAGTTCCTTCTTGAATTGCTTGTTGTGTTTGATTGACAAAGTTTGATGTGATAAGGTTTAGAGAGATCTGAGATGTGTTACAGACTCAACTACCTAGTAATGAGAGGATTCACTCATAGACAAGTTTTAACCTGCGTAGAAATGCCTCTTAGGATGAGTTTATCCTAGATGTATAAACACTCTAAAAAGTTATGTGTTTGTGTTTGATTCAAGCAATATGGAAATAGAACTTAGGACAAAAACCTTTTGAAGTTTTGAGAGTTAGAATGGATTTGATGAGATATGAATATGATAATGGATGAGATGTTTAACTTCAATAGAAACTTTGTGTTACAAAAGGAACAAATTTTTCCTCTTCTTGTTTAGGGGTTGATGGTTCTTCCCTAGCTGAGTTATATGTGATACAAATATCTAGAAAGAAGGTAGGATTGATCTTGCCTCCCTTATTTTGATGATAACTCAAAGCTCTATGTTGAGTAAAAGCTCTGCAGTTTAATGATTCTTGATCAAACTCGTCTAATTTCCCTTGAAGGTATAGGCACATGTGATGCAAGAAGGTTCTATGAGGGACAAAGATTTGTCTATTAAGATAGAAGAATTTCCTCCTTTTGATAAAATCCTTTGAGCTCAATGGTCTTTTCTTCAAGTTGATGTGTTGATGAAGATTCTGCTTTCTTAAGATGTGAAGAATGGTCATATAGTTTGATAAATTTTGTTGTTGCTCTTTGTTTTTGATCTTTTGTGTTTTTGAAAATGTTGGTGTTGGATGAATACTTGTTCTGATTTGGATTTATGATGTTTCTTTGACAAGGAAACAAAGCAAGCACACAAACACAATAATATTGCCTAAAAAGGCACAAGTAAGTATGGGTCTAGATCAACCCAATCTTTTGAACTTTTTATGACCCTTTCCTTCAAATGTATTTTAGGTGTTTTTCCAAAGCCCGAAGTCAGCTCAATTTGCACTGGTCTTGACTCAAAAATGAAAACACTTCAAACACTCTTTGTCCCTAAGGTCAAATGGCCAGTTGCGATAATTTCAGCCCACATCTTGATATTTCTTTGACTTTGGTACTACATACCTTATGAATCCTGCCGTGGTAGGTAAGGATGTGATATACTAAGTCTTGCATGAGCATAACAAATAGATGATCCCTATGATGGGGGAGTCACCACTTTTATGGGGCCACAAGTAACCTTTCAAAAAGCTACGTTTCTGTTGGCATTATGTGAAACGGCATGAAGACATAATGATATTGTATGTTGTCATTGATGTCAATATGAGACATAGTGTGAACCGACACATGTGATAAGTGAAGAGAGAGGAACCGACACATGTGATAAGTAAAGAGAGAGGAACCGACATATGTATGAATCGGTTTATATGCCAAACTAAAGTGGCACATCTGTTCAAGATGAACCAGCATGTAGCTATGGAAACTGGCACATGGAAGCATTGTATGACTACCAGTTGGTAGGCAGCTTCCACTTTGGGGTTTTCATTTGGAGTACTTCAAGTCTGTATGACTCAATCGGTGATCTTTGTGTGATGAGTTAGTAGTATGATGGAGGATAGATCATATTGCCACGTAAGCTCTGTGTGCATGAAGGATCTTGCATGAAGATGACTATTCCTATCTACCTTGGGAATGTGCAAAGTTTGTCAAACGGTGATAACGTGTGATGGGTTATCAGCCGCCATGAAAATGGTGGATAATGGATGATGGAGAATGTCTTGAGATCGATTCAAGATTTTTGCATTTAATGCAATAGGATTCAACGGTCAGGATCGAACCGTTTGAATTGCTTAACCTAACAGGTTTAGGGTTTAGGGTTTTTACTACCGACCTATATGTTTCCTATAAGGTCAATGTTGGGTTTCTTTTTGAGGTTATTGGAAAAAGTTGTGAGTGTGTATCCAAGGAAAGTGATACGTGATTCTTGCCAAACCAAAGGAGAGAAGAGATACCTGCAAAGTGAATGTGCAGAAGGAAAAGAGGAGCCTAAACAGATCTGCTTTAGCACTAAGTGTTGTCAACAGATCATTGTAATACCTGTTGATCTCTAACCACTTCAATAGTTGTAAAATCCCTTAACAGGGTAGCCTTAACTGGCTTGATTCAAAATCCCTTAAATCAGGTGGTCTTAACCGGCTTGTATCAAATCCCTTAACCGGGTAACTCAAGGCTAATGAGTTCTGAGAAGCTAGAGAAGCTTAAGAGATCCTTTCAGCTATTAAGTTCTTAAAATCCTCTAGCAAGGTGACCCTACTGGGTTTAACCCTTAACTGGTTATCCCTTAACTAGGTGATCCTTAACATGATCGGTTCCTACCAGAACCTATTGTAATGTCCTTAACTGGACAAGGCTCCTAATAGAGCGGACTTCTAAAGAGTTCAAAAAGCAGCTTGTGGATATTCATCCCCACTGTGGTTTTTCCCAGTTGGGTTTCCACATGAAAAATATGTGTGTCATGTGAAATGTTTTTGTCTTGTAATGCTTTGTTTTATCTGTTAAGCACATGAAGGTTTTATGTTTTATGCCTGTTTATAAAACATATTGAACTCACTATTATGAAGATCTAACAAATAAGTTTACCTATTTATGCATGAGAATCTAATGATACTGTAGTATTGAGCTAAGAGGAAATCTTATTGAGTGACCGGTTCATGACTAATTGAGCCATACTGGATGCTACCGGTTGCACTCTGTTCTACCGGAATCCTTGTTTATCAATCATTTGGAGTATTTGCTGTCAAACCAGTTTTGGATTGTATTTGTGTTTGTATTGATTCACCCCCCTTCTCAGTACCAGTTTGGTACTAGTGGTTCATCATTGAGTTATCAATTGGTATCAGAGCACTCCAGGTCCTCTATGTTGTATGCTTAACCGCTTGAGGAAAAGATCCTAGTCAAATGATGAAGAGGGAAGGTCCAAAGTTTAACAGGGAAAATTTTGGTATATGGAAAGACAGGATGAAGATATTCATCAAAAGCATGGGTGTTCAACACTGGAGTTATGTTGAAAATGTATATGTTGTTCCTACCGGTACTCTCACCGATGACCAAAAGAGAGAGATACAAGAAAATGGGCAAGTCATGGAAGCCCTCATCAGTAGCCTATCTGACATTGAGTTTATTGATGTTCAAGACAAGACAAATCCCAAAGAGGTATGGGATGCTCTTGAAAATATCTATGGTGGTGATGAGCATGTAAAACAGGCTAAGGAAGAGAGCCTGAGAGGAAAGTTTGAAGACATGCGAATGGTTGAAGGAGAGACCATTCAGCAGTATGGAATAAGAATCAAAACAGTGGCTGGAGAAATAAAGAGTGCAGGTGGCAAAATAGAAGATTCCACTCTGGTAAGAAAAGTCTTGAGATCTCTGTTGCCAGTCTATGCAATAAGGGTTGCTACTATTCAGGAACTGAGATCAATAGACAAGTCTAAGGCATCCTTGGACTCCATCATAGCCAAGTTGACAGCCTATGAGCTGAATAGTTTTGATGGTAGTGTTCAAAAGTTAGAATTAGCTTTTAAAGCTTCTGCTATACCATCCAGAAAAGGAAAAGAGGCTAGCACTAGTGGGGGACCCAATCAGAATAGAGAAATGAAGGATGAAGAGTTTCTGATGGAATTTGAAGCTCTTCTTGCCAGGAGATTTCCAAAAGGGACTGGTAAATACAAAGGTAAGTTTCCTTTGAAATGTTTCTCCTATAACCGAATAGGACATATTGCTATGAACCGTCCTAATAGTGACAACAAGGATAAACTGAAAAGGTTCAAGAAATTCAAAGGAGGAAACCGAAGAAATTGTTTTGTGGCAGTTGATGAAGGTGTCACAGATGAGGAATCAGAAGATGAAGAGAATGAAGACATTGTGTTCGTTACTATAAAGGAAGATGTGGTAGACAAGAAGGCTCTTATCTCCCAGTTTGATGATTCCAATGAGTGGATCATTGACAGTGGCTGTTCTCACCATATGACTGGTGACCAGAGCAAGTTTCTATCCTTAGAGGAGTATGATGGTGGTGTGGTTCACTTTGGCAATGATGCACCATGCATGGTCAAAGGCATAGGGTCCATCTCCTTGAATGGAAAGAGTAGTGCTGACAATGTGTACTGGGTTGATGGTCTCAAACACAACCTTCTAAGTGTTGCCTAGCTAAATGATAGTGGTCTCACTCTGCAATTCAAGAATGGAGTTTGCAGAATCAAAGGTAAAGATGGTAAATTGGTAGCCACCGGCATGTAGACTAAAGGTAACCTATTTCATCTGAATGCAAATATAAGTACATGTCTTATGGCTAAGCTTGATGATAGCTGGATATGGCTTAGGAAATTCTACCATGTGAACTTTGATAACATTGTAAAGGCTAGTAAGATCAAGGCAGTTAGAGGGTTGTCGATGCTGAGAAAACTAGATAATACCTTGTGTAGAGAATGTCAATTGGGGAAAATGTCTTCCTCAACCTTTAAAGGTAAATCTTTCACTACTGACAACTTGCTTGATCTTGTGCATACTGATTTATGTGGTCCTATGAAAACTAGAAGTGTGCAGGGTGATAGGTACTTCATGATTCTCACTGATGATTGCTCAAGAATGATGTGGGTCACATTCTTGAAAGACAAGTCTAAAGCTTTTGTGAAATTCAAAGCTTTCAGAGCATTAGTGGAGAAGGAAAGTGGTAAAAGGATCAAATGTCTCATAACTGATCAAGGAGGGGAATTCACTTCCAGTGAATTCAACAAGTATTGTGAAGAATTTGGCATCAAGAGACAGTTGTCCGCCCCCCGGACTCCACAGCAGAATGGTCTAGCAAAGAGGAATAACTGGACTATGGTTGAAGCAACTAGAACCATGTTGATCCAAGGAAAGGTTGCTCACACCTTTTGGAGAGAAGTGGTGAGCACTGCGGTCTACACTATGAACCGGGTACTCATCAAAAAGGGTAAGGACAAAACTCCTTATGAGTATTGGACCGGTAAGACACCTGTGATTAACTACTTTAAGGTATTTGGTAGAAAATGTTACATCAAGAGGAGTGAACATCAGGGCATATTTGAAGAATGTGATGAAGGAATATTTCTAGGATATTCCAACAAGAGTAAAGCTTTCAAGTGCTACAACAATAGGACTCAGAGAATTATGGAAAGCATCAATGTAAGAGTTGATAAATCCTCTGAGAAGACTAAGGAAACCGACAGTGAGCAAGTTGTAAATGAACTGGTTGCAACCTTCTGGGAACTGGTTGTCAATCAACCGAGTACCAGTAATAGTGTTCCTGAATTGATGAATGCTGATACTGATAAAGATGAGGATGAAGAAGAAAAGCAAGAAGAACCAGTTAAGACCATTCCTCGGTATGTCAAGTTGAATCATGATCCCAAGTAGATCATACGTCATAAGGATGCAGGAATCCTTACCAGAAGAAAGATCAGAGAAAACTCATGTATGATCTCTGAATTTGAGCCTAAGTCATTCAAAGAGGCTCATAAAGATGAAGACTAGATCAAGGCAATGGAAGAAGAACTTGACCAGATAGAGAAAAATTGTACATGGTCCTTGGTACCCAAACCAGAGCATAAAAATGTCATTGGCACCAAATGGGTGTTCAGAAATAAGTTGAATGAGGATGGCACAGTGATTAGGAATAAAGCCAGACTAGTATGCAAAGGATATGCTTAAGAAGAAGGTGAAGACTATGGGGAAACCTTTTCTCTTGTAGCCAAATTGGAAGGAGTTCGTATGCTTCTTGCATATGCAGCTTTTAAGAGATTCAAGGTATATCAAATGGATGTAAAATCTGCATTCCTAAATGGTGTACTTGAAGAGGAGGTATATATTGAGCAACCAGATGGGCTTGCCCTATCTGAAGATAGTGATATGGTATGTAGGCTACATAAAGCATTATATGGTCTAAAGAAAGCACCTAGGGCATGGTATGAGCAACTACATTCCCATCTTGTGAAGATTGGATTTGAGAGAACAAGTGAAGATAGCAATATCTACTTGAAGTCTGAAGGGGATCAGATCCTGATCTGTGAAGTTTTTGTTGATGGCATCATCTTTGGTGGAGATGACAAGATGAGTCATGAGTTTACTGATGTGATGAAGAAAGAATTTAAGATGTAGGGGAGATTAAGTTCTTCATTGGACTGCAGATCCAGCAGATGGAAGATGGAATCTTCATCACTCAGTCCAAATATGTCAAAGAGGTGTTGAAGACTTTTGGCATGGAAGATAGCAAACTAGTTGGTACACCGATGGTGACCAGTTGGAAATTGACAAAGGAGGATGATTCCACACTAGTTGATGAGAATGAATACTGGTCAATGATTGGTAAGTTGCATTATGTAGTGCATAGAAGACCAGATATTACACATGCAGTTGGCATCACTGCAAGGTTCCAAAAGAGTCCAAGAGAATCCCACTTGATTGCAGTCAAGCAGATTCTTGGGTATCTGAAGGGAACAGTTGACTATGGATTGTGGTACCCATACAACAACAATTTCAATCTGAAAGTATTCACAAATGCTGATTGGGCTAATAATGTGGACGATCGGAAGAGCACAACTAGTGGTGCATTCTTTTGCAGTGGTAGACTGGTCTCATGGATGAGTAAAAAGCAGAGTTGTATCTCTCAGTCTATAGCGGAAGCGGAGTATGTTGCAGCTTTCATGAACTACACTTAGACAATCTAGATGAAGCATGTACTGGAAGGCTTCAAGATCCCTATATCTAAACCAGTAAGTATATTTTGTGATAACACAATTGCTATCAATATGTCAAAGAATCTGGTTTTACATTCTAGAACCAAGCATTTTGAGCTTAAGTATCACTTCTTGAGGGAAAAAGTTCAGAATAAAGAAATTGCACTGGAGCATGTGTACAGTAAGGAGCAGTTAGCAGACATATTCACCAAGCCTCTCCCAAAGACAACTTTTGTGCATTTGAGAGGTGAATTAGGGGTATTACCACTTCAGGAGGTGAACTAAAAGTGATTGTTCCACATTAGTCAGGTACTAGAAAGACAAAGTTTTGGTTGATTGGTGTGTTTAAGGATGCTACTCCTCAGGGGGAGCAGCATGATGAAACAGAGATGTTTGTACCTCCACTTTGGCATTGTTGTCAAAGGGGGAGAAGGAGTGAAGCGAAAAGATATCTGTAGCAAATGGGGAGAAGATGTGAAGCAGAGAAGATATCTTTTGTATATTGCCATCAATGCCAAAGGGGGAGATTGTTGGCATTATGTGAACCGACATGAAGACATAATGATATTGTATGTTGTCATTGATGTCAATATGAGACATAGTGTGAACCAGCACATGTGATAAGTGAAGAGAGAGGAACCAGCACATGTGATAAGTAAAGAGAGAGGAACCGGCATATGTATGAACTGGTTTATATGCCAAACTGAAGTGGCATATCTATTTAAGATGAACCAGCATGTAGCTATGGAAACTGGCACATGGAAGCATTGTATGACTACCGGTTGGTAGGTAGCTTCCACTTCGGGGTTTCCGGTTGGATTACTTCAAGTTTGTATGACTCAATCAGTGATCTTTGTGTGATGAGTTAGTAGTATGATGGAGGACAGATCATGTTGCCACGTAAGCTCTATGTGCATGAAGGATCTTGCATGAAGATGACTATTCCTATCTACCTCGAGAATTTGCGAAGTCTATCAAATGGTGATAACGCGTGATGGGTTATCAGCCGCCATGAAAACGGTGGATAATGGACGATGGAGAATGTCTTGAGATCAATTCAAGATTGTTGCATTTAATGCAGTAGGATTCAACGGTCAGGATCAAACTATTTGAATTGCTTAACCTAACAGGTTTAGGGTTTAGGGTTTTTGCTACCGACCTGTATGTTTCTTATAAGGTCAATGTTGGGTTTCTTTCTAAGGTTGTTGGCAAAAGTTGTGAGTGTGTATCCAAGGAAAGTGATACGTGATTCTTGCCAAACCAAAGGAGAGAAGAGATACCTGCAAAGTGAATGTGCAGAAGGAAAAGAGGAGCCTAAACGGATTTGCATTAGCACTGAGTGCTATCAACGGATCATTGTAATACTTGTTGATCTCTAACCACTTCAACAATTGTAAAATCCCTTAACAGGGTAGCCTTAACTGGCTTGATTCAAAATCCCTTAAATCGAGTGGTCTTAACCGGCTTGTATCAAATCCCTTAACTGGGTAACTTGAGGCTAATGAGTTCTGAGAAGCTAGAGAAGCTTAAAAGATCCTTTTAGCTATTGAGTTCTTAAAATCTTCTAACAAGGTGACCCTATCAGGTTTAACCCTTAACTGGGTATTCCTTAATCGAGTGATCCTTAATAGGATCAGTTCCTACCAGAACCTATTGTAATGTCCTTAACCGGACAAGGCTCCTAACAGAGCAGACTTCTAAAGAGTTCAAAAAGCAGCTTGTGGGTATTCATCCCCACTATGGTTTTTCCCAGTTGGGTTTCCACGTGAAAAATATGTGTGTCATGTGAAATGCTTTTGTCTTGTAATGAATTGTTTTATCTGTTAAGCACATGAAGGTTCTATGTTTTATGCCTGTCTATAAAACATATTGAACTCACTGTTGTGAAGATCTAACAAATAAGTTTACTTGTTTATGCATGAGAATCTAATTATTCTGTAGTATTGAGCTAAGAGGAAAGCTTATTGAGTGACCGGTTCATGACTAATTGAGCCATATTGGATGCTACCAGTTGCACTCTATTCTACCGGTATCCCCATTTATCAGTCATTTGAAGTATTTGCTGTCAAACTGGTTTTGGACTATATTTGTGTTTGTACTGATTCACCCGCCCTCTCAGTACCAGTTTGGTACTAGTGGTTTATCATTGAGTTATCAGTTTCTACTCAAGAAAATATGTATGGTGAGTATCTTGGGAGAAAAACCTTCTATTCTCTTGCACTGAATTTATCACAAATATCCTTAATCAATATAACGGGTGGGCTACTACATAAAGGTGTTTAGTAATTTTTGATGTCTTTGGACATAAGTTCATTCTACAGTGACTCACTTAAGAGCCTTGTAACTTGTGGTGGGGCCCATTTGTCATTTCTGCAAGTTACATTGTAGGAATAGCTATACCCAAGGCTACAGCTTTCACTCACCTAATTTCTATAGTGGCTCGAAGTATTTACTGTGCGAGGTCATTCCCAAGAGTGATGTGTCTCTTGGCAAGCCTCTCTAAAAAATATAAAATTTTGAGTGTTACGAAAACTTTTCTCTTGCACCTAGGACCATGAAAGCCAAGGGAGAGGATAGTGTGTGTTAGAAGTAGTACCACTCTACAGATTTTACACAAGCGTGCCAAACACAAAAGACACTTGTTCTTTTTAACCCATCATCGCAATGTGATTTATTTTCTATTTGGAGATGTTGCTCCAACAACCATGGTGTTCTTTTTAGCCAAGATAGCAAAATGATTATTCTTTTTAAACTCAAAAAATAACAAGTTGATCGTTCTTTTTAGCCCATATTGAAAAATGTGAATGTTTGTTTTAGCCAAGATTGCAAGATGTGAATGTTCGTTTATACCAAGATAGCAAAGTGTGAATGTTCGTTTTAGCCAAGATTGCAAGATGTGAATGTTCGTTTTAGCCAAGATTGCAAAAATGATAGTTCATTTTAATCCAAGATAGAAATTTGATTGTTCTTTTTAAACTAAAAAAAAATAACAACTTTATTGTTCTTTTTAGCCCATATTGCAAGATGTGAATGTTCCTTTTAGCCAAGATTGCAAAAATGAGAGTTCATTTTAATCCAAGATAGCAATTTGATTGTTCATTTTTAGACCAAGATAGCAAAATGAAGACAATGTGAATGACTATCCTAGGATTGATCAATTTTTCCAATTAGAACATGTTAAGGAAATTTTTATTTTTATTTTTTTTTGCAAATTTGACACTTTCAACACCTGCAACAATATGTTAGAAAGATGCTCCTCAATGTCCTGCACAAGATGTAAACCCAAAATTAAATTAATCATATTAACACAAATCACACTAACAAACAAATTAGATCTAAATTAATAAAACTAATTTAAATCTAATTGAAAACTAAATTAAAAACTAATTTAAAATCTAAATTAGAACTAAATGAAAGACTAATTTAGAAAAATCTTAATTTAAAGACTACTTAAAAAATAACAATAAAAAAAATCTAATTTTAAATTAAAACTATTTTAAGAAACTTTAAAAAAAATCTATTCTAAAAGACTAATTAAAAAAATAAAATTTAAACAACTAATTTAAAAGTCTATTCTAAAAAAGAAACCATTTAATAAAAAAAAACATTCTAAACAACTAACTAAAAAGGCTTATTCAAAAAAAAAAAAAAAAAAGCTAATTTAAAAGCAAAATTCTATTATTTCACATCGCGTTCACCAAATGATGTCATGGAAATGGGGATAAGGCAGCAACAAAGTTCAATGTTAATAAGTTAGTTTCAACCATAAAACCAAAAGAAAGAACTAAAAACCATTCCAAACATATCAAAAGAGATTTCAAAAAAAGCATGAAAGAAGTTTAACAAAACAAAAGAAAGGAGAAGAGCCTCCTAAAATGCTTCCATGATTCCTTTTGATGCTTCTCCCTTGTTTCTCCCCTCTCCACGTCCCAAATGAGTGTAGCTCTCAGCTTTTAGCACTAGCCATGGATGCCATATGGAGATTCAAGATGGTTGGATATGATAAACAAATGCTATGCAAGTGTAGATAGTGATGCTATGAAAAAGCTCTATGCTAATACCTGTATAACAACAATACTCTAATGCTTCCTTATTTTCTTGAGGAGAAGGGTTCCATTTATAGAATAAATGGGGAAATGAAGGGTTAAGATTGAGAAATCTTAACAAGGGTTAGAATTGAAAGATATTCAATCCATGTGAGACTTTCAATCCAATCCCATGTTGACAAGTGTCACCATGAGGAGGCTTGAGAGGAGAGATAAGGAGCATTGAATGCTTGAGGGGACATGATGGTTACCCTAGGGGGTTGGGTTAGGGTTAGGTTAATGGATATTCCTTTTATCCAAGGGATAAATGAATGTGCAAGGGTTAAATGGTTACCTTAGTCAAAGAAATAAATGCTTTGAAGAGACCCATGAGTCAAAAGGATGGTTAAGTTAGAGGAAAGTCTCTAACCTAAGGTAAAAGGTGAGTTAACCATAAATGGTTATGTAAGAGCCTTTAATGGTTTGGAAGACTTTAGAGGTTAACCATTTGAAGACATAAAACCTTTAATGGTTATTGAAGACTTTGGAGGTTTTTGAGAAGTGACTTCCTTTTATTTAGGAATGTGACAATGATTAGGATAGGATTAGACTAATTAGAATGAGTTAGAAGAATCTAGAAGGGATTTAGGCATGCAAGTAGATTTTGTAGGAGAATGCAAGTGGGAGGAATTTTGGGATTTTCAATTGAAATAAAATCATTTATTTCAATTAAATGGTGTAATTTGCATTTGGATACATATTTAAATAAATATTAATTTATTTAATTGTGAATGTGAATTTGGATTTTATTTAAATAAATCTTAATTTATTTACATGAGAAAAAGGAAGATAAAGCATTAAATGTTTAAAGACTTTGAGGGAAACCATTAAAGGCTTGAGAAGACTCTAGAAGGAAGCCATTAAGTTTTAAGACTTTAAGGGAAACCATTAAAGGCTTAAGAAGACTCTAGAAGGAAGCCATTAAGTTTGAAGACTTTAAGGGAAACCATTAAAGGCTTGAGAAGACTCTAGAAGGAAGCCATTAAAGGCTTGAGAAGACTCTAGAAGGAAGCTTAAATAAATAATAAATATTTATTTAAATTAGAAAGAAGAGGCTCAATGAATTAATTGAATAAATTAAAATATTTATTTAATTAATAAAAGCCTCCTTCAATATGTGTGTGTGTGTGTGTGCGTGTGTGCATGTGTGTGTGTACATAGATACATATACATATACATATATATGTATATGTATATGTATATGTATATGTATATGTATATGTATATGTATCTATGTATATATATATATATGTATATATGTGTGTGTATATATATGTGTATATACATATAGATATATACACATGTATATATATATATATACATATACATATATATATATATATATATATATATGTATATGTATATGTATACACACACACACACACACACACACACACACACACACACACACACACACACACACACACACACACACATATATATATATAAAAGGAGGCTCGATTGATTCTATGTGATAGGAACATTCTCATCTCTATTATTGAAGAGAATACAACAAGGAAGACATTCACAGCATCCTTTCGAGTATCTCTAAAAAATTATATTATTTTGTTCTTTTCATAAACCCCACATGACATGAGCAAAATTTTGGTAAAAAAAATTTAATGAAAAGAATTTTGAAGGGAGCATTATATTCCAACAAACCAAAAAGGTTCTAACGTCATTGGAAGTAAATTGTATATTTCAAATTTATTAAAAATGATCTCCTAGATATCTCTAGAGAAGTTGGAATGAAGGAATATATGATTAACGGTACCTTCATTAGAAAATCACAAGGCACACCTATTTGGAAAATGAAACCCTCTTTTTAAAATTTTGTCTTGGATGAGAATCTTCTTATGGTTAGCAATCCACCAAAAATTCATTTTCCATATTAACCTTTGATTCCAAAATAGATATCCAATCAAGGTTAATTCTTACAAAATTAAGCACTAAATTATAATCAAAAGAAACAATATAGTTTCTTGTATATTTATTGATGCAAAGGGATCAAAGATGTTAGAAACAAATCAAAACCATTTCCCAAAAGTTCTCACAAGATTCCAAAGGGAGATCTTTCTCCCAACTCACCTTGCCTACTCACCATCCCTTCACACCTTGACAACAAATGGCCCAAAATTGAATGCAAACTCAAAATGGATCCAAAATTCAAGGGAAGGCTGATTAAAAGGTTTTGAGAATCACAAAAATACCCCTCAACCACTGACATGAACTCTTTGACCTAGTTCTTCAGTTCTTCCTTCAAAACCATAGCACTTTCCTAGTAGCCCTCCATAATGACTATTTTGATCATAAATTTTGGTCCAAACCTAATATCATCAAGGTAAGAATCATTTTAGATACCCTTTTGTAAGATACAAAATATATCCTGAAATAAGGTGGGGTTGTTTTGAAAAGTGTGGGTCTAAAATTGACTATCTTGTTTTGTGACTAGGCCCAATTAGGCCACTTATACAAAGCACCTACCTTCTAAAAACTCCCCCAAACCAAATTATTTACTCCAATAACCTAGGAATGGTTCAAATAAATAAAATCCATAATTGTTATCAGTGGGTACCCTCACAAATTCACCCCACACCAATCTCACCTTTTAGGCCTTCTAAGCTAGCTTACAATGAGGGTTTATTAGAACTCTTATCACCTGATCTCAAACCACTTTTCCAATACCTTAAACATGTCAAAATATGTCTATGCATTCTTTACAAACCTTCATTGACTCAGTACCAATTTTATTTCATCCAAAATGACTTGTGACAACCTAAACATGTCTAATTAGGTCCAAATGAACCTTGAAATAATATTACACCTTAAGGATGCATCATTCGACAACTTTGACACATTGTACCATTACAAGGACCCTCTTGCCATTTTATGCCATTACATAGAATTCTTCCTAATTGGAGTTCACAACATCACAAAAATGGTCCATAGAAAACACAAACATGAAACGAAACTCAAAAAACTCAAATGTGCATCATGAAGGCTTAATCTCATTGGGTGCCCCTGCACCATACACCCCATAGAAATGAAACTCAATTCCCTTAAGTGATGACCTACAAATAGATCATGTTTGAACACTTCTTCATCTGATCTCCAAATGGTTCTTTCATCTGGTATGCCCTTTCAATGTATAAGGTACTGGAAACGTACATCAACTTTGGTATTTGCACCATCTTTATACTTAATCTTCACCCTTAGTCTACCCATTCTCTTGTTGAGGTATTTGGACTTGTCAAAGGGTAATTGTTACCCTTTCCAATTTGATATTCTTGATACCTACAATGATCGAAATATAATAACAACTTTATGGATAAAAACAATTGATTAGCATCAATACTATTCATGAAATCTTTGTTTTGCTTCTCAAATCTCTTTGGTGCCTCCTACCACATGACACCATGTGATGGAGTTATCTGAATTCTTTTATCATAAATCTTATCATCAACCTGATCCCTAGTATTTCTTGCTATAGGTTCACTACCAACCTCTCTTTTCTCCATAGGACATAGCATTGTCCCATCCATACTTTCATCATATTTCTCCAACTCACTTGGAGTCTTCTCAAACACTCTATCTTGGGCCTTCTCTTGGTCTTTCTTTATTAACATCATGTATTTTTTCACTAAGGAACACAACACTACCCCCACCATGATCTCATTTGTCTTCACAATCCCATCTTGCCTTCCCATAGGCAACTCACTCTTACTTACTTTATCCTCTTTCTCATCTACCATTGCATCATTCTGCGACACTTTTCTCTTGGCATATTCAAGCTTTAAGTGGCTTCAACCTCTATCTCCTCTTCATCCTCTACTTGCACAAATTCTTTCTTACCATACATAATCACCCTTGCTGCTTCACTTTGTCCTTTTTTAGTTTCCATCAATGGAGTCAATGTAAAAGAAGCCCCATCCTTCTTAGTCTGATATATATTTTGTCTTCCATCATACAAGGCATACCTCTCATATTGTCATGATATCCCTAACAACAAATGACATGGACTCATAGGTACTACATCACATATAAATCCTATCTCTATAGCCACCAATTTGAAACTCAACCAAAGCTTTCTCCTTAACCAAAAGAAAATGTTCACCATTCAACCAAGAAACATAATAAGGATTCTCATGAGGTAACCCTTCCAAATCCAATTTGTCAGCCATCTCTTGTCATACCATATTATCCAAACTACTAGAATCTACCATTACAATACATAACTTACCATTACACTTGCATTTAGTTCTGAAAACTGCCTTCCTTTGCAGCATCTCCTTCTCTTTTTCCATGTTGTCCTTTCAACTTCCAACCTTCTTCTATACAAACTTCAATCTATCTCCTCCAAGAGATCTACTCCCTAAGATCTGATACCATTTTGATGTAGAGGGCTCAAATATGTTAGAAACAACTCAAAACAATTTCCCAAAATTTCTCATTATATAAGGGAGATCTTTCTCCCAACTCACCTTGCCTACTCACCATCCCTTCACACCTTGACAACAAATGGCCCAAACTTGAATGCTAACTCAAAATGGATCCAAAATTTAGGGGTAGGCTTCTAAAAATGGTTTTGGAATCACAACAACACCCCTCAACCATTGACATGAACCCTCTGACCTAGTTCTTCAGTACTTCCTTTACAACCATAGCACTTTCCTAGTAGCCCTCCATAATGACTATTATGGTCATAAATTTTTACCCAAACCTGATATCAACAAGGTAAGAATATTTTTTGATACCCTTTTGGAAGATACAAAACATATCCTGAAATATGGTAGGTTTGTTTTGGAAATTGTGGGTCTTAAGTTGGTTGTCTCGTTTTGTGCCTAGGCCCAATTAGGACACTTTTACAAAGTACCTACCCTCTAAACACTCCCCTAAACCAAATTATTTACTCCAATAACCTAGGAAGGGTTCAAATAAATAAAATCCACAAATTTTATTAGTGGGTACCCTCACAAATTCACCCAACACACCAATCTGACCTTTTAGGCCTTCTAAGCTTGCTTACAATGAGGGTTTATTGGAACTCTTTTCTCCAGATCTCAAACCACTTTTCCAATACTTCAAAAATGTCAAAATATGCTTGCACATTCTTTACAAACCTTCATCCACTCAGTAACAGTGTCCTTTCATCCAAAATGACTTGTGACAACCTAAACATGCCTAATTAGGTCCAAAGGAACCTTGAAACAATATTACACCTTAAGGATACATCAATTGACAACTTTGACACATTGTGTCATTACAAGGACCCTATTGCCATTTTAGGCCATTACATATCATGCCTCTTAATTGGAGTTCACAACATCACAAAAATGGTCCATAGGACCTTATTTAAGACCAAAAAATGAAACCAAACTCAAAAAACTTAAATGTGCCTCATGGAGGCCTAATCTCATTGGGTGCCCCTACACCAATTATCAATTCAAATGACCTAATCCATCAAAATATGATTAAGGAGTTGGAATGAATTGAGGTGAATTTAAAATTTATCTATAACATTTAACCATCCTTTCAAATAGACCCCAAAGAGATTAGAAATAGGCTGAATAAGTTGAGAAAAATGTAGGTGAGAAGAGAGAGGTTTAGAATCAATCTAAACATCATAGAATTTAATTTTCTTACAAAAACTAATTCTTTAACTTATTCCTTTATTGAAGATCCTTCTAATCTTCATTAGCTCGTTACAAATGATGGACCCCTTAGGAAGATTATTTGATCTTAAGAAGTGGAGCACAACAAGATTTGGATATTTATCCCTCATAATTAAAGTCCAATATTTTTCATCTCTAATTAAATCCCAACTAATCTTGGCTAAGAGGGTCACCTTTTATTAAACTTTTGAATTCTTCTAGAACTTTGAGCTACATTCTTTTTTTTTGAAACTTTTTTTCTAACCAACCAACAATAGTCATTTTTTACTTCCATGCATGTCTAAAGGAATTTATTTTAAATTTGGTCTAATTATATTAGCCATACATTTGATGATTTTGAAGAGGACCATTGAACAAGTAAAGAAAAATACTGGTGAGAAGAGAGGTATAGAATAAAATCTAAGCATCATTATAGAATTTAATTTTCTTATTAAATTCTTCAACTTATTTCTTTATTGAGGATCCTTCTACTCTTCATTAGATGATCCTCTACTCTTCATTAGATTTATTACAAATGATGGACTCCTTAGGAAGATTATTTGATCTTAAGAAATGGACCACATCAAGATTTGGAGATATTTATCCCTCATAATTAATGCCTAATATATTTCATCCTTATTTAAATTCCAACTAATCTTAACTAAGAGGAACTTGTGTTAAACTGTTGAATACTTCTAAGACATGGGGCTCCATTTTTTTTATTTTTACAAACTATTTTCCCAACTACCCAACAATGGTCTTTGTTTTACAAGTGCATGCATATCAAAAGGAATTTATTTTAGATTTGGTATGTTTTATTAGCCATACATTTGGTAATTTTGAAGAAGACCAAATTAAATAGGTCAAAAAAAATATTGATCAGAAAAGAGGGGTTTAGAATAAATCTAAGAATCATCATAGAATTTACTTTTTTTACCAAAACCTTTAACTTATTCCTTTATTGAGGATTCCTCTACTCTTCATTAGATTATTACAAATGGTGGAACCTTTAGAAGATTATTTGAATTTAAGAAATGGACCACATCAAGATTGGGAGAGATTTATTCTCATAATTAATATTCATTATTTTTCATCTCTAGTTAAATCCCAATTAATCTTGGTTAATAGGATTTTTTTTTAAACTTTTGGCTCCATTCTTTTTATTTTCACAAACTTGTTTTCCAACTAACCAACAATAATCTTTTATTTACTTCCATGTATGTCAAAACGAATTTATTTTAGATTTGGTCTACTTTATTAACCATAAATTTGGTAATTTTGAAGAGGGACAAAAATAGATAAAAATATTTTGAAGAGAAGTCCTAAGAATTTGGAACTTGAGCTTAGGCAATTTTCTCATCCATCTAGTTATCTTTTTTAATTCTTTCCATAATACCAATACTAATTGTTGGGGGATTTTTTTAAAAGCCAAGTGTTAAAATTATAATTGTATAGTTTTAGGCATGTTATTGTTCAACTAGTTTAAATGTAATTTCATTTTAAAGCTACAATTGGGTTTTTAATATTTAATATTTTTTTATTATCACATTATAATTATGACATAAAATTATAATTTTGACTTATAATTAGAATTAGGACTTGCAATTGAGATTTTCATATTTAAATGTAATTTTGGTTGTCGCGTTAGAATTAGAATTTACAATTATATGTAATTATAATTTCAATTTAAAATTAAAATTAGGACTTCTAATTGTAACATTTAATTTAATTTCAATTTCAGAAATTTCAATTGTGATATGTAATTTTTGTAACCTAGAATTAAAAATAGGAATTTCAATTATGAGATGTTATAATTTCAACCTACAATTAGAATTAGATCGTTCAATTACATGTGATTTTAATTTCATCTTAGAAGTATGATTATGACTTGCAATTTGATAATTATATGCATCATTTTAAATAAATAGTCTATGAAATAAAAACATACATATAGAGTCCATTCAATTTAAATACTAAAATAGTCTATTTGAAATAAATACAAAAATATTTTTGATCTATAAAATAAATAATGAAATCTAATCATTGTCCATGTAATAAATATTGAAATACTCTAGTCCACATGAAATAAATGTCATAATCAATTACCTCAGTCTATGAAATAATGTCACATTATGCTATATGTTTTATCATTAGAATCAATTACCTCAGTCTATGAAATAATGTCACATTATGCTATATGTGAATTAGATACTGGATCACATTGTAGAAGAAAGAGAAGCTTTAAATCAACTAAAATATCAAAATCGCATGCATATTATTTAAATATAATTATTTTAAAAAGAACATGAAATTAAACATTTAAATCGGGATTTATGCACATGCATACCACATGATTCTCATCAACTCCCATATATTGTTGTTCCAATATATCTATCAATTAGGTACCAAAAGTTTCAATTGCTACTTTCTATATTCAAATAGAGCACAAATTAGGTCAAAAATTTTACAAAATGTAATCATATAAAATACCAAGAAATTATGTAGAAAATTTACTAATAGGATCTAGAATGCTACATATGACTTGTGAAATTGTAGTAGGACATGCTACTACCCTTATAGTGCTATCATCTTGCATATATTTAAATCTATATTTTCAACAATGATATTAAAATTAAAAAATATACTTTAAGTGAATTTAAAGTTCAAATTTAATTTTTAATTACGCAGTAGTGATGACTCAAGTAGGGTAGTTAATATTGGAGGAGCACTTGCCACACCTTAAAGTTGGTCTAACATGGAAATGTCGTGACCTTCTAGCTATCATAAAAATTTTACATTTGAATTAAATTATATAATTACTAAAGTAATTTTACAAAATAATTAAATTTATATTTAACAAACTTTATAAATGGTTAAAGGTAATTTATTGGTCTTTCATATATGTGTGTTGACTCATACAATTGTTGACACAAAATATGTATCTAACTTAGATGATGTGGTTGAGTTAATCATTTATACCAAACAACATAATATATAGTTCATCAAATAAACTTATAATTGATAATTAAATTTGATCAACTTATTTATTAATTTTAATATATATATTATACACAAGATAAAAAAAAATATAGCATACTGTATAGGAGGATCATATAGTATAGCTAATAAATAATGCTCCTAGATACTATAGTCCATGAAGTGGATGGCGAGTAGAACTATAACATGAGTGATTGCAATTTTAAGAAAAATACAGTGTAGATTGCAATGGTGTTAATGGTGTGAGGTGCTAGGAGTAATGCCATCTCCTCCATGTTCTCTATCATTTCCTTTAACATCCATGTGGGTAGCTTGGTTAGTTAATTCTCATAACTGTATACTCAATGCTCCTAACTTCAAAACATTTCTTGTTGGTGATTGGGTGCAAGAATAGCAGATGAAGGAGCAATGATGGGTGGAGTAGACATTCATCAATTTGGATTTTCCACAATGCCCCTACTCTATGCTACAACATGCCACCACAAGCACCATAAAATAATATAATGTTAAAATAATTGGTTTTTAAACACAATTCAAACTCAACCCATTATCTTCTCAAAAAATATAATGGTACCTAAAAATTGGTATGCAATGGATGGTAAAATATTATCCACCTCCACTCCCAAAAATTTACTACAATTTGAGGATGCTTACACCAACTAACTAAAATTATTTTCCTATTTGGAGGTATGGGTTGGTTTATCAAATGATCAAAAAGTATGGGGCTACATTTTCTTAAAAATGTGTAAATAAAGGATATGTTTGTACAACATTCCATCTAAATAGAATCACCTCCTCTCATCCCTCTAGAGGCATTATATCTAGATCCGCATCAATCAATATAACAAAATTAGCAATGATATATATTGAAGATGGAAAACCTCTAACAAGTGGAAGCATATTAAGCTCATTTTTTGATAAATATTTTTTCCTATAGCATGGGTATGCCCTCACTTATAGTCATGTAGTGCCCTAACCTAACTCATCCTTTATAAGAGAATGTGATAAACACTTTTAGATTTGTGTTTTGATAGTCTCTTTGATATTAATGGATTCATTATGATTTGTGGATGAAGTTATGTCCTGGACTAATATGTTGATCAGGCTTATGCACTCACTATTCATGTATGAATTATATTTCTTATGAGGTTGTGATGTTATCTTGATTATGCTAACCATATTCCATAATTATGATGATGATTGAGTTAGTGATTGTGATTGTCTTCTAGTGCCTTCATGAGAGGGACGATGTCATACCACTCATTGCGAGCATGATATGGCATTGCGATTCTCTATCACTTGCCTGATCATTTATGATGTATATGTATCGTACATATGTTGTATTGTGTTTTAGTGGTGGATGCAGGATTGCAGGTACTAGACATCGACTCCACTTGGTCTCACAAGTCTAAGTGTGTCTTATCCCAATGGCAAGTTGTCAGAGATGGCATGTGTTTCCCTCTCATACTTTAGGCTTAAGTCGATACCCTTGTCAATTAGTGTCTTAGCTTGAGTCATTGGTCTACGTAATGTGGTATGGTGTTCAACCTTATGTCGGGTTGCCTGATGAATTTGTGATTATTGTTAATTAATAATTAATTAGTTTATATATTTTATTTAATATTAAATTAAATTAATGGATGACAATAATATTTGATATTAATGTGTGAATTATTATTATTAGAGATTTATTATTTATTAATGTTTATTTTATGAATTTGTATTTACTTGATGATTTTATATTATTATTATTTTATGGTCAAATGTTTAATTGAATCTTTATTATATGAGCTTTTGATTTATTGAATTATTATTTATTTATTATTGGTTGAGTATTTATCCCTATCTGTACATTTATTTATTTATTGTTTAATTACTGGTTGAAGCATTTATGCTTGTCCATACATTTACTTATTCGTTATCCATTTTGCTTATTTGTCTATTGTTTGTTTATTTATTGTTGGGTTATCTATTGTTTATTTAATTATTTATTGTTTTGATTATTTATTTATTTGTTAGTATTTATGTACTTAACCCTTGTTATGATTGGCCCTCTTGGAAGTTGTGATTGTGAAGATATTATTATTTAATTATTTATTTATTTATTTATACTATTTTATGGTTTAACATTTATTGGGGCATTTGATTTATTTATTATTTATTATTGTTATTTATTCTTTTACCCATTTGTTTATACCTTACCTACCCTCTTTTATTATTAGTTGTTGGATTTAGAAATTTACATATTATTATTTTATTAATATTCTCACCTCGAATTTGGGTAGGGTTGGTATGATTAATAATATTTTTAGTTATTTTGATGTCGGCCATGATGGTTATGGTTTTGGATTAATTTTATATATTGAGTTTTCTAAGTTTTGTTGGGGGTTGGCTTGCTGGAGATTATTTTCATTATTGTGAAATTCATGATTTGGTGTGGGTTTGAATTTGGAATTGGAGCTAGGATTTGGGATTGCGCTTCATCGAATTTCATTGTCCATTTTTTGCTATTACCAGGTTAGAGGGTTTATCCTTCTTTGCAATTATCTTCAAAAAGTTTGTTTGGAAAAGATTGTCTACAGGAAATTTTGGGTTGCTGAGGAATTTAAATAAATCAATTATAAATGTGTTGAATGGGATTATTGTATTCTTTGGTTTAAATTTTTGGAAATGCTTGCTATGAATTTTTGGGCGTTTGGGAGTTGTTGGTATTGCAAAAATGTTGTTTAGTCCATTATGCATTTTGTAGTAATTGTTGTATGTGCAACAAAACCCTATGTAAGTGTCACTATGTCATGATAACATTGTTTAGTCCATTATGTATTCTATAATAATTGTTGTATATGTGACAGAACCCTGTGTAAACGTCACAACATTGCAAAAACGTTGTTTAGTCTATTATGTATTATGTAGTAATTGTTGTATGTGCGACAGAACCCCGTGTAAGCGTCACAGTGTCGCAAAAATGTTGTTTATTCTGTTATTTATTCTGTAGTAATTGTTGTATGTGGGACAAAACCCTGTGTAAGCAACACAGTATTATGAAAGCATTGTTTAGTCTATTATGTGTTGTGCAATAATTGTTGTATGTGTGATAGAACCCTGTGTGAGCATCACAGTGTTGCAAATGCGCTATTTAACCCGCTAGATGTTCTATAGTAACTATTTTATGCATGACAAAACCCTATGAATGCGCTGCAAAGTGTCGTAAATACATCATTTGATTTTGTACTATTTTTTTGGCTTTTTGAGTCACATTTTTGTGTCTATTTTTCATACTAGGGGCTTGTATTGAGGTTTCTTGATGTTTCCTAGTATTGAGTATTTTCAGATCTAGTTATTTATATTCATTTTGTGCTCCAACAAGTATTTTGCACTTGTCTGTTGAGGTTTGCAAAGTTTCTCCAGCAAGATGTATGCATTCCTTATTGTTGAGGATGAGTATATGCAGCTCCAGCAAGAGGTTATATTATGCCTAGTTGTTGAAGACTATGGGATATCATTGGATTCATATTCTTGCCCTATTTATGTGTTTATATCTTCTTGAGGCTCTCTTTATTGTTGCATTATGATGATTTAATGAGCTTTTTTGTTGATTTTTCCTACTATTATTGTGATGCATCTTGTTGTGTATTTACCCAATGGATTTGGTCCATGGTAGGGAGAGTGGTCTCTTGTATGTGTGAACCAGGGTCTTGAGCATTAGACCTCTAGAAGGGGGTCTAGACTTGATGGAACCACATGAAGAGTTTTATTGTAATTGAAAGTGATAATATTAATAATTGATTAATGGGTTTGGGTATTTAGGAATTCACTAAACAAGATAATAATTGTGTGGCCCCATCTCATAGCCCTTGAGGGATACTCTAGATGAGCTTGGGAAGATTGTTGGAGTAGTAAACCAATCTCCCTTGAATGGCTCCAAGGTTGAGATGGTTCCACATGTCTATCAGGGTGAGGCTTGGCCCCTTCTATTGTGAGGATAGCATGTGATGACACTCTTGCCCTACATGTATCCCTTATCCATATACCCTTGTTTTTGTTTATGCCTCTGGAAGTTTTGTTGCTTTGGATTAGCCTTGTGATGAATTTTGATGTTGTATTCTTATGTTGGATTCTTGGTACAAGTCATGTTGTATCCTATGGTTTCTAGGTCTCAGCTTAGGTCTCAAGTGTGAGTTGGAACCTTATGTCATCTCCTAGCATGGGGGGTGGTTCCTATTTAGTTCCACATGGTCAGGTCGTTTGATGCCTTCTTCCATTGGGATGTTCTTTATTGGAACCTAGTGTGTGTGGATGTGGATTCTTATCTTCTCTTCATGTGGATGGATTCTTGGAGCTTATTCTATGTAATTGAGATTGTAACCATGTATCTTATGTCATGAGGAAAGATGTAATTGTAAAGAGACTATGTATCATGTTTATGTAGCTTGTAATCATATATGATACGACTTGTAGTAGGATGTGATCATGATGTAATGTAGTAGGTTATGATTGTTGTAATCATTGTAACACTTATGTTGTAATTGGATATTCATTATGTAAGTAATTTGGGATTGGAAGGAAACAATTGAATGAATGAGTAGCATTATTATATTATCTTATGTGTATCTATGGATGTAAAGAGAATGTTAAATGAATAATATGGTATATGTTCTTAATGGAAATTATATTATTCCCTAATATTGGTTTCCTCTTGAGTATGAATATGCATGAGTGGTTTGTAGGCATGTATGGTTAACTTAAAGGAAAATAATTAGGTTAATTTTATATGATGTTTGCATGGAAAAGATGATATCATGTTAGATGGTTTTGAAAAGATAAATAGGAACATTTGGTTTGGTGATTTAAAATGAATTCAAGTGTTAATGGGAATATGTAGTATTTGCATTGATAGTTCAGAATACTCATGTTAGGAAGAAATTAATGGATTAGGAACTAAATGCAATGGATTTAAATGGTATCATGATTATGGATGTCCTTATGTGTCATTGTTAGTTAAGTAATGGTGTTGAGATACCCTAGGGAATGGATTTGCATTGTATGAGTTTATATAGAGATTGTGTTAATGATTAAATGGTCATTCCACTTGCATAATATGATTCTATGGATATGTTCATGTTGGTTTATGCATTCATGTAAATTGTTAATGGTGAATTGATGAATATTGGTAGTAATGTTGCATTAATGGAATGTTAGAAATGGCATAGAAGTGATAGTTACCTTAAAGAAAAAAAATTATCTCCTTTTTTTTAGTAGATTTGGGTTTATTTCTCTAGGGTATTTTGGCGGGAATTACATATAGTTTGTCACAAGTGAGCCTAATATGCCTCCAAAAGTAAATGAAATAAATCAAGAACATATTTTTAATTAGTAATGACATTATATTCTATCTTTATACAATAAAAAATATTTGGGTCTCATTAAGGTGTGCATAAATCATATTCATCATGATTAGATCATCTTCCACTTTTGGTACCACTTCAAATTAATCTACTACAACATTACAAAATAAAAAGCTATGACTATTACTACAAGAATCTATAATAGTTGGAATTGCAACAATACTTGTGATAAGCAAACTATTGGAGTTGATTCCTCAACCCAACATCTTTCACGGATCACCTAGAATCAAACGCATATCACAAATAAATAAAAAAGAAAAAAATCAATTGAGGCCAAAGAAAAAATGATCTAGAAAGATGAATCGTGTTGATTATCTAAATATCTGAATGAATAATGTGAACAAAGAATCCTTATAAAGGAAATCTAAATGCTAAATAAAGCAACCCTAGAGAAACTTTAGGTGAGGATAAAACTAGAGATCATGATATGTGTCTTCAACATATGACTTGAGATACCTTCAAGGAACATGATCTAAGAAATATTAAGCACTAGTGTACTAGATTACTCTAACAACCCTTTTAAGTGCAACCTAGGGAGTAGCTAAAACCTCTAAAACATATACATGAAATGTTAAATATGGGTCCCAAAAACTAAAGCTCAATGAGGTGCCCATATACAAATGAAAACATGTCTCACAACCAAAGAAACAGAGAAAACATCATAAGAAAACATTCCTCCATGAAAGAGAGAAATATAAGTGAAGGAATAACAAGCTCCCAAAAATAAAAGGAACATAAAGAAGATCACTAAAGCATGATAAATCTACATACAACTATTGACTGATAACTACTATAGTGTTGAAATGAATAACCTCCTCTAAAATTAGGATGACGATCAATATCAAGAAGACAACAATATGCATGAGTGCTCATAATGACACTACTTTAACAAGGACCATATGGAGAACAAAGGCAAACAAATGACAAACAAAGATATAGATGGCACATGAATCCTCACAAGTGACCCTAATGACTGCTAGACAGTTCAGATAACCAGAAGACAACTGAGATGGGGGGGTGAATCAGTTGTCACAGATTACAAGAACATTCATCAATTAAAACTTTAATACCAGAACCTAAAATAATAATACTGGAATAGCAGTTAATCTCAAGCATAAACAGTAATCATAGAATAAAATCCGTCCACACAACACCAAGATTTATACAAGGAAAATCCGGTAAAGGGAAAAACCACGGTGGGAAGCTTGCCCACAGTCAGATAATACTTTTGTAGTAAGTATGTTAATTACAATGAAGGGGCCTGCACTTGCAGGAAGGCCAACAACCTAGAGCGCACTGCTCATCACAAAAGGAGTCTCACTAACTACATATAAATCTAGACTATAATCCGGAGAAGTGTTGAACTACAAAAGATAGCATCTCCTATGCCTAAGTACAGTTCTGATTAAGCTCAATACCGAAGGACTAAATCCTCTTACATAAACCCGATTTGATCTCCAATGATCAACCAACTCTTCTCCCTGAATGATATTACATTTATTTGCACATTACATTCCTTGACCATGACCTTTTACATTAACCATGATGATCTACAATGAGATCTTACATCTATTTATACAAACCCTTGACCATAAACAATCAGGTCGGCCACCAAATAATAAACCGATTACATAATTACAAACCATGTCGACCTTAGACCAAAAAAATAATATCAACATATAAGACATCCCAAAAATACATCAATATGTCCTATCCACATGATACATTAAAGCTGGTCCATAACCTAGATAAACTGGGACCAAGTATAGGTCCACACACTTCAGCAATGATCTCCAAATGCCAAGTTTTGAACATGATTACCAACAGCATCCTAAAACTCCATCAGAAGCTGCACCAACACCACTTAAGCAACTCATCAAAGATCTCCATCAAAATATTTGTCGATGAAACCCTCACTGGAACCAGAAACCAATCTTCTAAGCAAGCAGGATAGCATCCAATCACCAGACCAAAACCAATTGACCAAATATGAGTATAAGTATCATGAACAAGCCAATTCCGTCACCAGACTATACTAGAGCCTACCGGATCATACCAGATCCAAGTTAACCAAAAACCACATAACCTACCGAAACCAAAAGGGTGCCAATAAAGCATCCAAATAGCTAGTGTTGACATCAATGACAAAACATCAATGCAACACATAACCAATTCCACCAAATGGCCAACAATCTCCCCCTTTGGTATTGATGGCAATACTAGATGTGAAAAACATCTAAGTACCAAGAAACGCCAAACAAGTCTCCCCCTATGGAAGACAACCAACAATCACTTGTATATAGCTCTGAATATCTCTCCCTTTTAGTTTTCATATTTCTTCCCCTGTGACTTTTTCTTTTTCTTTCTTTATCTTTTTCACATGGATATCTCTCCCCCTTTGACATCAATGCTAGAAATCTAATAGAAATATCAAAGCAAAAATATAAGCCTTTGAATCTCAAAGTTGACTACTCCCCCTGAGCAGTAGCATCCCACATCAGTGTCGGAATGAATAGTATCTCAAATAGTGCATACCAGACTGATGCCAAACCACATCAATTAAGTCTCTACCAGAGAGGCAGAAACTCCCAAACTGTCTCTTAGTTACTCAAATGATTCCTTAGATAAAGGTTTAGTGAAAATATCTGCAATCTATTCTTTAGTGTTCACATAAACCAGTCTAACTTCATTTTCTTCCACCTTCTCCTTCAAAAAGCTATACTTGATAGATATGTGCTTTGTCTTAGAATGAAATACCAGATTCTTTGATATATCAATAGCAGTAGAGTTATCAGAGTGGATAACTATCAGTGCATCACAATCCACCTTTATATCCTTCAACATTTGCTTCATCCATAAGACTTGTGTATAGTTAGTAGTAGCAGTAACATACTCAGCTTCAGCAGTAGATAGAGAAGTACATGATTGTTTCTTGTTGATCCATGAAACCAACTTCTTTTCAAGAGAGAAAGTTCCATCGGAAGTACTTTTCTAGTCATCAACATCTCCAGCCCAATCAGCATCTGTATATGCACATAAAGTAAATTTATCATCCTTAAGGTACCACAAGTCATATTCTGATGTACCTTGCAAGTATTTAAAAATCCTTTTTACCGTCGTCTCATGATTTTCTCTAGGATCACTCTAAAATCTTGAAACAATACAAACAATATTCATAATGTCAAACCTAGTCTAAGTCAAATTAAGTAGACCTCCAATCATATATTTGTATCTTGTAGGATTTATTGATGCAAAAACATCTTTTCTTGTCAATTTCTCACTTGTAACCATAGGAGTACTTATCAGTTTAGAATCTCCCATGCCAAATTTCTTCAATAATTCTTTAGCATATTTAGTTTGACAGATAAAAATACCTTTGTCAGTCTAAGTAATCTACAAACCTAAGAAAAATTTCATCTCACCAATCATAGACATCTCAAATTCTTTCTCAATATTCTTAGAAAATTCTATACATAATTTATCTTCACCTCCAAAAATAATGTCATCAAAAAATAATTCAACAATCAGTATATCATCATTAGTGATTTTATAATATAAATTACTGTCAGCACTGCCCTTAGTAAAACCAAGCTTCAAAAGATATTTATCCAACCTTGCATACCAAGCTCTAGGTGTTTTTTTCAATCCATGTAAAGATTTCCTTAACCTGCCAACCATATATGTATCTATTGATAGTGAAAAACCATTAGGTTGTTCAATATAAAATTCCTCATCAAGATCCTCATTCAAAAATGCACATTTAACATCCATTTGATAAACTTTGTAGTTTTTGTAAGCAGCATAGGCAAGAAATAATCTTACAGCTTCAATCCTAGCTACTGGTTTAAAAGTCTCTCCATAATCAATTCCTTCCTTCTGAGAATATCCTTTACAAACCAATCTAGCCTTATTCCTTATAACTTGACCATCCTCATTCAATTTATTCATAAAAACCCATTTAGTTCCAATAACATTTTTATTTTTAGGTCCGGGAACCAAAGTCCATGTGTTATTTTTCTCAATATGATCTAATTCTTCTTACATAGCTTTCAACCAACGTTCATCTTTACATGCCTCAATTATTGATACTGGTTCAACTTGTGAAATTAAACATACCTCATTAGTTGCCAGTCTTCTTCTTGTCATCACTCCATTTCTCTTATCCCCAATGATTTGATCTTCAGAATGATTCAATCTCACATACCTAGGAGTCTTCTAACTTTCTATTCCTCTTCCGTATTCTTCAATTACTATAGAATTATTTGATGTTGCTGAAGTAACTAGTTCAACTCTCTATTCCGGTAAAGGTGCTACCGGTTCAAATATAATCATTTCCACTACCAGTTCCTTCTCATAAACTCTATTTTGACTTCTGTTCAGATCATCTACTTTGACATTAGCACTCTCCACAATTCTCTGCAATCTCTTGTTATAACATCTATATGCTTTGCTTTCATTATAATAACCAAGAAATATGCCTTCATCACATCTAGGATAAAATTTCCCAATAGTATCATCTCTCCTGATATAACATTTACTACCAAAAAATCTAAAATACTTAACTGTAGGTGCATTGCCAAACCATAATTCATAAGGTGTCTTACCAGTTTCCCCTTTGATATGTACTCTGTTGAATGTATAAACAGTTGTACTCACTGCTTCTCTCCAGTAGATATGAGGTAGATTAGCTTCCATCATCATTGTTCTAGCAGCATCCAAGATAGTTATATTCTTCCTTTCCACAACTCCATTCTGCTAAGGTGTCCAGGGAGCAGAAAATTGTCTTCTTATACCATGCTTGTCACAAAAGTTATTAAATTCACCAGATGTGATTCTCCACCATGATTTGATCTCAAACATTTAATCTTCAATCCCATCGCAGTTTCCACTTTAGCCTTAAAGATTTTAAACTTTTCAAATGCTTCAGATTTTTCTCTCAAAAAAGTAACCCACATCATTCTAGAATAATCATCAAGGATTAGCATAAAATATCTATCGCCATGAAAACTTTTAACTCTAGCAAGGCCACATAAATCAGTATGAATAAGATCAAGAACATCATTTGATTTATCTTGTATACTCCTCAAAGAGGCTCTGACCTATTTACCCATTTGACATTCTTTACATACCAGATTATAGGGCTTCATAATCTTAGGTATAACCCTAATTGCCTTAGTTGAACTGATCTTCACAATGCAATCAAAATTCACATGACACATTTTTTTATGTCATAGCCAACTCTCATCAATTTGTGTAATCAAGCAAGTCTTCTCATCGGAATTCAAATGAAATATATTACCTTTTGTCTATGTACCGGTTGCAATCTCCAAGCCAGATCTATTAATAATTTTGCATTTTCCATCCTTGAATTGTAGTTGAAATCTCTTATCTACCAATTGTCCTACACTCAAACGATTATCCTTTAAACCTTCAACATAATAAACATTGTCAGTATTGTTCTTACCATCCAATGATATAGTTCCTTTTCCTTTAATCATACATGCCTTGTCATCTCCAAACCTAATTAGTCCACCATCAAATTCTTGCAAAGACAGAAACTTCCCTTTATCTCCAGTCATGCAATGTGAACAACCACTATCAAATACCCATTCATCCTTGTCTTCAATTTTAGCAGCAAGTTTCTTCTCTTCAAGTACACTCTCTTCCAGTGCTGGATCATCTTCTTCAATAGCCAGGAATACCCATTCCTTCCCATTACCAGATCCACTAGTAGATTCTTTTGCCAGTTCATCATCTGAATCAGTAATGCCTTCCTCATCCTCTATATAGCATGATTTGTCTCTGTTTTTCTTGTACTTATATTTGTTTTGATATCCAAGGTTAGGCTTAAATGATCTTTTAACTCTTTCTTCAAATCTTGAATTGCTTTCAGGACATCTAGATGCAAAATGACCTATCTTATTACATGCAAAGCATTTAAAAGGTGCTTTTCCTTCATACTTTCTTCCTACTGGTCCTTTCAGTACTCTTCTAAAAAATAGTGCTTCAAGTTGTTCAAACTCGTCATCTTCTCTCTTCATATCTTCTAACTCCTTTGCATATAAGGCTTTCAAGTCTTGCTTACCGGTTGTAGATGTAGATGCATGAAAAGTAGGTTCAGTCTTCATAGCTCTAGAAGGTCCAAATTCCTCAAGCTCAAAAGAAGATAGTTTCCCAACCAAGGTATCTCTATTGACATATGTATTAGCCATTGTTCTCAATTCATTAATTGTAATAGCCTTCATTTTGTAAGCCAACGGTAGGGATCTCAGGACTTTAGAAATAATTTCATCTTCACTTAGAGTTCCACCACAATATTGAATTCCCATAACAATCTCATTTACCCTTTCCATGAATCTAGTAATCCTTTCATCTTCTTCCATTTTCAGGTTTTCATATCTCACCCGATAACCATCAAGTTTAGCAATCTTCACTGTAGGGTCACCTTCATTAAGAGTCTCCAACTTATCCCATATTAGCCTTTCCAGATGATTTGCCAGTTAATCTCATTATTTACTGATCAAAAAGTGCACACTATTGGCATTATGTGAACCGATATGAGGACATAATGATATTGTATGTTGTCATTGATGTCAATATGTGATATGAAGAGAGAATCCACATATGTGAGAACCGATATATATGCCAAAGTAAAGTGGTATATTTGTTCAAGGTGAACCGGCACATGGAAGCATTGTATGACTATCGGTTGGTAGGTAGTTTCCACTTTAGGATTTCCAAATAGAGTATCTTAAGCCTATGTGACTCAATTGGTGATCTTTATGTGATGAAGTTAGCATGATAATGAATAACAGATAGTATTTCCATGTAAGCCTTGTGCATGTAAAGGATCTTGCATAAAGAAGAGTGTTCCTATCTACATCGGGAATGTGCAAAGCCTATAAACGATGATAACGTGTGATGGGTTATCAGCCGCCATGAAATCAGTGAAAAATAAATGATGGAGAATGTCTTGAGATTGGATCAAGACTGTTGCATTCAATACAGTATGATCAACGGTCAGGATTGAACCATTTGAATTCCTTAACCTATTAGGTTTAGGGTTTAGGGTTTATGCTTTCGACCTAACTATTTTCTATAAGGTCGATGTTGTGATTCCTTCAAAGTTTGTTGGCAAAAGTTGTGTGTGTGTATCTAAGAGAAGAGATACGTGATTCTTGCCAGACCAGAGGAGAGAAGTCATATCTGCAGAGTGTAAGTGCAGAAGGTGAAGAGGAGCTTAAGCGGATCTACATTGGCATTGAGTGCTATTATCAGGTCATTGATATACCTGTTGATCTTTAACTACTTCAATAGTTGTGAAGTCCCCTAACAGGGTAGCCTTAACCAGCTTGTTGAAAATCCTCTAACAAGGTAACTCGAAGCTACTGAGTCATTGATATCCTTTAGCTATTAAGTTCTTGAAATCCTCTAATAGGGTACCCTTAACAGGGTTTAACCCTTAACCGAGTGATCCCTAACAGGATCAATTCCTAATAGAACCTATTGTATCTGTCTTTAACTGGACAAGGCTCCTAACAGAGCAGACTTCCAAAGAGTTCAAAAACAAGCTTGTGGGTATTCATCTCCACCATGGTTTTTCCTAGTTGGGTTTCCACGTGAAAAATATGTGTGTCATGTGTAATGTTATGATTGTTTTCTAATTAAGTGGTGATGCATGTTGATCTTACTGTAATATGTACATCTTTGATGGTAGATTGCCTATTCATGCATTAGAGTGAAATGGGAATGAAGAGTTAGATTATATGAGAAGATAAGTGTCAACCGGTCTTTGCTCATCTTAGTTACACTGGGTTCTACCAGTTGAACTGTATTGAAGGACTGGTGCAGTTGTTTGTCTGTCAGTGCATAGGTGTTAGTTGACAAACTAGTTTAAGGTTGAGTTTTTGCCTGTACTGAGTCACCCCCCCTTCTCAGTACCGGTTTGGTACTATTCGTTCATCATTAAGTTATCACACACAAGAGGGCTTCTCTTTCTCTACAATCATTCTCAATCTCCTTGTCCAGGTTTGTCGGAGGAGGATTGCCAGATCTTGGTTTATAGGGTGTGACACCATTTACTATGATTTTTTCCATTCAAATCTTCCATATTGTGTAATTTGTTCCATCAAGCCTTGGAATATCCCTTCAAAGGATAACTCCAGAAGAACTGGATGACCTTGAACTGTTAGTCACCATAGGAGCTTCCTCAAGTAGTTAAGCTTTCTACAAAGAGGACCAAAGATCTGATACCAATTGCTAGATAGTTCAGATAACTAGAAGATAACTGAGAGGGGGGGGTGAATCAGTTATCACATATTACAAGAATGTTCAGCAATTAAAACTTTAATACCGGAACCCAAAACAATAATACTAGAATAATAGTTAATCCAATTAAACATAAATAGTAATCAAAAAATAAAATCCATCCACACAACACCAAGATTTATACGTGGAAAACCTGGTAAAGGGAAAAACCATGATGGGAAGCCTACCCACAGTCAGATAATACTTCTATAGTAAGTATGTTAATTACATTCAAGGGGCCTGCACTTGCAAGAAGGCCAACAACCTAGAGTGCACTGCTCATCACAAAAGGAGTCTCACTAACTACATATAAATCTAGACTACAATCTGGAGAAGTGTTGAACTGCAAAAGATAGCATCTCCTATGCCTGAGTACAGTTCCGATTAAGATCAATACCAGAGGACTAAATCCTCTTACATAAACCTGATTCGATCTCCAATAATTGAGCAACTCTTCTTCCTAAATGATATTACATTTATTCACACATTAAATTCCATGACCATGACCTTTTACATTAACCATGATGATCTACAATGAGATCTTACATTTATTTATACAAACCCTCAACCATAAACAATCAGGTTAGCCACCAAATAATAAATCAAATACATAATTACAAACCAGGTTGATCTTAGACCAAACAAGTAATATCAACACATAAGACATCCCATAAATACATCAATGGGTCCTATCCACATGTTACATTAAATTTGGTCCATAACCTAGATCAACCGGGACCAAGTATAGGTCCACAAGCTTCAGTAGTGATCTCCAAACACCAAGTTTCAAACATGATTACCAATAGCATCCTGAAACTCCATCAGAAGCTACACCAACACCACTTAAGAAATTCATCAAAGATCTCCATCAAAAGCTCTACTGGTGAAACTCTCACTGAAACCAAAAACCAATCTTCTAAGCAAGTAGGCTAGCATCCAATCACCAGACCAAAACCAATTGACCAAATAGGAGTATAGGTATCATGAACAAGCTAATTCCATCACCAGACTATATTGAAGCCTAACAGATCATATTAAATCCAAGTTATCCAGAAACCACATAAACTACCGGGACCAGAACGGTGCCAGTAAAGCATCCAAACAGCTAGTGTTGACATCAATGACAAAACATCAATGCAACACATAATCAATTCCACCAAATGGCCAATAATGACACTACTCAACCATGTAAGAGTAAACTACAAATAAAAAATAAAAATCTCAATAGTTTTAAGAAACTGATCAACTAAGTATAGAAGGTCACCTCCACAAAATAAGAATATGCAATTTTATATGGTGAATTCTCCATGGTAAAACCCTTTCAAGAGAAAAACCCACACTTCAAAATCCAACTAATATATTATTTAGAAAACAATAACAAAAAGCTTCTCACAAGAGTATCACTAACTAGAGATCTAGAGGTAACTAAATAACTATAAGATTCTTACATACAACCTTCATCTCATGCACCTAATATATATGAGATACTATACATGAAACTATCAAATGTTGGCATTATGTGAACCGGTATGAGGACATAATAACATTGTATGTTGTCATTGATGTCAATATATGATATGAAAAGAGAACCGGCATATGTGAGAATCGATATATATGCCAAAGTAAAGTGGTATATTTGTTCAAGGTGAACTGGCATGTCAACGTGAACCGGCATGTAGTCATGGGAATTGGCACATGGAAGCATTGTATGACTACCGGTTGGTAGGTAGTTTCCACTTCAGGATTTCTGATTGGAGTATCTTAATCCTGTGTGACTCAATCGGTGATCTTTATGTGATGAAGCTAGCATGATAACGAAGAATAGATAGTGTTGCCATGTAAGCTTTGCGCATGTGAAGGATCTTGCATAAAGAAGAGTGTTCCTACCTACCTCGAGAATGTGTGAAGTCTGTAAACAGTGATAATGTGTGATGGGTTATCAGCTGCCATGAAATCGGTGGAAAATGAATGATGGAGAATGTCTTGAGATTGGATAAAGACTGTTGCATTCAATACAGTATGATCAATGGTCAGGATTGAACCATTTGAATTCCTTAACCTAATAGGTTTAGGGTTTAGGGTTTATGCTTCTGACCTAACTATTTTCTATAAGGTCAATGTTGTAATTCTTTCAGAGTTTGTTGGCAAAAGTTGTGTGTGTGTATCTAAGAGAAGAGATATGTGATTCTTGCTAGACCAGAGGAGAGAAGTCATATCTGTAGAGTGTAAGTGCGGAAGGTGAAGAGGAGCTTAAGTGGATCTGCATTGGCATTGAGTGCTATTATCAGGTCATTGATATACCTATTGATCTTTAACTACTTCAACAATTGTGAAATCCCCTAATAGGGTAGCCTTAACCAACTTGTTGAAAATCCTCTAACAAGGTAACTCAAAGCTACTGAGTCATTGATATCCTTTAGCTATTGAGTTCTTGAAATCCTCTAACAAGGTACCCTTAACAGGGTTTAACCCTTAACCAGGTGTTGTAGCCATCCCTTAACCAGGTGATCCCTAATAGGATCAGTTCCTAACAAAACCTATTGTATCTATCTTTAACCAGACAAGGCTCCTAACATAGCGGACTTCCAAAGAGTTCAAAAACAAGTTTGTGCGTATTCATCTCCATTGTGGTTTTTCTCAGTTAGGTTTCCACGTGAAAAATATGTGTGTCATGTGTGATGTTATGATTGTTTTCTGATCAAGTGGTGATGCATGTTGATTTTGCTATAATATGTACATCTTTGATGGTAGATTGCCTGTTCATGCATTAGAGTGAAATGGGAATGAAGATTTAGATTAAATGAGAAGATAAGTATCAATCGATCTTTGCTCGTCTTAGTTACACTGGGTTCTGTTGGTTGAACTCTGTTGAAGGACTAGTGCAGTTGTTTGTATGTCAGCGCATAAGTGTTAGTTGACAAACTAGTTTAAGGTTGAGTTTTTGTCTGTACTGATTCACCCCCCCCTCTCAGTACCGGTTTGGTACTATTCGTTCATTATTAAGTTATCAATTAGTATCAGAGCATCCTCTAGGTCCTCTATGTTATAAGCTTAACCACTTGAGGGAAAGATCCTGTTGTAATGATGAAGAGGGAAGGTTCAAAGTTTAACAAAGAAAATTTCAATATATCGAAAGACAGAATGAAGATTTACATCAAAAGCATGGGTGCTCAACACTGGAGCTATGTTGAGAATCCCTATATTACCCCTGGTTTAAGGTTGAGTTTTTGTCTGTACTGATTCACCCCCCCCTCTCAGTACCGGTTTGGTACTATTCATTCATCATTAAGTTATCAATTAGTATCAGAGAGTCCTCTAGGTCCTCTATGTTATAAGCTTAACCACTTGAGGGAAAGATCCTGTTGTAATGATGAAGAGGGAAGGTCCAAAGTTTAACAAAGAAAATTTCAATATATCGAAAGACAGAATGAAGATTTACATCAGAAGCATGGGTGCTCAACACTGGAGCTATGTTGAGAATCCCTATATTGCCCCTATCGATACTCTCACCGATGATCAAAAGAAAGAGATACAAGAAAATGGGCAAGTCATGGAAGCCCTTATTAGTAGTCTATCTGACATTGAGTTTATTGATGTTCAGGACAAGGTAAATCCCAAAGAGGTATGGGATGCTCTTGAAAATATCTATGGCAGTGATGAACATGTAAAACAGGCTAAGGAAGAAAGCCTGAGAGGGAAGTTTGAAGATATGCAGATGGTGAAGGTGAGACCATTCAACAGTATGGAATAAGAATCAAAACCGTTGTTGGAGATATCAAGAGTGCAGGTGGTAAAATAGAAGACTCCACTATGGTAAGCAAAGTCCTAAGATCCCTATTGTTGGTCTATGCAATAAGGGTTGCCGCTATTCAAGAGCTAAGATCAATAGACAAGACTCAAGTATCTTTGGACTCCATCATAGCAAAGTTGATAGCCTATGAGCTAAATAGTTTTGATGGCAGTGTTCAAAAGACTGAATCAGCTTTTAGAGCTTCTGTTGTACCATCCAGGAAAGGAAAAGAAGCAAGCACTAGTGGTGAACCAAGATAGAGCAGAGTAATGGATGATGAGGAGTTTCTGATGGAATTTGAAGCTCTTCTTGCCAGGAAATTTCCAAAAGGAATAGGTAAATACAAAGGTAAGCTCCCTTTGAAATTTTTTTCATGTAACCGGATAGGACATATTGCTATGAACTGTCCTAATAGTGACAACAAGGATAAACCGGAAAGATTTAGGAAATTCAAAGGAGGAAGCTGGAGAAACTATTTTGTTGCAGTTGATGAAGGTGTCACAGATGAGGAATCAGAAGATGAAGAGAATGAAGATATTGTGTTTGTTGTTTTAAAGGAAGATGTGTCAGACAAGAAGGCTCTTGTCTCCCACTTTGATAATTCCAATATAAGTACATGTCTTATGGCTAAGTTTGATGATAGTTGGATATGGCATAGGAGACTCTACCATGTAAACTTTGATAACATTGTAAAGGCCAGTAAGATTAAGGCAGTTAGAGGGTTGCCGGTGCTAAGCAAACTGGATAATACCTTGTGTAGAGAGTGTCAATTGGGGAAAACGTCTTCCTCAACCTTTAAAGGAAAATCTTTCACTGCTGACAACTTGCTTGATCTTGTGCATACTGATTTGTGTGGTCTAATGAAAACTAGGAGTGTGCCTGGTGATAGGTACTTCATGATTCTCACTGATGACTGCTCAAGAATGATGTGGGTCACATTCTTGAAAGACAAGTCTAAAGCCTTTGTGAAGTTCAAAGCTTTCATATAATTAGTGGAGAAGGAAAGTGGTAAAAGAATCAAGTGTCTCAGAACTGATCAAGGAGGGGAATTCACTTCTCGTGAATTCAACAAGTATTGTGAATAATTTGGCATCAAAAGGTAACTATCTACCCCCTAGACTCCATAGCAGAATGGCCTAGCAAAGAGGAATAAACGGACTGTGGTTGAAGCAGCTAGAACCATATTGATTCAAAGAAAAGTAGCTCACACCTTTTGGAGAGAAGCGGTAAGCACTGCAGTCTACATAATGAACCGGGTACTCATAAAGAAAGGTAAGGATAAAACTCCTTATGAGTATTGGACCGGTAAGACACATGTGGTTAGCTACTTTAGAATGTTTGGTAGCAAATGTTACATCAAGAGAAGTGAACACCAGAGAAAATTTGATGTGAAATGTGATGAGGGAATATTCCTAGGATATTCCACCAAGAGCAAATCTCTCAAGTGTTTCAACAACAGGACTCAGAGAATTGTGGAAAGCATCAATGTAAGAGTTGATGAAACCTCTAAGAAAACTGAGGAAATCAGTAGTGTGCAAGTAGTAAGTGAACCGGTTGCAACCTTCTGGGAACTATTTGTCAGTCAACCGAGTACCACTAATAGTGTTCTTGAATCAGTGAATGTTGATACTGATGAAGATGAGGATGAAGAGGAAAAGCAAGAAGAACCAGTCAAGACTATTCCTCGGTATGTCAAGCTGAATCATGATCCTAAGCAGATCATTGTAGATAAGGATATAGGAATCCTTACAAGAAGAAAGATCAGAGAAAACTCATGTTTGATCTCTGAATTTGAGCCTAAGTCAATCCAAGAGCCTCATAAAGATGAAGACTGGATCAAGGCAATGGAAGAGGAACTTGACCAAATAGAGAAAAATGGTACATGGTCCTTGGTACCCAGACCGGAACATAAAAATGTCATTGGCACCAAATGGGTGTTCAGAAACAAGCTAAATGAGGATGGCACAGTGATGAAGAACAAAGCCAGATTGGTGTGCAAAGGATATGCTCAAGAAGAAGGAGAAGACTATGGAGAAACCTTTGCTCCTGTAGCCAAATTGGAAGGAGTTTGTATGCTTCTTGCATATGCAGCTTTTAAAGGATACAAAGTATATCAAATGGATGTAAAATCTACATTTCTAAATGGTGTACTTGAAGAGGAGGTGTATATAGAGCAACTAGATGGGTTTGCCCTATCTGAAGATAGTGACATGGTGTGTAGGCTACATAAAGCCTTATATGGTCTAAAGTAGGCACCTAGAGCATGGTATGAATGTCTACATTCCCATCTTGTGAAGATTGGATTTGAGAGAACAAGTGAAGATAGCAATATCTACTTGAAATCTGAAAGAGATCAAATCCTGATTAGTGAAGTTTTTGTTGATGACATTATCTTTGGTGGAGATGACAAGATGAGTCATGAGTTTGCTGATGAGATGAAGGAAGAGTTTGAGATGTCATTCAACAGATCCAACAGATGAAAGATGGAATCTTTATCACTCAGTCCAAGTATGTCAAAGAGGTGTTGAAGACCTTTGGCATGGAAGATAGCAAACCGGTTGGTACACCGATGGTGACCGGTTGCAAATTATCAAAAGAGGATGATTCCACATTAGTTGATGAGAAGAAATACTAATCAATGATTGGTAAGTTGCATTATGTAATGCATAACAGACCAGATATTGCACATGCAGTTGGTATTACTGCAAGGTTCCAGAAAAATCCAAGAGAATCCCACTTGGTTGCAGTCAAGTGGATTCTTAGGTATCTGAAGCGAATAGTTGACTATGGATTGTGGTACCCATATAGAAATGATTTCAACCTGAAAGTATTCACAGATGTTGACTGGGAAGGTAATGTGGATGATCAAAAAAGCACAACCGGTGGTGCATTCTTTCTCGGTGGTAGACTGGTCTCATGGATGAGTAAGAAGCAGAGTTGTATCTCTCAGTCTATAATGGAAGCAGAGTATGTTGCAGCTTTCATGAACTGCACTCAAACAATCTAGATGAAGCATGTTTTAGATGGCTTCAAAATCCCTATATCTGAACCGGTAAGTATATTCTGTGATAACACAAGTGCTATCAATATTTCAAAGAATCTGGTTTTACATTCTAGAACCAAGCATTTTGAGCTTAAGTATCATTTCTTGAGGGAAAAGGTTCAGAATAAAGAGATTGCACTGGAACATGTTTCCAGTAAGGAGCAATTAGTAGACATATTCACCAAGCCTCTCCAAAAGACTAAATTTGTGTATTTAAGAGGTGAATTGGGGGTATTGCCCCTTCATGAGGTAAATTAAAAGTATTTGTTCCACATCAGTCAGGTATTGTATACTCAAATTTTTTTTTGATTGATGTGTTGAAGGATGCTACTCCTCAGGGGGAGCAACATAATGGAATAGGGATGTTTGTGCCTCCACTTTGGCATTGTTGTCAAAGGGGGAGAAGAAGTGTAGCAGAGAAGATATCTGCAGAAATTGGGGAGAAGATGAGTTTGCAGAAAGATATCTTTGTATATTGCCATCAATCCCAAAGGGGGAGATTGTTGGCATTATGTGAACCGGTATGAGGACATAATGATATTATATGTTCTCATTGATGTCAATATGTGATATGAAGAGAGAACTGGCATATGTGAGAACCGGTATATATGCCAAAGTAAAGCAGTATATTTGTTCAAGGTGAACCGGCATGTAGTCATGGGAACCGGCACATGGAAGTATTGTATGACTACCAATTGGTAGGTAGTTTCCACTTCAAGATTTCCAGATGGAGTATCTTACGCCTGTGTGACTCAATCAGTGATCTTTATGTGATGAATTTAGCATGATAATGAAGAACATATAGTGTTGTCATGTAAGCTTTGTGCGTGTGAAGGATCTTGAATAAAGAAGAGTGTTCCTATCTACCTCAGGAATGTGCAAAGTCTTTAAACGGTGATAACATGTGATGGGTTATCAGCCGCCATGAAATTGGTGGAAAATGAATGATGGAGAATGTCTTGAGATTGGATCAAGACTGTTGCATTCAATACAGTATGATCAACAGTCAGGATTGAACCATTTGAATTCCTTAACCTATTAGGTTTAGGGTTTAGGGTTTATGCTTCTGACCTAACTGTTTTCTATAAGGTCAATGTTGTGATTCTTTCAGAGTTTGTTGGCAAAAGTTGTGTGTGTGTATCTAAGAGAAGAGATACGTGATTCTTGCCAGACCAAAGGAGAGAAGTCATATCTACAGAGTGTAAGTGCAGAAGGTGAAGAGGAGCTTAAGCGGATCTACATTGGCATTGAGTGCTATTATCAGTTATTGATATACCTGTTGATCTTTAACTACTTCAATAGTTGTGAAATCCCTTAACAGGGTAGCCTTAACTAGCTTGTTGAAAATCCTCTAACAAGGTAACTCAAAGCTACTGAGTCATTGATATCCTTTAGCTATTGAGTTCTTGAAATCCTCTAACAAGGTACCCTTAATAGGGTTTAACCCTTAATCGGGTATTGTAGCCATCCCTTAACTAGGTGATCCCTAATAGGATCAGTTCCTAATAGAACCTATTGTATTTGTCTTTAACCGGACAAGGCTCCTAACAGAGCAGACTTCCAAAGAGTTCAAAAACAAGCTTGTGGGTATTCATCCCCACCGTGGTTTTTCCCAGTTGGGTTTCCATGTGAAAAATATGTGGGTCATGTGTGATGTTATGATTGTTTTCTGATGAAGTGGTGATGCATGTTTATCTTGTTGTAATATGTACATCTTTGATGGTAGATTGCATGTTCATGCATTAGAGTGAAATGGGAATGAAGATTTAGATTAAATGAGAAGATAAGTGTCAATCAGTCTTTGCTTGTCTTAGTTACACTGGGTTCTACCGGTTGAACTCTTTTGAAGGACCAGTGTAGCTGTTTGTTTGTCAGTGCATAAGTGTTAGTTGACAAACCGGTTTAAGGTTGAGTTTTTGTCTGTACTGATTCACCCCCCCCCCCCCCTCTCAGTATCGGTTTGGTACTATTCATTCATCATTAAGTTATCATCAAATGGTATTACAAAACCATGGGCCAAAACTACCCAAAAAGTGGTGCATGTTTTACCTCCAATCCAATATGGCATGTGATGTATCAAAATGAACACAAACACATGTAGCTCCACTTATATAGCTCATTTATGTGTCCAACATAATTTTATATTTTTTATTTTAGGAGACCCAACTTCTAGAGGCCATAAATTTTGAACTAATCATTGAATTGATGAACAATTAGAAGTGTCAAAAAGCTCATGCAATATGCAATATGCACTATGTAGCTATAATTGGCTACAGTGATTATAGACACTTTCAGACCATTTTGGAGTCTCTAAGGCTTTTAAAATTGACTTCAAAACTTTTATTCGCAACATCCAAAAATGAAAACTTTAATATCTTCAAATCTAGACATGATCTTGCAACAAAAATTTATTGGCATGCATATCTAGCCAATCTGAAGCTCTAGGGAAAATTTCAGACCAATTCATTCTCAAATGAAAACTTACTAGTTATAAATAATAACCTTATGTAAATTCAAGGTTGAGACACCATTTTCCTAACATTCTCTCACTTGTCAAACACCTTGCAAGAGTAAAGAGAATATCTACACCATAATTTAATTGTTAGGGCCTATGAGGCCCATAGACTCCGAACACCATCTAAAATTCTTTATGTCCACAAGCTTAGTTAAAGAATCTACAAAATTCATCAAAGTCTCTACCTTAACAAGATTTAGCCTACCATCCTCAACAATATCTCTAAAAAATGATATTGAACATCAATGTGCTTGGTCCTAGCATGAAAATTCAGGTTCTTAGCTAGTAAGATCACACTCTGACTATCACAATAAACTATTATTGCACCTCATTTCATTCCAATATTTGAACACAATCTCTTAATGGTGCAGGAGTACCTAAGGGACCTATAAGGTCTAACATGTCTATAAGGCATGGATGGATATAATGAGGGTCATTTGAGACCTAAAAAAATTTAATAAGGCATGTAAAGCCAATATTTATCATGGTTGAGTCAAGTTGAGTCAAGTTGTCTAGTTGTGTCAAAATTGTCAAAATTGTGTCAATGTTGTCAAATGAGCAAATTTATGTAATAAATGTTAAGAAGGCATATTAGGTGTCAATTTGGGGTACATCAAGTATTTTAAATATTTTTAAGTTATTAGGTTAATTTTTTGATGTCATAAAGTCAATTTGAGAAAGTTTTTCTAGTTATGTCAAAAATTGTCAATTTTTGCAATTTCAAAATGGTGGATTTCCAAAGGCTAGTTGGTTATTGTGTAGTTATGGGAGTTATTTTTGGTTTGGGGGGTCAAAACACATTTAAATACATTCTTCCCACATGAGGATAGTTTTCTGGAGTTTATTTTAGAGATTGATCTTTGTAATACAAAACTGCTGCAATAAAATTCAATGTTTTCCCCAGCATTCTTGAGTGAAATCTGAAACATATTATTGTTTTATCTCTTCATTTTGATCTGAACTCTTTTAAAGGTGTTTTGTATATGTTTAGATAATTATTTTAAGTCATTTGGAAGGTTTATTCAATTCATTTGGTGCATATATAGTTGATTGTCCCAAAACTAGTGTTGTAGGTGCTTGTTTGTGTTGATTTCGGAGTCAAAACAAAGTTTTATGGCTCATTCCTCTTTATGTATTTTTTGTTTCTTTAGGAATGAGTCTCTAATGGTTTATTATATACTAAAATTCAGGTAAAAGTGTAGGGATGGAGTTGTCATCAAGGGTGATCACCTTTTGAGTGCAAGTTTGTGTGAGAAAGGTGCATGGGAATGGAGGCTTAGGTGTAGCACTAGGAGTTTGGCCTTAATGAGTGTAGTATATTAGTATGGAATATGTTATTAAATTTAAAATACATGGTTGATCATGAAGGAGAAGTTCTGGAAGTGATTGGAAGAGTGGATTTGAGGAGGCCCTAGTTTTGAAGGCCTAAATAGGAGGGTTTGGGGTTTGACATATCAAACGAGAGTGGCTGCCCAAAAAATCTTAAAATCATTTTATTTGAGACTTATCCTAAGACTTTTTTATTTTTTTGAATATAGGGGCGTTTATATGTTTTTACTTGCTTTGTAAAAGTGGCCTAATTAGGCAATAGCAGGGTATTGGTCCATGCAGTTGGTCCAAAAGAAAAATATCTTATTTTTACATATGTTAAATAACTTTCAAAAGGGTATCATAAAATGTAATTTTTTGTCAAATTTTTTTAATAATGTTTAGTAAAGGGCATATTACCCGTTGAATAGGGCTCCTAGGAATTGGCCTACCTAGTTACCCGGGTAAGGGTTAGTAAGTGAAACAATTGATTGGGTGTGTATAGCCTATTGAGTAAGATTTTTTAGAGTGTGAGAAGACCCTAGGAAGTGTTGTTTCAATTTGTGGAATTCGGTATCAAGTTTTGGTGCTCTGAAGGGACTTTGTGTGGAAGGAAACCTAGTGAACCCTTGGGGCTTGAAGACCAAAGTGTAAGACCAATTGATATTTGAGAAAGGACCTAATACCTCTTCATAACTTAAGCCAAATTTCTTCTTTACAAGCTTGAGTAACTACCATATACTCAACTTCAATAGTGGACAAAGCAACCAAAGCTTATCACTTACTCATCCAGCTAATTTCACCACCAAATTAAGTAAACACATAGGCACTAGTGGATTTGTCTGATATCAATATCACCTACCCAATATAAATCTACATTACCATGAATATCAAGGGATATATCATCTCCTATAAAGTTACCATCATAACATAAAGAATACTCTGAGGTACCCTTCGAATTTCTAAAAATTATTTTAATTGCATCTCAATGAACTCTATGTAAGGAAGTAAAGTAGAGAAACAACTTCGTACACTAACCATGAGAGGAGGGTAATGCAAAAAAATTTTAAAATCATCACAACTATTACAAAAAACATAAATAGAAATAATAACATTCAAACCATAATACAATGATTTATGTGGGGAAGACCCTTTCGAGAGAAAAACCCCACACTCCAAAAGTCGACCAATATATTATTCCGTAATAAAAAATAGATTATAATATACTTGTAGAGAAATTTATTCACAAGAGTACCACTAATTAGAGATTCATAGGTAACTCAATAGCAATAAGGCTCTTACACACAACCTCTATCTCGCGCACCTCATATATAAGAGATACAATACAAGAAACTGTCAAACAGTATTACAAAACCATGGGCTAAAACCACCCAATAAAGTATAACCAGCCTTATCTTTAATCTAGATGCTCTATGATGTGTTAAAAAACACATCAACATGTGTTCCTCCCTTTTACAGCTCATTTATGTGTATGATACAAATTATATTTCCTATTTTAGGAGTACAAATTTCTATAGGCCACAACTTGTGAACCGTGTGTCTGATTGACAAACTGTTTGAAGTGTCAAAAAGCTCATGAAGTGCTCTATTGCCTCATAAAGTGATACACCATTTATGCCCACTTTTCAAGGTTTTTCAAAGGTTCTAACATCCCCAAAATTAATTTTAAACCTTTAATTACACCCCTCCAAAACATAAACTTTAATATCTTCAAAACTAGTTGTGATCTTGCGACAAAACTTTACCGACATGCTTATCTAACCAAATAGAAGCTTCTAGGATAATTTCACACCATTTCATGCTCAAATAAAAACTTACTATAAATAGTAACCTCATGTAAATGCAAGGTTGAGACACCATTTTCCCAACAATCTCTCACTTGTCGAACACCTTGCAAGAGAAAAGGGAGTATCAACACAATGAATCAATTGCTAGGGGCCATGAGGTCCATAAAATCTAAACACCATCTAAATTTCTCTATGCTCACAACCTTAGTTAAAGAATCTGCAACATTTATCAAAGTTTCTACCTTAACCAACTTCACCCTACCATCTTTGACAATATCTCTGACAAAATAATACTGAACATCAATGTGTTTAGTCCGAGCATGAAATGTTGGGTTCTTAGCTAGGCAGATTGCACTCTAACTATCACAATATATATGAACATGGTCTATTAAGCTAAATTACCTCTTTACAAGCATGAGTATCTACCATATACTCTGCTTTAGTAGTGGACAAAGAAACCATAGCCTATCGCTTACTTATCCAACTAATTTCACCACCAAATAAAGAAAACACATAAGCACTGGTGGATCTTCTTCTATCAATATCACTTGCCCAGTCTGAATCCACATAACCATGAATATCAAGGTAAATCATGTCTCCAACTAAATTACCATGATACACAAATAATACTCTAAGGTACCCTTCGAATATCTCAAGACTCTTTTGATTGCATCCCAATTAACTCTATCAGGATTAGACATATATTTGGACAGAACTCCCACTGCTTGGGCAATGTGTGGTCTAGTACAGACCATAGCATACATCAAACTTCCAACTGCACATTGGTAAGGAACTTTTCTCATGTTTTCCATCTCTAATAGGGATGTAGTACAATCTACAACAAATAATTTTGTTCCAACTATAAAGAAACACACAATGGTCTACAATCATGCATGTTGAACCTTTGTAACACTAAATTTACATACTTACTCTAGCCTAGACATAGCTTTTTGTTCACTCTATCTCTTTTAATTTCCATCCCAAGAATGTTCTTTGTTGCACTAAGATCTTTCATTTCAAATTTAGTAGCAAGCTGAGACTTCAGTTCTGAAATCATACATTTCCCTTTACCAATGAATGACATATCATCAACATACAATGCAATAAATAGGAAATGATCACCATAAGATTTATAATAAACACAGTGATATAATTTAGAACATTCAAATCCCAAACTCAACACATATGTATCAAATTTCCGGTACCACATCCTAGGACTCTATTTGAGGCCATACAAAGATTTCTTTAATTTACAGACCAAATTACTTTTACCTTTCACCACATAGTTCTCTGGCTATGTCATATAAATATCCTCCTCCAAATCACCATGAAGGAAAGTAGTTTTCACATCCATTTTATCAACCTCTAAATCATAAGAAGCAGCAATAGAAAGCAAAAATCTAGTGGATGTCATTTTTGCAAAAGGAGAAAATATCTCACCATAATCAACACCCTCAACCTGAGAGTAGCCTTTTGCAACCAACCTCGCTTTATACTTCTCAATGCCTCCATCTGAACCAATCTTTTTCTTGAACACCCATTTACAACCAACAGGTTTACTTCCTTCAAGCAATGGTACAAGATCACATGTATCATTCTTTTTCAAAGTTGTCATTTCTTCTTCCATAGCAATCTTCCATAATTTTGCATCATTCATACCTAATGCCTCTTCTATAGACTTTGGTTCATCCACATTAGTATTCAAAGAAAAAAATACATCTCCAACCATCATCAGGTGAATACCATTCAGGTGGTTGTCTATGTCTTGTAGACCTTTGAACAAGCTAAGTTGGAGGTTCTTCCTCCTCTTCTGAAGATTCAGAGCTAGACAAGCTCTCCTCAACTTCTTGCCTATCTAGGGGTCTCGATTCAACTCTTTCAGGTGTAGAAGGGAATTGAATCACATCTTCCTTTTTAGTCTATTATGGTTGTAATTTAATAGAAGGAGACTTAATTTCTCTAAAAATAACACTTCTACTATGAATTACCTTTTGTGCAACAGGGTCCCAGAGCTTGTATCATTTCACACCATAACTGCACCCGATGAAGATACACTTCACAACCTTGTTTTCCAACATTGTCCGCTTCTCCTTTGGTACATGTGCATATGCCTCACAACCAAAAACTCTAAGATGTCTCTATGAAGGCTTTTGACTTGACCATGCTTCCATAAGCATTTTATCAACAAGAGTTGACGTAGGAGACATGTTAATCAAGTAGCAAGTAGTGGCAACAGCTTCAGCCTAAAACTTTTGTTCTAGACTAGCACCACTCAACATACTCCTAGCCTTCTCCATTAGTTTCCTATTTATTCTTTCTCCAACTCCATTCTGTTGTGAAGAATACAGATTTGTCTTATGTCTTTTAATGCCATAGTCTTTACATAATCTATCAAAATCATTAGAGATAAATTCACCGTCATTATCATTCCTCAAACATTTAATTTTCTTTCGAGTCCACAACTCAACCATTGCTTTAAATTATTTAAATTGACTGAAAGCTTTAGATTTACTCTTTGGAAAATATACCCATGTCCTTCTACTAAAATCATCAATAAATGAAATATAATATGTGAATTTTCCAATCGAAGGAGCATCTACAAGACCAAACACATCAGAAGGAATAAGATCCAAAACACCACAAGTTTTATGAGAACTTGAATAAAACTGGACACGGTTTTATTTTTCATAAATGCAATGCTCATAGAAATCAAAGTCAAGATTATAATCATTCAAACCTTCAACAAGGTTTTTATTTTTCAAGGTCCTTAGACCCTTTTCTCCAATGTGGCCAAGCCTCTGGTGCCATAACATAGTCTTCTCTACAGGTAACTTTTCTTTAGAAGAAAGAGCACCCTTAGGTACCCAAAAGCCATTTCCATCTACTGAAGGTGAAACCTTCAAATCTTTCAATGAAGTATCCATGGATTTACTTTTTATAGAAGTGCTATTACACTCAATAGTATATGTGTCTAGCTTATACAAAGTGCTAAACTTGACACCTCTAGCAATTACCATAGCACCCTTAATCATCTTACATCCTGCTTCAGAAAAGACTACCTATACACCCACATCTATCATTTTGCTCACAAATAAAAGATTTCATTTTAATCAAGGGATATGTTGTTACGGTTTCAAGCAGATCTGAAGCAAATATGAACTAACAATTATATGTAGATTTAAATACAAAAGATAAAGGAATAAAATAGGACACAGATAACACAAAGATTTAACGTGGTTCACCCAAAATGGGTTACGTCCACCATACACAGCCGTCCAATCTTTCTTATTATCCAGCAAAAATAGTACATCAACCTTCCCCTGCCTTAAACATCCCAGCCGCTTATAACATGTGTTTAGGGCAACAAACAAAGTCGACCTTTTTAGGGTTTTATTACAATGTCGATTTTCATCAACGAAAAAAACTGCAAAAAAGATCTCCACATTACTTTGCTGAGTGTACATTGTACGAAAAAAATGGCAAAAATGTGTTGAGTCTACAGTACTTTTCTGATCAGTCACCACATTTCAACAATCTCCCACTTGGAGACTGATTAGGCTCCACACTGAACAATGTCCAACTTGGAGACTGATACTACACGACACCACTGTACATGCAACATCCGCTAGATAAAACACTAGGACTCGACTGGTATAAATTCCACAATTATCAATCAAGAAGACCAACAGAAACTGATGAAGAAATCAGCTTCTCCTATGGAACTGCCTTCATGAACATATCAGCAGGATTCTCACTTGTGTGAATCTTCTCAAGCCTTAACTGACCCTCCTCCAAAATAGTCTAGATGAAGTGGTACCTAAGATGAATGTGCTTTGTCCTTGAATGAAAAGTAGAGTTCTTCACAAGATGAATGGCACTTGGCTATCAGTATACAATGGGCAATCCTCCTATGTCTGACCCAATTCCTCCATAAAACATTGTAACCAAATTATCTCCTTGTTGGCTTCTATAGCAGGAACATACTCAACTTCAATGGTTGAAAGTGCAACAACCTTTTTTAGCCTAGAAATCCAACTGACTACAGTTCCCCCTATAGTAAAAACATACCCTATAGTGCTCCTCCGTGAATCAATATCACTGCCAGATCAGAGTCAACAAATCCACTCAAAGCAGCATTAGATCCTTTGAAACATAATGCCTTCGTAGTGGTTCCTTTCAAATACTGAAGGATCCATTTCATAGAATTCCAATATTCCATACCTGGATTACTCATAAACCTGCTCACAACTCCCACTGCATGTGAAATATCTAGCCTTGTGCATACCATTGCATACATCAAACTGCCAATAGCTGATGAATACGGGATGTTAGACATTTTATTTATCTCTTCCTATGTCTTTGGGCACATCTCCTTAGTCAATTTGAAATGACTAGCCAAAGGTGTATTAACTGCTTTTGCATCATGCATATTAAATCTTTTCAACACCTTCTTTATATACTCACTTTGGGACAAATTCAAGGTTCTACTTTTTCTGTCCTGTGTAATCCTCATACTCAAAATTTTCTTAGCTGTACCCAAATCCTTCATAGCAAATGACCTGGCTAATTTATGTTTAAGATCATTTATGTGTTGCATGTTAGACCCAACAACAAGCATGTCATCAACATAAAGCAACAGGATAATATAACTGCCATTATCCAATCTCTTAAAATATACACAATGATCAGAATGACATCTATGATAACCATGTTTAGCCATGAAACTATCAAATTTTAAATACCATTGTTGGGGTGCTTGCTTTAGGCCATACAAACTTTTCTTCAACCTGCACACCAAGTTCTCCTTACCTTTGACCTCATATCCCTGTGGTTGCAACATGTAAATTTCCTCCTCCAAATCTCCATGGAGAAAAGTTGTTTTCACATCTAATTGTTCAAGATGTAAATCATCTATAGCCACAAAACTAAGTATAGTTCTAATTGAAGTCATTTTTACAACTGGAGAAAATATTTCATCATAATCTATACCCTTTTTCTATGCAAAACCTTTTACCACAAGTTTGGCCTTATATCTTTTCTAACCTCCTTCCTCCTCCTTTAGCTGATAAACCCATTTGTTAGACAAGACTCTTTTTTCTGCAGGTAAAGGGACTAATTCCCAAGTCTTATTTTTCATCAAGGAGTCCATCTCCTCTTTCATGCCTAGCTCCCCCTATTGTTTGGCATCCACCTGCATTACTTCTTCATATTCTTCTAGTTCACCAGAATCAATTAATAATATAGAATACAAAGAAGGAGAAAATCTTTCAGGGGGTCTACTTGACCTCATAGAACATCTAACACTTGCAGGATTTTGTGGGACATTTTGTTGTTGTTGAGCATCCAGTACCTATGGCATTTCATTTTCAGGAATCTCATCCAACACCACATATTCTTGCTTGTCCTGTTGATGTTTTTTTTCCTGCATTTGTTTTTTATACATAACCTTCTCATTGAATATAACATCTCTACTTCTAGTTATTTTCTTATTTTCAAAATCCCATAACCGATAGCTATATTCATCTATCCCATATCTAATGAAGGTACATTTCTGAGATTTAGCATCAAGCTTGGTTCTGTTTTCTTTATCAACATGGATAAAAGCTTCACAACCAAAGGTTTTCAGAAAAGAATAATTTACATTTTTAACAGTCCATGCCTCCTCTGGAATATCACCATCCAAAGGGGTTGAAGGTCCTCTATTTATCAAATAGATAGCAGTATGTATAGCATCTGCCCAAAAATGTAAGGGCAATCCAACATGCAATCTCATGCTCCTCGCACGTTCCATGATAGTCCTATTTATTCTCTCTGACACACCATTTTCCTGTGGAGTTCCTAGAACTATCTTCTACTTTCGAATCCCATTTAAGGAGCAGTAATCTTCAAATGCTTTGCTACAATACTCACCTCCATTATCCAATCTGAGACACTTCAACTTTTTTCTTGTCTCATTCTCAACCAAAGCTTTCCATTTCTTAAAAGTTTCAAAAACATCTGATTTTTGTTTTAGGAAATATACCCATGTTTTTCTGGTTGAGTCATCAATAAAAATAACATAATAACAAGAGCCACCAAGAGATGATACCTGAGCCGGTTCCCATACATCTGAATGCACAAGCTCTAACTTCTCACTCTTCTTCTTTTTCCCAACCTTGACAAATCTAACTCTATTTTGCTTACCATAAACACAATTTTCACATAACTCTAAATCAATCTTCTTTAGTCCTAGCAATAGATTTCTGGAGTGATGTATTTTCATCCCTTTCTCACTCATGTGCCCAAGCCTATGGTGCCACATTATCAAATCTATTCTTGCAACATTTATTGTTGTTGTCTCTATAGTAACTTTATCTATAGCAGCTAAGGTAGAGTAAGTGTTACCAGTACACAGATATAATGTGCCTACCTTTGCACCTTTAGCTACTACTAATGATCCCTTAGTGACCTTCCAGATACTATCTAAGAAGGTAACTATGCAACCTTCACTACCTAGTTGCCCTGCAAAAATTAAATTTCTTCTTAAGTTAGGAACATGTCTCACCTCCTGCAAAAACCAGTCATTTCCATTCTGCAACTTGATCTTTATCTTTCATTTTCCAACAATTTGGCAGGGCTCATCATCACCCAAATATACCTGTCCAAAATCACCTTGAATATAATCTAGAAAATATTTTCTATGGGGTGTAGCATGAAATGAAGCCCCAGAATCTATTACCTAGGAATCATTAACATTATCCAAACATAAGATTAAAGCATCTTGTAAAGTATTACTTGCAATATTAGCTTCCTTACTGTCATTTTCATTTTTGTCTCCTTCTTTATTTTTTTGAGACCAACAGTCTTTCTTTAGATGACCAAGCTTTCTGTAGTACCAGCAATCTTTCTTTCATCTAGATTGAGAGCGTCCTTTCTTTGACTTCCCTCGTGACTTCACATTCCAAGGGCCTTTTCCTCTTTCCTTTGATCTTCCTCTGTTCTCCACATTCAAAACACTACTTGATGATGTTGGAGTCTCACCTGTGCTTTTCCTTTGCATTTCCTCACTTAGGATAACACCAACAATATCATCAAATACCAAAGTATTTTTTCTAGAGACAGAGTTACTTATAGCCATAACTAAGCTATTCCATCTTTCTAGCAAAGAACATAAAATCAAGAGAGCCCTAACCTCTTCTGCAAAAGTAATTTTTACTGAAGACAATTGACTAGTAATTGTATTAAATTCATTTAAGTGCTCTGCTACAGATCCTCCCTCACTCATTTTCAAATTAAACAAATGCTTCATAAGAAATACCTTATTCGAAGCCGAGGGTTTCTCATACAACTTAGCCAATTTCGCCATCAAATCTATAGCTGTTTTTGCTTTTGTTATATTGAAAGCTATAGATGGTGCAAGGCACAATCGAATGGATCCTAGTGCCTTTCTATCTAAAATGTCTCATTCTTCATCTGATATTGCCAGAAATCCTTTTGATACAGGTAATCCTCCATCTGCATTTTCCATAACTGATTATTTTGGCCGTTAAATTTTTTGACCTTGAATTTGGAATCCTCCATTACTCCCACTCAAATCTGAAAGTCCTGTCAATTTATAGAAAACCTCTCTTTGATACCAATTGTTAGGGTTTCAAGCAGATTCGAAGCAAATATGAACTAACAATTATATGCAAATTTAAATACAAAAGATAAAGGAATAAAATAGGACACAGATAACCCAAAGATTTAATGTGGTTCACCCAAAATGGGTTACATCCACCATACACAGCCGTCCAATCTTTCTTATTATCCAGCAAAAATAGTACATCAACCTTCCCCTGCCTTAAGCATCCCAGCCACTTATAACATGTGTGTACAGTACTTTGCTGATCAGTCGCCACATTTCAACATATGCAACACACCATTAATCTTTTTTATTCCATCATCAGAAAACTGATTCTAACTTTACCTCGGCCAATAATGTATAAATGTGAATCATGACCCAAGTACACCTTACCTCCATTAAATTTCTCATATTCATAAAACCAATCTCTATTAGAATTCATATGAAAAGATGCACCTGAGTCAATTAACCAAGCATCATTACCTGCATAAGTCAACAAAGTTGCAATGAATGAATCGCCATCTTCCTTCTCAAACTCAGAATCAAAATCAAAATTTTTCTTTTTCTTCTTTTTTTCTTCTTTGCATTCCTTATGGATGTGACTTGGTTTACCACAATTCCAACAAATGAATTTGGACTTTCTAGGAGACTTCGATCTCCCTCTAGATTTGGACTTATCACGATTCTCATTCTTCTTGCCTTTCTCCTTAGGTCTTCCATGAATAGTTAGGGCTTCCTTTGAACTGATGGATACCTTCCTCCACATCTCTTCATCAAGTAGGGAACCCACCACATCTTTAGATTTCAAAACAACAGAAGTACTACTAATAGCCATAACAATAGAATCCCACAAATCAAGCAAAGAACAAAGCAAGATCTGGTATTTCTCCTCTCTATCCATCTTAACACCGATAGATACCAATTGAGCCACCAACATATTGAATGCTTCTAGGTGGTCTTCAATTCATCCACCTTCTTCCATCTTCAAGGAATACAATTTCTTCCTTAAGAAAATTTGATTTAATAAAGATTTCCCTTGATACATTTTGCCAAGATTAGTCCATAGCTTCTTTGTAGAGTTTTCTTCATGCAAATTGATCAGAATAGAGTCTTCCAGACACAGTCTGATTAGACCCTTTGTATTTCATTATATAACATCATACTAAGTCACTGCAGTAGGATCTGAGGGTCTTTGGACATTTGCATCAACAACATTTCACAGATCTCAATTTATTAGCAGATCTTCCATCTTCAACTTCCACATCTCAAAATTCATTCCATTAAATTTCTCCACCTCTATTCTCCCTAACGAACTTGCCATCTAAAAATTATAGCAACAAGATCAAAAAGTTTGTTCTGCACAAGCTCCCACTCAAATTTGGATTAGTTCAAAAAACCCAACAACCCACAACTGAAACCAAAGATGATCAGGCTCTGATACCACTTATAAGATAAGTAGCGGAACAACTTCCAACACTAACCTTGAGAGGAGGTTAATACAAAAAAAAATTACAATCATCACAATAGTTACAAAAAATTGAAATAGATATAATAGCATTCAAACCATAACACAATGATTTATGTAGGGAAAACCCTTTCGGGAGAAAAACCCCACACTCCAAAAGTCATCCAATATATTATTCAAGAATCAAAAATAGATTAAAATATACTTGTTGAGAAATCTCTTCACAGGAGTACTAGTAATCAAAGATTCAGAGGTAACTCAATAGCCATAAGACTCTTACACAACCTCTATCTCACACACCTCATATATAGGAGATACAATACAAGAAACCATCAAAAAGTATTACAAAACCATGGGCTGAAACCACCCAATAAAGTATAGCCAACCTTATCTCCAATCTAGATGCCCTATGATGTGTTAAAACACACATCGACATATTTTCCTTCCTTTAACAGCTCATTTATGTGTTTGATACAAATTTTATTTCATATTTTAGGAGTATAAACTTCTGGAGGCCATAACTTGTGAACCGTGTGTCTGATTGACAAACCATTTGAAGCATAGAAAAGCTCGTGAAGTTATCTATCACCTTGTAAAATACTACACCATTTATGCCCACTTATAGGTCATTTTAGAGGGTCTAAAATTGCCAAAAGTAATTTTAAACCTTTAATTGCACCCCTTCAAAATGGAAACTTTAATATCTTCAAAACTAGTTGTGATCTTGCGATGAAACTTTACCGGCATTCTTATCTAACCAACCAAAAGCTTTTGGGATAATTTCGCACCATTTTGTGCTCAAATGAAAACTTACTATAAATAGTAACCTCATGTAAATGCAAGGTTGAGACACCATTTTCCCAACACTCTACTAGGATTACACATATATATTGAAAGAACTCTCATTGCTTGGGAAATGTATGGTCTACTTAAGGCTATAGCATACATCAAACATCCAATTGCAATCTATTAAGGTACTTTTCTCATGTCTTCCATCTTTTATGAAACAAATAACTTTGTTCCAACTATAAAAGGAACACAATATGGTCTACAATCTTGCATGTTCAACCTCTATAAAACTGAGTTCACATACTTCCTTTGGCCTACACATAAATTTCTATTCACTCTATCTCTTCTAATTTTCATCCCAAGAATGTGTTTAGCTGCACCAAGATCTTTTATTTTAAATTTTTTAACAAGCTAAGACTTTAGTTCTAAAATTATACTTTTCTCTTTACCAATGAATAGCATATCATTAACATATAATGTAATATATAGGAAATTATCACCATTAAATTTATAATAAGCAAAGTGATTTACTTTAGAATGATCAAATCCCAAATTGAACACATATGTATCAAATTTTTGGTACCGTATCTTTGTTTGAGGCCATACAAATATTTTTTCAATTTTCAAACCAAATTACTTTTACCTTTTACCATTTAATGCTCTGGATATGTCATATAAATATCCTCCTCCAATCATCATGAAGGAAAGCAGTTTTCACATCCATTTTCTCAACCTATAAATCATAAGTTGAAGTAATAGAAATCAAAAATCTAATGGACATCATTTTTGCAATAGGAGAAAATCTCATCATAACCAACACCCTCAACCTAAGAGTATCTTTTTGCAACCAAACTTTCTTTATACTTCTTGATACCTCCATCTAAACTAATCTTTTTCTTAAACACCCATTTGCAACCAACAATTTTTTAATTTTTCAAGAAAAGGTATAAGATCTCATCTCTCATTCTTTTTTAAAATTGTCATTTCTTCATCGATGGCAATCTTTCAAGATTCTACTTCATTCATACCTAATTCATCTTCTACAAATCTAGGTTCATACACATTATTATTCAAAGAAAAAATACATCTCTAATCATCAAGTGAATAACCTTCAAGTGGTTGTCTATGCTTTGTAGACCTTCGAACAAGATAAGTTGGAGGTTCCTACTCCTCTTCTAATGATTGACAATAAGATGAGATCTCCTCAACTTCTTGTCTATCTAGGAATCTAAATTCAAATTTATGAAGTGGTGAAATAAGTTTAATCAAAACTTGCTTTTTAGTTTGTTCTAACTACAATTTAACAAAAGGAGTGTTAGTTTCTCTAGAAATAATACTTCTACTATGTATCACCTTCTTCACAATAGGGTCCCAAAGCTGGTATCATTTCACACCATAACCATATCCAATGAAGATATATTTTACAACCTTTTTCTCCAACTTTTCTCATTTTTTCTTTGGCACATGGCATATGCCTCACAACCAAAGACTCTAAGATGTCTCAATGAAGGCTTATGAGATGACCATGCCTCCATAAAAAAATTATCAACAAAAGATGATGTAAGAGACCTATTAACTAGGTAGCAAGTAGTGGAAACAATTTTAGCCCTGAAATTTATTTCAAATCAACACCACTTAGCATATTCCTAGCCTTCTTTATCAATGTCATGATCATCCTTTTTGCAACTCTATTCCACTGTGGAGACTATGGAGTTTTATTCTATCTACGAATGCCACAATCTTCACATAATCTATCAAAATCACTAGATCAAAACTGACCACCATTATTAGTCCTCAAATATTTATTTTTATTTACAATCTTCAACTTAGCCATTGCTTTAAATTTTTTATATCAACTTAAAACTTCAGATTTACTATTTTGAAAATTATTTTGCATCCTGCATTAGAAAAGACTACCTACACACCTACATGTATTAGTTTTCTCACAAATAACACATTTTGAGCTAGTCTAAGGATATAAAACACACAATTAATCATTTTTATTCTACCATTGAGAAACCTAATTCTAACAATACCATGACCAACAATATCTAAATGAGAAGAATCACCTAAGTACATCTTACCTCTATTAAATTCTTCATATTCAAAAATAAATATCTATTGGAAGTCATATGAAAAGATACACCTAAGTCAATTACCCATGCATGACCTACATGAGTAGCTAAATATGCAATGAATGCATCACCATATTTTTACTCGAACTCGAAATCATAATCAAACTTCCTCTTTTTATTCTTTTCTTCTTTACAATCCTTGCAGAAGTGTTTATATTTACCACAATTATATCAAATGACTTTGAACATTCCAAAAGATTTAGATCTCCTCTTGGACTTGAATTTATCACGCTTCTCATTCTTCTTAACTTTTTCCTTAGGTCTTCCAAAAATAGTTAGGGGTTAATTTGAATTGATGGAATCCTTCCTCTACATATAATTTACCAACCAAGGCACCCACCACATCTTCAAACTTCAAAACAATAGAAGCACTATTGATATCCATAACAAGAGAATCTCATGAATCAAGCAAAGAACAAAACAAAATCTGACCTTCCTCCTCCTCCTCCATCTTGATACGTTAAGATGTCAATTGAGCTACTACCATATTTAACACTTCTAGATGGTTTGTAATTCATCCACCCACTTCCATTCTCAAGGAATACAATTTATGTTAGAGACTTATTGATTTGAGTAAGAAATTGTTGGCAATGTGTGTTGTCATTGATGTAGAGATGAATGTATGAATGTGTTATGTTTCATAGCTCCTCAATGATATCATAATGGATATAGAAGATGATAGAGATTATATTTTAGATGGAATTATGATTGGGAATACGATGATAAGCCATTCATTAGTGATGCGGTCTATCTAGAGGTCTATCAATTTGCATATATTTCTAGAGCTCTTGACTTATACAAATTATCATGGTATGTATTGTTTCTTATGTTTTGTCATATATTCTTATTGAAGCTAATTTTGTTGAGTTTACTTGTTGTGGAGAATATTATGTGATTATGTTGGTTCAATCTCATATTGTTGTTAAAGGAAAAATTTTGTAAGTGTTGAGTCTATGAAATTTCTATGACTATGGGTCAATATTTTGCTCTGCATTTCTTTGCAGTGCATCAGATCATTGTGTAGATCTAGATATCCAATATTTAGTTGATTTGTTCCTATATAGAAGAAGTTATACTTGTCTGATCATCATGTTTTAGTTTGTTGGAAATACAGTTTCAAGTCATACAATAGAATGCTTTTCATTCACGTGCATGGATACTATTGTCATTTTATGATACCCTTGGTCCATCAATGAGAATGGATCAAAGATATGTTCTATGGACTAGCGCTACCCCAGTTGATCAAAGAGAAAACACTGGAATCATGAAGTATGAAGTGTTGTCTCCATGGAACTTCTGAACCCTGAGATTTTGAGGTTTCTTCTCTTTGCCTTCTCTCGGAGCTCTAGAACCCCGAGGTTCCAAAGTTCCTTCCCTTGCTACCTCTTTCTTCTCCCCAAAACTTTGGAACCTTGAGCTTCTGAAGTTGCTCTCCTTCTTTCCCTTTTTCTTCTTCTCCCTGGAACTCTGGAACCTTGAGGTTCTGAAGTTCCTTCTTTTTTTCTCCCCTTTCCTGGAACTCCGGAACCCCAATGTTTCAAAGTGCCTTTGCACATTTCCCCAGAACTCTGAGGTTCTAAAGTTCCCTTCCCTTACCTTCCCCAAAACTCTGAAACCCCAAGGTTCTGAAGTTCCTTCCCTCTTTTCCTTTTCTCTCTAGTTCCTTTCCTTCTCTTCCTCTCTCTATCCTAGAACTTTGGAACCCCGAGGTTCCAAAGTTCTTTCCTTAGCATTTTGAAGTTCTTCAGAATTTTGGAAACCCAAGGTTCCGAAGTTCCATGCTGCTCTCCTTTATCCTATCACATAACTTGGGAACCTTGAGGTTTCAAAGTCCTTCCCTTATCTTCCTCGCTTCGAGAGTCCGAGCTTTCGAAATCCCCAGAATTCCTTCCAACTAGTGACACTTCCAGATAGCGTGATCAACACTTAAGGCTTTTAATGCTTCGACAATTTTGGTGACTTGTGCACTTTCTTTTATGGAGCCACAAGGGTGGAGTAAATGTTTTTGGTAGGATTTTGATCAAGGGAGGTACGAAGCCATGCTTGGTGACTTATGTCATGTCTGACTTTGGAAGATTAGTCAATCCACCTTCTCAGGATTGCCCTTTTTGGGTATGGCTAGGTTGCTTGCATGTACAAGTCAAGTGCATGCACTTCCCTGCACTTCCAGACTGACATGCAGGGGTCATGATCACCCTTGTAACCATTTTTTCTATATAAAGGTTGTTAAGACTCATTGTAAAGGGTTCTCTCCTTGCTGGCTTGAGCTTTTTCATGCTCTCCCACTTCTCTTGTTTTTATCTTGCATTTATGCAACTGTAAGTTTGGCCATTGGCCTTATAATTAATTGAAATTCATCATTCTTGCCTTCTTTCAACCTATGTATGATGTGTATGTTTTCTTACCTTCATCATAGGTGTATGTCTTGTGTCTTTTCTCTCCATATATGTTGTGTTAACTTTTTTTCTGAGGGTGACCTGTGGGAATCCTTCTCCCCTCTTGACACTTAGCGAATTCTAACCTCCATACATGCATTGGAGTCACTCATGCAACTAAAGTTTGTGAATCTCCTGGGTGTTTCAGTTAATTCTTTATGTCATCTTGATGGGGAGAGGAACAATCTCTTCTAGGTGCATCACCTCCTTATATTTCAAGCATTCTCTCTTCCCTTTACCTCTGCTAGTTGTTCGGATAGGCTTAGCAATTAGTTTTAAAGTATTGAGTTGGTTCAACACCTGCACCTAGATTGAGAAGGAAGACGGCCTTCTCTAGAGATTCAACCTCCCTTGCACAAGGTCCCACACTTCGGGGTTGTTTCCATGTTTCACAAGGTTGTTGAGTTGATACTTCAACAAGGGTGCGAGATTTTGTGATAATAGATACTTGTGATAGTACCATTTTTTGGAACAAGTGAATTTTTTTTTGGACCTATCACAAGGATTTTGTTGGCAAGAGGCATTGTTCTTGTAAATACTACTGCATGATTAATTCTTAGGGGTTTTCATTGATGGAAACTCAGTTTGGAAATCACATTTGGTGTACATAGATTTGGTTTTTTGGAAGTCATATTGTTCATAGGCATAAGTCTTGAAGGTGGAACACAATAACCGGTTGAGAATGAGATCATCATGCAATGATCAAGGCAAGTAATTCAAATTTTGAGGCAGCTTATCTCGTGATCCTGATATCCGGTGTTGATTCATGAGCAAGTTTAGAGGTTCGATATCTAGTAATTCAGTTAGGGAAGAGCTATCTTGGTATAATGTGTGTTGCGGATTTGTTGAGATGACTTTGGTGATCAGTTTCATCTTTGAGGTGATTGGATTGACTTATGAGAAGCTTATTATCATCTTATTTTGGTCCACATTTGGATTTGTGGATTGATTTAGCCGACTTGGTATTACACGTTTCATGTTGCATGTTATGTGGTTTTTGGAAGCCGACATGTTAAATGAACCCTTTTTGTTGGTGGGGATATATAAGATCAATTTGGTTGATCATTTTGGTGTGTGTTATGAGTAAGGAAAGGATGTATGAGTTAATTGGAAATTTTGGTGAATGTGATTTAAGGTTTTGATGCTCTGGTGTGTGATGGAAAATAGGGCAAAATGATCGATCAGTTGTTGGAGACAATCGGAGCCTAACCAATACTTCATTTTGGTATAGTTAGATTCTATACTTCAATTCATTCATTATCATAATCATTTTTAATATCCTATAAGGCAGTGAGTCTTCTTTCAGGTTGTAGCCCTTTTGTATTTTGAGTAGTGAGCTCTAGGTAGTGTGCCTGAATGCAAGTGCATTCCCCTTATGTAATATTATCATACTTGTGGCCATAGTATAATAATATTGTGGGTACTCAATCCTACCATATTTTTTCCCTTTCCAGTTTTCCACGTAAAAATCTTGGTTTAATGGTTGTGTGGTTGTTTACTTTATGTTTTTGTACTTTTCTTTCTTTCTCATGCATCCGGTGGATTCAAAATCAGCTAAATAAGTTATAAACTTTCAAAATACTGATGCACCTCCCCCCCTCTCGGTGTTCATTGATTCCAATAATTGGTATCAGAGCCTAGTTCCTCAAATAAACCTAAGAGCTTGAGGAAGATCTGGAAGATTGAATCAATGGACTCTGGTTTGCAGAGACAGCTTAGTGTGGCACTTGAAGATCTTCATGTAGCAAGAAAAGAAGTAAGTTCCTTGAAAAAAAATCTGAATGCAAATGAAGACTTCATTGAGACATTGAAAGATCAAGTGAGCACTTCTAGAGAAAAGAGAAAGGATTTAATGGACAAATTGAAGGGGAAAGAAGAACAAAGCATTGGCAATCAAGCCCTACAAGACAAGACATGAATGTGAGAAGTTGGCTAGAGAGAATGCAGTCTTGAAGAATGAGATGCAATCCATTGTAATGAAGCTAACAAATGAGATTAAAGACCGGCAGAAGAGTGAAGAGAATCTGACTCAGTCACTAAAGGACAGATCTGATGAATGTTGCAAATTGACATATGAGAATGATCAATTGAAGCTTGAATTGGTGCAAACAAAGAATGATGGACATGAACTTGAAAGGCAGATCATAATTCTAAGAGATGAACTGTCTACTGCTAATGAGTACAAAGAAAAATTCAAACCCGGTTTAGCCCAATTGGATGAGATGTTGGAAAGTTAGAGACATGGGAAACACATGCGAGGACTTGGATTTGAGAAAGGAGAATCCTTTGGTTCTGTTCAAAGCAATCATTAGAAGAAGAACAAGAAACCTCTAGTAAGACAGCCTAATGCCTATAAATTCAATGGTAAATGTTTTGTTTATGGTAAATTCGGTCATATGGTAAGTCAATGCAAAAGTAGGATGAATAATGGGATGATGAATAAATTGATGAATAATGGTCCTATCTTTATTGGTCAATGTTTGGGCATATTTCAAAATAAGAGATGTTATGCTTGTGAAATATTATCACAATTTTGGCCATAAGTCAAGCATGTGCAGAGCAATGTTGAACAATTTTCAAAATAAGAGATGTTATGCTTGTGAAATGTTTGGGCATATTTCTAATCAATGCACAATGAGACCAAAGTACATGAACTCCAGGCCTATGCGAAAAAGTATTGTTTGTCATGCATGCAACAAACCCGATCATATTGCAAGATATTACAAAAGTAGGAATGCTCTCGTAGAAAAGAATAAATCAGATGAAAAGGGAAAGGCTAAGGTGGAAGAGATTCGAGATCAGCATAAGAAGATGTGTGTTAAAAAGGAAGATTCAAATGTGTAGAATGGCTCCACACCTGATTCCAGTGTAGGAGCCTCATCCAATAACTAAGGCATAGCAACCTTAGGGGGAAGATTTTTATGCATATCTTTAAAAACCCCTTTCAGAGATCTATAACTGATCAAGGATGGTTGTAGATGATACTTATTAGTTGTGGAGTTGATATCCAAAATATTTCATGGCGGTTTGAGTATCCATTGGTGAAATCTTGAAGATGCAAGGTATCCAGAAGCTTTTAGGGTTGTGCATTTATTACTATTGGCAATTGACACTGTATTGGTTGGTTTCACTATGTTGTCATTGATGGAAACATGATTTTTTGTTCCAGCTTCATGTTTTGGTTCTATGGTGTACTGACATACACTTCACAGACACTACACCAAAACTGGCACCGGCAGGACAAAAGGATTTCTTTGGTCACCAGAAATGTAGCCCGATATGGTTTAGTAAAGGTTATCAGTATTGAAGGGCGACATATCATGGATTCGGCATCGAAAATTGATTTTAATGTTTATGCATTCATGTTATCTGGCCAACATGTAATTTGATATTGTATATATCTTTGTAAGCCGACATAAGGCATGCAAAATTTGTATAGGGTATATAAGATAGTTTGATAGATCATTTTGAAATATATATAAGAGACATATATGGATATGTGAATGTAATATGATGCAAAATATATCAGAAACATCATGTATGTGAGAAAATTATTGTAAGGTTTATTCTGGTAAAGGGTTAATGGATTCAAACCAGAACAGATAGAGCTTAAACAGGAACTATATTTTGGCATAGAAGATGCTATCTTAACAATTCACACTTCTTCGGGTTATAGTCTAGGATTTTATGTAGTCAATGAGGCTCCTATTGTGTTTGAGAAGTGTGCTCTAGGCTATAAGCCTTCCTGCAAGTGCAGGCTCCTCATATTTTCTAATATCTCTTCATATGGCCAGTGGATTGATATTGTGGGTCACAAATCCCACCGTGGTTTTTCCTCTTTGAGGTTTTCCACATATAAATTTGTGTGTTATGATTCTCATTTATGTGATTGGCTTATTAGTTGCTTTACTTTTTTCAATTCTATTTATACCGGTATATTGGTTGGTGTGTGCATGTTTTAAAAAGGCTAAAATTTATTGTTCTAGTATAACACTGATTCACCCCCCTCCCTCTCAGTGTTATTGGTTTCCATCAATTGGTATCAAAGCCTTGTACCTCGGAGGAAGTTTAACAGCTTGAGGAAGATCCAGAAACTGGAATCCATGAATATGGATTTGGAGAAGCAACTTGAGATGGCACTTGAAGATTATGATGTTGAAAGGTTGAAGAACTTAAAACTACAAGATGAATTGAATTCTTCTAAAGAATTCATTCTTGTTCTACAAGAGAGGCTATCATTTGTTCAAGCTAGGAGGAAGGAAATTTTGCAAAATCAAGATGATGAAGAGAAAAATGCACTTAAGGAAAAATGTAAGAAATTGAGTCAAGAGAACATGGTTATGAAAAATGAAATGCAAGTTATAACTATGAGGATGTCTAAGGAGATTGAAGATAGAAAGAAAAAGGAAGAAAATTTTGTTGTATCCCTGAAGAACAAATTTGAAGAATGTGGTAGGTTGGTTCATGAAAATGGTATGTTAAAAACTAATTTGGTAGAATCCCAGAGTAATGAGAAAGAGCTTGAGAGACAAATGACAATACTAAGAGAATATTTAACTACTGCAAGTGAGTACAAATAAAAATTTAAGATCAGCTCAGCACAGCTTGATGAGTTATTGAAGAGACAGAGACAGATTGGAGATTCTAGTGGACTTGGATTTGAGCAAGGATAGAGTTTCGATACTGCTAATGAAGATCAAAATCATAAGGCATCGGTAAGACAATTTAATGCTTATAAATTCAATGGTAGATGTTTTGTTTGCAATAGATTTCATCACATGGCTAGGCAATGTAGAAACAGAGCAAATCAGAACCCTGATTCTGCCCCCGGTAAATATTCTAAATGCAAAAATTTTGGTCATAAGACAAAAGAGAGCAAAATGAATGTAAAATGTTATGCATGTGGAAAATTTGGACATATAGCTAATAAGTGTAGGTCAAGCAATTTTACCGGTTTTAGCAAAGCAATTCAAAAGAACAATGTTACATGTTATGTATGTAATGAGGTTGGACATATTGTTAAATTCTGTAGATGTAGAAATCCACCAGTTAGTAATGGAGGATCAAATGAGAAAGGAAAAGAGAAGGTTAGTGAAATCTAGCAAGATCATACTCAAAGATGGGTTAGAAAGACTAAAGAACAATCATCAGATGGGAATGTCCCCGTTACTTATCTGGTAGAAGAGGTTGCTCTTGCACCAAAAGGGAGCTCATCTGGTATCTAAGGCAGATGCCTTAGGGGTAGGCAAAATTCATGAAGATGTTGCATATGCCCTAGGAAGAGGTTCTGGAAGATGTTCCAGATATTGGAGAGGATTATCCGACATGGATATGTCCTAAGCAAGATCCGGTATCTTTCACTGGCAGTCATTTATATCAATGGAAGATTAGAGTTTTTCTCAAAGGTTAAAAGGTTGAATACACTTCATTGTTAATCACCTTGCATTCAAAGTGATTTCTAGAGAAATTCAGAGCGACTAAGTGTGATCAAAGGCTATTTAGAAGTGATCATATTTCTTCTTGAGTGATTTCACTAGTGTCTTGAAGAAATTGTTGGAGGTTTTTGCCGAGAGTGATCAAAAGGTATTTATCTTTAAACATGGAAGAGGGATCATCTTCTATTCCTATTTTTGTTGCAAAACCAACTATAATAGAGGTCAAGGACCGCCCTAGGCCAATTTTCAAGCAGTATCCACATGTGGCTACCCTAGAAGATTTGGTTGGAGCATTTTCTCACATTTCGGAGGGAGTTGTCTATGTAGAGGATGTTAAGGCATATATTTACTCTCACATCGAGAACTTGGGAACTTTAGATATTAAGGGTATGTATATGAGTGAGCTAACAGGAGAATCTGGAAAGATCAAACTAACATACAAACATATTGAAAAACTAGGGTTTACAGACATTCTAGATATTCTAGAGTTTGAGGATGAGATAATTAGATATGTACTGCGTAGAGTACATAGGGGAATTTATATGGTTAAACAAACCTTACAAAATCACCAAGGGAGCCATCTAGGCAATCATTGGTTTGCCATTGGTTGGGCAACATCCAGACAAGAAATTTTCAAATGATTTCATGAGGAAGATCATCGGTGCTACATCTGACAAAATATCCATGAAAGTGAGTACTATCACCGACACGGACATCAAATTTGGTAGCATGATCATTGTGTATAAGGTAACTCAGTCAAACTAATTGAATTATGTTTCCAGTTCATGCATTTTGGCTAAATACAAAATGATGAGAGAGAATGTAAAAATAGATCTATGCAGTTGGATGCTTCATGAATTGTTAATAAATCTAGGAAAGATTAAGGGTGAGAAGAAGGGTAAATTTTGGTATGGGAACTTGTTAGTTTTCCTAATGTTATATTTCCTAAATGATGCACCCGATTTTGGTAAGAGGCAATAAGCTTTTGACATCCCGGTAGGGAGACAATTGAAACAATCAGTTGCTACATTAGGAAGGCAAAGAGATGATAAGGTATGGGGTTATTTTAAGGAATTTAAAAAATCTATGAGGTATAGGGTAAGGGTACTTGAGCATATTATAGAAAAATATTCTACTGACATATATTAATGGTAAAGAAGGATGATACACTCATGGAGGTAGTTAAGCCCCGGAAGATATGGATTGAGGAAATGGGTTATGAGGTGGATGCACATATTCTTTATGCCTATGCAAAAATGTTGATTGATGCACCAATTGATGAGGCAGAAAAGCCCTATGGTACTGCACAACAAAAAACTCAAGAGGTTGAAATAGAGTTCAACTGGAAGAAAAGAGAGAAACGGTAAGGAAAAGAAAGCAAATTTGTGCAGAAGGTCTCAAAGGACATCAAAGAAATAATTGATGTTGTCCCCGAGAAAGGCAAAAAAAGGAAGGATCCTGAAGTTCACATTGAGCCTGTTAATACAAAATCAAAATCAGAGGATGATACACCATTGGCATTTAAGAGGGTTGTTAGGAAGAAACTGGAGGAAACAAAGGCAAAAGCTAAGAAGCAACCGGTTAGAAAGGTTACAATCAAGCTATCGTCATAGAAGCAAGCACCTAAAGCTACACCTATAACTGCATCTGATACTACCAAGAGGAAGAAGAAGAATGACATCGACTTCACAATTGAATTTGGTAATGTGACTATCATACCACCTAAAACTTGTGCAGAATTGGTAGATGAAATTACTAAAGATGGCATGTTGAAGAATGTTTAGTTTAATTATGAAATCTTAGAGGGTGATGAACAAAGAGAGGTAGAGGAAGCAGTCCTATTATACTTGGATATTTACAAGAAAGCCTTAATAGAGATAGAAAATAAAATACCAGCTGAGTTATATAACATGTTAGATGCTAGAAGATTGTCAGCTATGCAAGAGGATAAACACATTAACATTCAAGAGCCATTATCTATTTGTGTTACTATAGCTCTAGATGAAATAGAAAAGACACTTGAGGCTGCAGACAGAAAAGTTTTCAATAGAAAACATAGGATAACTAGTCTGATGCTAGGGAGAGTAAATGAAATAATAAAGGAGACTCAAAAGTATGGATTAAATTTTTGGGAGAAAATAGAGGATTCTTTACTTCACCAAAAACCAAGATAGACGCTATGATAGCCCGATTGAAGGAAAAGGAAAGGGGATTATGGGTACTTCACCCTCAATTTTGAAAAATATTAAGATAGTGGAAATTGAGCCCCCGGTAAATACAGATGTATAGAAAAATATTGAGATATCGGTTAATACAGAGAATGAAAAAGGTAATATTGTACAGGATACTAATATTAAGGACAATTGTCCTCCTAATACAAATGTATAGGTTGAGGTTACTATTCCTATAGAGGAACCGATAGTTACATAGACTGCACCAAGTGGCGAAGCCACCAATGCAATTGAGGAGGTTATAAAGGATAAAACTTTAGAGGAGAAAATAGGGGAATCAAACAGGGTACCGGTTGTTGCCCCATGATTATTTTCAATTCACACTTCTTAGGTAGAAGAGAAAAACATTACAGAGATGAGTCCCACTGAACTGATGATGATGGCTACACAAAAACTGATGAAGGGGGGATCTACAGAGAAAGGAATTATAGATCAATCAATCACTATTTTACACAGACTGGTCCTGAAGTGTAAGATTGAAAATGAAGTGAGCCCATCCAGAAAGCTTAAGGTAATCACTAAGCATATCTCAAAGGACTTTCAATCCTTATAGAAAATCTCAAACTGGCAAGCACTAGAAAGATTTACTCAGGCAAAGAGAGCTTCTTTTGATCAGGTAATCAAAACTAAGAAGAAAAAGGTTGAGGAGAAGCTAATCCTAATAGAAAATTCTTTGAAACAATGTACAAATATATATAGGGTGTGTTGTAACACTGAAATACTTATAGCTAATGTGGATAAAAAGATAAAGGAGATTTAGGAGAAAATTACAAGTATAGCTAACTCTTTTGATGGATTGATTTCATTGACTACATCAATTGATGGTCAAATTGTGATTTTAGAGAACCAATTTTTTGTTCTTGAGAAGGAGAGAAAAATAATAATTAGAAGAGCTAGAAGTCTAAGATGCTTGGTGAGTCCATGATTGGATTCACTCTGTGTACACAAGAAAGAATTCATGGATATGGTCGGAAAGCCCACACCGACAGAGGTAAATGAGAAAGAGTCTTTTTCACAATTATTGAGTGGACTTGTATCTATTTCCGGCATATTCAAAACCAACTGGGATACTTATGTGGAGTTATTGGAGAAGGCTTATCCAGAAATTTTGAAGTTGGTCAAGCTTCGATAAGACATATTTGGGGGTATTCATTGTACAGTTCTTATTCTTTGACTTTCTTTTTAGAATTTTTAATGGCATTGATGTCAAAGGGGGAGTAGTATAGATGTGAAAAAGAAGAAAAATCTTTGTATACATTAGGGGGAGTTATGGAGTCATGGGGTTTGGAGATATGGAGTATTTTGCATATTTAGCTCAGGGGGAGCAGGGTAGGATGAAACCAACAGAAGAAACCTTGACCATTTTTCACATGATTTTTCCCATCAATGCCAAAGGGGGAGATTGTTGGAAATTGACACTCTATTGGTTGGTTTCACTATGCTTTCATTGATGGAAACATGATTTTGTGTTCCGGCTTCATGTTTTGATTATATGATGTACCGGCAGACACTACACCGGCACCGACACCGGCAGGACAGAAGGATTTCTTTGGTCACCGGCAATGCAAGCTGACATGGTTTAGTAAAGGTTATCAGTATTGAAGGCCAACATATCTTGGATCTGACATCGGCAATTGATTTTAATGTTTATGCATTTATGTTATCTAGCCGACATGTAATTTGATATTGTATATATCTTTTTAAGTCGACATAAGGCATGTAAAATTTGTATAGGGTATATAGGACAATTTGATAGATCATTTTGAAATATATATAAGAGACATATATGGATATGTGAATGTAATATGATGTGAAATATATCAAAGAGATCATGTATGTGAGGAAATTATTGTAAGGGTTATTCCGGTAAAGGGTTTAGGGATTCAAACCGAAACAAACAGAGCTTAAACCGGAATTGTATTTTGGCATAGAAGATGCTATCTTAATAGTTCACACTTCTCCAGATTGTAATCTCAAATTTTATGTAGTCAGTGAGGCTCCTATTGTGTTTGAGTAGTGTGCTCTAGGCTGTAAGCCTTCTTGCAAGTGTAGGCCCCTCATATTTTGTAATATCTCTTCATATGGCCAATGGATTGATATTGTGGGTCACAAATCCCACCGTGGTTTTTCCTCTTTGAGTTTTTCCATGTATAAATCTATGTTATGTTTCTCATTTATGTGATGTCTTATTAATTGCTTTACTTCTTTCAATTTTGTTTATACCAGTAATACCGGTTGGTGTATGCATGTTTTAATAAGACCTAAATTTACTGTTTCGGTATAACACTAATTCACCCCCCCTCTCAGTGTTATTGGTTTCCAACAATTACAACTTAAAGTTAGGTTTTCAGAAGATAAAAAGCCATTTTATTCATTCATTTCTAGCATTGAAAGGAAAGAGTAAGAGCAGAAGAGTGAAGCAAGCCAGATTGAGCAGTGAAAACTGAGCTACAAGCGATCAATCAAAGATTCCTTGCATCTAGTTGAGAATCAAAAGGTATTTTTTGTTTTTGAGCCATCTTTTCATACCCTTATTTCAAAATGGCATTTGCATCTGCATTTGGTGTTGTGACTCCCTTGGTGGTTGAAATTACTAAGAGGGCAAGGCTCGTATTCAAGAGGCATCCATTCAAATTTGTTGAAGATGATCTAGAAGGTGCTTTTTCCTCTGTTTCATATGGTGTGCTTCATAGCAAATACATTAGGGCATATATCCACTACAGCATCGAAGAACTTGGAAATGCGGATATGATTTCACTCTATACCAAACATATGATGGATGGATTTGGAAATCTGAAGCCAAAATTTAAGTCATCACTTGAGATAAGGGTTTCATCCAATTCATTCATTTTTCGGTGTTCGATGTACCTAAATGGGTCTGATATATACTGAGTCAAGTTTATGATGACTTCATATCACCGGACTAACCTCACAAGATCACCAAGCAATCCATTTAGGCAGTTACCTATTTGAATGCAATCAGTGAGATTCCCAATTTGAGAAAGGTTCAAAACATCATAGTGACAATTGTTACGAGATCCCAATATGACAAGTGGTCAATGACAATCAGCAATATTATAGAGCATAATATGATATTTGCATCGATTGTCACAAGATACAAGGTGTATCAATCCAGTAGGTTGAATTATATATCTGGCACTGCTATATTTGCAGCATATCAAATGCTAAAGGAAGACAAGAGGTATAATCTTTATGTAATCCTTCTCAATGAGCTATTAAGCAATCTGAAGAAGATAAAACAAGACAAGAAACATGTTTTCAAATTCGGTTCCCTAATTATTTGTATAGCACTATACTTCTTGAATAAAATCCTTGGTATTGTAAAGATTCAGTGGGGTTATGATAAACCAATGGTCGTTCAAATCAAGGAAGGATTGCAAGGCCTAGGTGATATAGTTACATAGAAATCTACTTTATGGGGATATTTTAAATCCTTTCAAGTCATGATTCAAAGTAGGGAAAGGATCCCTAAATATATTGATGAGAAATATGAGATAACCATCTACTTTATGGCTGATAAGGACCAATGCCAAATAGAGGCAATTGAGCCAAGAACTGTCTGGATCATTCCCATGGGGTGTCAGGTAGATGCAACCATACTTGATGCATATGCTCAATAGTTGAGCCAAGAACTGTCTAGATCATTCCCATGGGGTGTCAAGTAGATGTAATCATACTTGATGCATATGCTCAACACCTATTGAGTCAGCCTAAGGAGGAAATGTTCAGTACTTGCAAAGAAAAAGATCTTGATCTACACAAGAAGTTTATTGAACCGGCTAGAAAGAGGAGAGTAAGAAAGGAGGTTGAGAAGTTCATAGAACAAATGGGTATATCTAAGGAAGCTATACAAAGGGAGAGCAAAATATACCGAAGGAGGAGAAAATGGTGAAGCTCAAGAAGTCAAAACTTGTCTCCACCCCTCCAAAGCAACCAAAGCCTAGACAATTTTAGTATGTACCTACTGTCGATGTGCAAAAGGCAGTTCCTCCACCCAAGTCACAAACTACATCAAACGGTGGAGTAGAAAAGAGAAAGAAGGAGAAGCCAAAAATAAAATAGGTGGTTATTGAGGAAGAGATGGAATCAGATGAAGAGGTTGGAGAAGTAAAGAAGCTAGCCACTTATGCTAGAGTGGTGAAGAAACCTCAGTCGAGTGGTGCCCAACAAACAAAGAAACCAAGAGCATAATCTAAGTCATACGAAAAAGGAAGAGAATGAAAGAAGCAAAATTCTGAGATAGATGAAGCTCTGAAATTCGGTAGAGTACAAGGTGCTTATGAAGTTGTTCCCTCTTTAACCTTGAAAGAACTAATTGATGAAATTCTTAAGGATGGGAATTTGAAAAATGTACCTATAAATTATGTAAATTTTGATGATAAAGATCACAGGGTAGTTGAAGAAGAATTTGTTGAATATATGGATGTTTCAAGTAAGGCATTGATAGAGCTATCATCCATGATCTCCAAGAGCTTGTATGACATTTTGGATGCTAGGTCGCATACAATTAGTTTAGAAGATGAAAGAATAAAGGAGTATGTGTTAGTGAATCCGATGGTCAGTAGGAATGACCTAGCACAAATTTTCATGCCCTAGGTGAAATATGGGTCATCTAGATTTTATCTTGTTATCTATCTTGCATTTCAGGCTTAGGGTTTAGGTTTTTATGCATTTTGTCTAAATCTTGGTAAGAGCCCCTAAACTTATTATTAACTCGCATTACTTTATCACTTAATTCTGAGGGTTCTAGTAACATTGTCAGGGCCTTTTTGTGTCTTAGGCATTTATTTTGTTTGGCGAATCTTATGTTTTCCTACGTCTGCACTTTAATTTTCCTAGGTGGGTCCTCTTTAAGTATTTTGTCAGTTTCAAAAATCTTCCTAAGTCCAGCCTTAAGTTTTTCACTGACATTTTTGTGATAACAGTTGGGCTACTAATGTTTCCCATTATTTGCATGTGTGTTAATGGATGGAGATCTTTTAATCATGATTAGAAAAATGCTCGATCGTTAAATGGCTAGAGAAGGCGCACACCATGGCTAGCAGAGTAAAGTTCAAATAGACCCAATGGTTCTTGCTACCCCATGATAGAATGTGGGTGGAGGTTAATGATCATGGCATTGTGAGATGATGTCATGTATCTAGGGTGGACCAAGATAAGCCAAATGGTGGAGGCCACTAACAACAATGAAGAGGATGATGAGTTGGAGATATCGCGTCATGCTTTTGATATTTTCACTTGCCACATGAGATGGTCAATGTCAGATTGACTAGTATGATGTACCATCATGGAAAAAATCAATGGTCTAGTTTCAAACTTGGTTCAAATATGAATTCAAGTCATTTTCCACTCACGCAAGTAGTAATAGCGGACAAGACGATGACACTTGATTCCAATATTGTAATAAAAGACATTTCAGAATTATTTTAATTCACAAAGCAATTCAGAAGTAACTAGAAGGTGATGCTAGGAGTGAAGAAGATTTGAGTGAGCTCCTATAGTGCAAAATTGAGGTTCACCAAGTGCATATAAAGCAATAAGTTGTCAAATTCCCCTTCTATGTTTTCAAAGCCTTTAAAAGTTGTGAATTGTGTAAGATTGTGGTGAAAGGGTTTTGAATTGTTGTAGGGTTAAAAATCTTGGTATAAAAGGGGTGAGATTTTTTCGTCTATCTGTGTCAAGATTCTTAAATCTTAGGTTAAGCCCTAGTTTCCTCCTTCGTCTATCGGTAATTGTAGAAAAGGCCCTAATCTGATAAGATGGCTCCCTCACAGAACCACTCAGGATAGACAAATTATTTAAAGAGGAATTTCTATGATGATTTTCTGGACCAATTGAATACATCAACAAATGATAAGTATCTAGGGATGAGATTCATTCAAGGCAAAACCCTAGGGGAAGGATTGGTTGATAAAGAATATTCTATTTTGGATGCTAGGGTGACCATGACTAGGGTGGATATGTTTAAATTATGGTCTTGGCAAAGGAATTGGCAGTCTTCATTCTCAAGTACATGGAAATATGCTTTGGGCAAGTTAGTGGTGCCCAATGTATTCATGAACGTCAACCTTCTCAAGGCAGTTCCAGACAGATATGACCATGTTTCAAGAGTAATCAGGGGGAATGATGGAGACATTTTGTTGACAGTCCAAAGGGAGGAGTTCCAAGAAATTTTTTATTTATATGGACCCTCTACCACCCTTCTTCAAGTGGATTTGAACAAAATAAAGGCTGAGTACTACAGAACGAAAGGTTTTATCAGATACAACCTTCTCTTGGTCCATTTGGTGAAAGCGAGAGAAGCAACATACCACATTGTCCCAAGTTCAGTAGAACCTTTTCCAATTGCTGCTTCCACCAAGTATTTGCAAACCACTTTCTTTTCTCTGTGTCGGGTTTTAGGTTTTAACCCTATTGCAGTAATGCCATCGGACTTCATGTATATGGCTATTCAGATTCAACATCCTGATTTTGTAGGAGTTTTTTTATTCTGCACCATATCTTGAAGATAAGATTCATGAGGGATTGTTGGATATTAAGAGTAATGTATTAAGCACTAACTTCTATTGGTACTCATTGTTGATGCATATGTTCTTATATAGAAACATAGATTATTTTGAAGGTACCATGAATCTTAGAAGAGAAGTTGATAGCGTTGAGATACTGGTGCAGCTATGGAGTATGGATATGTTGTGGGATAGGCATGAGGCCAGTTTTGTAAGATTTGATAGTGGTTTTGCTTTCAGATTAAGGCAAACATTGACAATGACTCCACCATGGATTCTTGTGCAGCTACATGAATTTCTGAGACTGAAGGAGAGGTTGCCAATAATGAAAATTAAGCATAATTGCATGGATATTATCCCCTATCTAGTTAGCACAGTCATTAGATTTTATTGTTTCCCTGGTCAGCCACATGTGCTACCTTTTAATGTCCCTTTGAGATTAGGTTGTATTCATGATAGAGAATTGGAAGGTAAGGGCAAGGGAACTATCTTCCCTAATTAAGCTGTTATTCCATACTTTGCAATTATAAAAGGAGGATATGTGCATTTTGATAAACTCTTTGCACCATATCACTTGGGAAAAAGTGTAATTAGATATAGTAACCCAGAGGGATTCTATAATATTTTTCAAGAAACGAATAAAGGGAGCTCCATTGCCTCATGAACACGACTTTCCTGAAGATATAATTAGAAATGAATTTGATCTCACTACTCAAGATTGCAGGAAGGAGAAGTGGGTAGCTTTTAAGAAGCTATGGACAATTGTATACAAAATGGATCCTAGTTATGATCCATTAAGAAGCTTCACTCCATTGTTTTCCAAAATTGATTTTGTTATGAATAATTTTGATGAGTTGATCGTCTCTTTGAAATAGAAGAAGACAAAACTTGAGGAAACCCATGGCCACCAAGTTGAGACAAGAAGAATGCAGTGGCCTAGACCTATTACACCTGAAGATGCATCCTTAATTTTCCAAATGAGAATGAAACAACCAGGCTCACCTCCTCCTCCACCTCATAGGAGGGATGGAATAGAAGAAACTAAACCTAGTTATGTGCCCCCTCCAAGGGTTAGTATTATGATAAAAATAATAAGGAATGAGGAGAGTAGAGAGTGGAAACAATAGTGACAGTGAGAAGTTGGTGCAGAGGAAAGGAAAGAAAATAATGAAAGTAGAGCCAGCCCCAAAGGAGCAAGTTAGACCTTCAAAAGGAATCAAGATTATTGATCTTGAAGATTCAGACAAAAGTCCCTCACCACCACATGCACCTGTTTCACCTCCCAAATAGTTTAAAGAATAGGGAGAAGATCAGCAAATGGGAGAACAATAGGATGAAGACACCATTGAAATTACAAGTGCAGAAATGTAAATTGTTATTCCTCCTATGCCACCCACTCTAGAATTTGACATCACTTCTCTGGATATTCAAGGAAGAGTTTTTAGGGATGCTAGGACAAAGGCATGTGAAGAAGAGAAGTGCTGAGAGAATGGCCCAAAGGCCAAATAGGTCTGACCAAGAGAATCAAGAAGAGGTCAAGACTAAAATGATGGAGGAATTTAAAAGCAATCACTATAGATGAAGGTAGGATGATTACAAATCAGGTCAATGTTTTAATTCTACCAGAGTGGAACATAGATGATGCAGTGTCCTTTGATGCGATCAGGAAATCAAGAGACCAACAGTTCACTTCAGAAGAAGAAGAAAGGTTGGCATTAAAAGGATTGGATTTTATAGATGATTATGCAACCTTGGTGATATGGTCACTAGAACAGGGGCCTAGGAGGCCTGATATAAATCCAAACCTGAGAGGAACGCTCATTGTAAAGAGAGACTTTGATACATCAAATGTTGAGGCCTCAAAGTTATTTGTTGATATAGTCAAATTGGCCCATGAAACTGCAAAAAGGGAGGCTAAAGAGAAGCAATAATTAATGAAGAAATTTGAGAAGATTTTAAATGATTATAATGCAATTCAACAGAAATGTGTGGAGCTACAGACTAAATTTTAGCTTCTTGAACAAAGACAACTAGGAGCACCTTCTTTAGTTCTTGCCATTGCATCGGTCTCATCAACATCTAGGTCTCCACCAGTTTCACATATTGATGCATCAGTCTAGTTTGACAGTGAGACTAATACTCCAATAGAAATTCTAGTACCATATGTTCATGATGAACCTGAGCCCACTAGATCTACTGACCCAACAAGAACTCAAATTTTGGAAAAGATTAATGAATTGGAACAAAATCTAAAGGAGTCAGAGATCAATCTTCTAGTAAGCAAAGGGATATAGTTAGCTCTGTGTTGACTTATTTAAATGAGAAAGTAGATAGTAGACTGAATAGTATTCATTCTTTGTATTCTTTATTGTTTAATGTTATTCAAAGTTTTGATAAAGATAAAGAGGTAGCAATCCCTTTATTCACAAAGTGTTAACAGAGGGGAAACAAGCTCAGGATAATGTCAATGGCTTCAAAGTACCATGTTGAGAGGCCACCTACACTTTAGCCAACTTATTTGTTGGCAAAATCAATGCAGGAAGCTCAAATGTTATCAAACTATATAAAAAGAAAAATAATAGATTTGATGAGGAATTTTGGTGAGATGAATGAGACACTTTTGCCTGGTATTGAGAAAGAAAATGGGGAAATTAAGCCCTTACAACTTTGGAAGGAAGAGGCAGAAAGAGTCATCAACACGCAAGTGGACATGATTTGTGATGATTTAGATACTACCATGTTGGAGGATGGTGCAGGAGCACCCTTCAAAGGGCTCCCACCATTTGTTCTTGATTGTGTTCTTGCTTCTTTATGAAGCCATTGTATATAAAATAAAGAGCCATGTGCTCATTGGTCCTAGTTAGGGTCCTAGTTGAGGTCTTAGGGTCATAACTCAAGATTGAGATTTCTTGGAAATAGAGGGTATGTATGATGAATACTAAGAGGGAGGGGTTAATTAGTATACCAAAAATCTCTACACTAAAACACTTACATAGTCTAAAGATAAACCGGTAAAGCAGTCTAACAGTCAAACCGGTTACCACACATGCAAACCAAAATGCGAATAAAGCATTCACCCACAAAACCAATACAACCATAACACAAGATATTTGACATGGAAACCCAACTGGGAAAAACCATGGTGAGATGGAACTCACAAGTCACTATCTGTAGAATAGAAACCAGATTGGTTAACATCAGACCGGTTAAGGTCTTACAATGTTCTTCACCAGAATAGATCCTATTAGGAATTTTGATCTCTATTAGGAGATAAGTTCGATTAAAGACTACCTTGTTAGAGGATTTTAGATTCGCATGTGTGAACCAACTTGTTAGAGGCCTACCCGGTTAAGGGCTACAGACTTGTCAAAGATGTGAGTAATCAATAAGTGTTTGATCTATCAGATAGCACAAACTGCTTGGTTAGATCGAGTATTGCTCACAGTTAATGCATTCCAGCATTACTTCAGTCTTCTCTATCTCTCTCATAGCTACAACTTGATCTTCTCAAATAAGATCATTTTCAACTTCCACCGTAAACCCTAGCTCAACATTAACCCTTTCAGCAACCTTCTAAAACCCTAGACATGATGTCCTTTTAAAGGAATCTGACTTCATGTCGGTCCAATAGGATTACATTACAATTTCCTAGGTTCAATGAATCTAGACATACTCAGTAACATGACACAAAAAGCACCGTCAATGTGTCGGCACCATCAAACAATCAGTGGATTGGTAACTCATCACAAAATGTCAGTTGGTAACTCATCATAGAGTATTACTGGTTCATACAAAATACTAGTTGCCGGTTTGACAAAAATGAAGACTGGTAAGAATGTGTTGTGCCACTTTTCTCCCTTGTGCCACTTGGGATCTACGAACCGCTTGGGGTTGACATGTCACTTCAGACTGGGAAACACATTCTGCAAAATCACCACTAGTCTAAAGACTAGTATACAACATACCGGTTGGAACAAATACTGGTTGAGCACAAGCTCATACACATAAAGGGGATCTCAATACAAGTGTGTGTCCATCAATGACAATCACAACATAAACAACAAAAATGCCAACAATCTCCCCCTTTGGCATTGATGGCAACACTTAGGAAAATAAAAATTTTGACATCTAAGTGTTTTACAACAAAAACTTGCCATTAACAAAATTGCTCCCCCTAAGCATATACACTATCCCTTAATCAATATAGTGTATAGAAATTTTGCATACAAAGCATAATCATCAGAGCATATAGCATATATCACAACATATATCAAAATTTCAAAACCAGATACTTCTCCCCCTATGTCAGAAGATCAAAATTTTATAACCGAAAACCAGATATACTTCTCCCCCTCTGCCAACAATGACAAAGTACCACTAAAAAACCTTGTTTCCATATATATATAAAAAATTTATGACAATAATGAATAATACTTGTCAAAAACTGATTTATAGTCCTGCAAAAATTGTTTCATGGATAAAGACCAGGACTCAAGTAGGGAGGTTGCCACTTCCTTCTTTGTTTGCATCTGGGATACCTGTTCCTCCATGGCATCTACTGTGCTCAATTCCTGTGAGACTGTTAGGGCATCCAGGTTCAGATAACACTTTTGAAGAATTTGCAGTCCTGGAAGTAATACTAGTTGAAGCTCCTACAAATCCCTAGATTTTGTATTGATCTCTTGCTCCATCTTGGCTGACTGGATCTAGAACTGGTGAACAGTTTGCCCATATGTTGCAAAGGAATCATAAGGTGTCTTAAATGTGCCCAAGTAGGACTGTGTAGCATCCTAAAATTGTGACACTTGCAATTTTGACTGCATTTCGGTCTTCACGATGGCAACGCAACACGGAACCTGAATGGAGACCCCGAAACTTGTCCACGACATCAAAAACTGCATTTTTCAAGCACCCTGGCCTGATCCTCCTTGCACCCTGCTGTCTCAGGAGGTGGGACCAGAGTGCCCAGCGCCCTGGTCCTTCAGGCCCAGTGCCCTGGTCCCTGGCCCTCTTTTGGGCCCGGTCTCCTATGGGACTTCGGGTCTTTTTGTTTGCAAAATGGAAAATATCATTTCCTGGTCGGCCTAAGGTCAGGAAAATCAGTCTTTTAACCCTAATTGACAAGTATATAAACTACATTTTCCTCTCTCATTTGGTAAGATTGAAAAGGCGTGGAAACGATACTCAAACATTCAAGCATTCAAGCATTCAAGCATTCAAGCATTCCTTCAAGCAATTGATCATTCTAAGTCTCCATTCAAGGCTAAGTGTTGCATTCAAGACAAGGATTCAACCATTAAAGAGGAGATCACATACTACAACATACAACATACAACATACAACAAACAACAACATCTACACCTTCGCATGTAAGAATACAAACATTCTTACAACAAGGTACTAGTACTTGTTTTACATTACAATCATTTACATTTACAACATTTCTCATTTCTTGGTTAATTCCAAAATCGGGGTTTGACCTAAGGGAAAACCCCTAATCCCTAACCCCCTAATTGTCTTCACTTTTCTGTGTGTAGGTTGCAGGTACATGGCTGAAATTGAAGATCTGGAATCCTTGTGCAGAGACGAATAGATCCCCCTTCGTTTCGTGGATTTTTCGGAGGACCGTGCGCATGTCGGGCGCCATCGTCCAGTCAACTTTTGCTCAAATTTGTAGGACAGCACCATATTGACATTTTACAGCTAATTCCAGGTCCGCAGCTTCATCCTATATCCCTATCTTAGTTTATAAGCAAATCTTTCTCACTTTCTATGCATTCCTAGCTTGATCATTCTATGCACATTCTTTACAAAAGAGGGTTGCCTTGCTGTCTTAACCCTTGAAACTCATTTAGGATCCAATCTTGCATTGTGTGGGATTGGATCTTGTGGGTTTCAACCCCTCTTTTGAATGTAAAGTCTCCCCTAAGTGAAAACCGTCAACCCTAGTACCCTCCCTTCTCTCTCCTTGGAGTTGGAAGAGGGGAGAGCAACTAGGGTTCGATCGATTTTCCGCTTTACAGACTGTAAGTCCATTTGAAGCTTTTGCTTCTTGGCTAGGACATTGTCACAGAACAGATGAGGTTGACAGATTTTGTTGAGTAGCCAATTTCCCTCATCTAAGGCATTCCTTATGTCCTTTTGATCTTTCAGTAGTTTAGTCCTAAGCTCATTCATCTTTTTCACTAGAGCAACATTAAGAACCTTTTGGTGCTCTTTCTTTACATTGGCCTCTACTACTTCTTCCAGGCTCTGCACCTAATCATCCACTACAGTATATAGAAGTTTGAGTTGTGCTAGTGATGATTCAGTGTTAGGAAGATTAGTACTAGGGATTAAACTGGTAAGTGTGTCTACAGCCGCCTGAATAATATCCTGTTCCTTTTTCTTGCGAATGAATTCAAGGTGTTCTTGCGAAACCTTGATGCTCTGCATAAGCTCAGACTCACTTGCAGATTTGAGATCAATAGGACTCAAGATAGCAGCCGGTTTGGCTTGGCTCTCAGTTGCCTTAGGAGTTTGCATCTGTGTGCTCTTCATTGCTTTAGCTGTCTTGTCTGCTTCTTCCTTCTTTTTCTTCTCCTTCTCTTCTTTCTCTTTCTCATCTCTCTTTTTCTTCTCTTCCTCTTCCATCTTCTTCTTGTCTTCCTCTTCTTTCTACTTCTGCTCTGCTTTTGCCTTCTTCTTTGCTTCCTCTTCCTTCTTCTTCCATGCTTCCTCTTCCTTCTTCTTTTGTTCTTCCTCTTCCTTCTTCTTTTGTTCTTCCTCTTCCTTCTTCTTCTTCTCTTCCACTTCCTTCTTCTTCTTTTCTTCTTCTTCCTTCTTCTTCTTCTCTTCTTCTTCTTTCTTTCTCTTTTCTTCCTTATCCTCTTCTTCTTTCTTTTTCCTACCATCTTCTTGCTTCTTCTTTTCTTCATCTTTTCATTTCTCCTCTTCCTCTTTTCTCTTCTCTCCCTCTTTCTTCTTTTTCTCATCTTCATCCCTCTTCTTCTTCTCTTCCTATTCCTTTGCCACTTGTTGTGTGTCCTCAGCCTGTTCACCACCATGTTTGGCTTGTTGCCCCTATTCGGTTCCCTCAGAAGGTATGTCCTGACTAACATCTTCTACATCCAGGGCATCGACATCAATAGTGTCAATTGGTTCTTCCACCAAGTTTCCTTCCTCATCAAAAACCTCATCCGATTTGGAAATAACCAGTTCCTTTTTCGCTTGGAGGTTGTCCATTCGTGCTTTGTGAGAGCTAATAGCATGAGCCATATGCTGATGAGTATCTTTTTCAACATCATCAATTCTCCCCTCCAACAACCACAGTCTTCTTCTCCTTGTGAAGAAGAGACCTTTATTTTGATTCAGGGCATCAAATAATTCTGAATTTGAGAGTTCGGGGAAGTACTGTGCAAAGACTTTCTCCCTAATCTCCTATTCCTTTTCAATGGCAATGCACCATTTATTATCTAATGCTTTAAATAATCAATCCGGTGTCTAAGATTTAATCTCTGATGGTGACCGGTCATTTTTACACAAATAAAGAATGATTTCCTATAGTACTTCATCTTTCTCTTCACTATTAAAATCATCATAATAATCTACTAAATCATGAAGTAATTTTCTCCTAATATTCTTTACTATTTTTTGACAATGTGTCAAAGGTTTGTATGAGGAGATATCAATATTTACTGGTGTGGATGCTACTGGTTCATTCTTCTTCACCTTCTTTGTCTGTCTTGCCTTCTTCAACTTTTCATCAGACTCAGTTTCTTCAGAGTCCGGTTCATTTGTCTTAGTCTTCCTTTTTCTTTCGAAGACTTTTGCCAGTGTTACCTCCGGTTTCTTCTTTGTTGGTGACCACTTGGTCACTCTTGGAGTTGCAGTGGTAGCTGGTGCCGATACTATAGGCACTGCCTTGGCTTTCTTAGCTACCAGTTCTTTTCCTTTCTTCACCAACGGTTCTTCAACTGGTGCAATCCTCTCCAAGTAGGTTCCAGTCCTCTTAGCCTTTGGATCAAGAGGCAAGGCAATAAGGGTTGAGGCATACCCTTCTAGCATGTCAAACATAACTTCATAGCCCATTGGCTCTACTTCTTCCATTCTAGGCTCAATAGCCTCCATTAAACATTTGTCCACCTAAATAGTGAAACAGATGTCATCTTCGTATTTCTTCACTATGTCACTTGAGATTCTTACCCTCTGACTCATCAAAATATTTGTTCAGTACTTCAAGGTAGCTGGTTCCAATGGCTTGTACGCTTTCCTTTATCTTCTTGGTTACCGGTTGGTCAGGGGACCACTGGACATCTCCTACACCAAGAAAGTAGCCTTGGAAATAAAAGAACAACCCTACCAGTAGTTGTCCAAACTTAAACCTCAGTGAATTATCCTATTTGATTGCCTTAAGATTCAACAGGAGTTTCCTCTGCATGTCGGTGCATAAGTCAAAAGATGCATCCTCTTTTATCATCCGATAAGAGGCATTTACCACTACAATAGATACAGAATTAATCCTGTTGGCTGAAAATGTTCTGTAGCCTATCACCATGCAGGCGTATTTCACCAGATCATCCTTGATAGGATTGACTATCATACCCCATGAATCACTGGTTGAACTGGTGAGTTTGGCTATTTCGGTTTTGCTCACTTTTCTCAGGGCTGACACTTCCCCTGTGTTATAAAATCTGGTGACTGCATGAATTGCTTGAGGCGTAATGTCATGCATCCTCTCTAGGTACATCTTGTCACCGTGGACTCTGCTCAAAATAATTCTGATGTGATCCTCCATGAAATCTTCCAGAAAATATACTGCGTTATGGAATTTCTTCTTCTCTAAGATACTGAATTCTGGTTTGATCTTTTTGTCCTTGCCGCAAAATAGACCTAACTGAGTGTGAATGGCTAAAGACCCTAGGTCTTCTATTTTGCAATCAATATAATCAAAATTTCCTTCTTCAACTATGACTCTAGCTAGAACTTGTGACAAAGCATTATATTTAGGCTTCCTCTGAATAAAAATTTCTGACTCAATTGATGTACTCAAACTGGTATGAGATGCGGAAGCCATTGTAGAGTATTTCAAGAACACAAAAAATACCTTTCACACGTGAATTTAGGGCTTCCTGATTCTGCTTCACTCCACTCTCCATCGGATGCCAAATCTCCCCTTTGTGTTTTCCACTACCGCTTGCAAACTGGATTTGAATCTCTTTCAAGGTTATTCAATTTCTTGAAATCTAAGCTCAAATTGCCTTTTCTTCGCTCTACACTTGAAAACTTTTCTTCTCTCAAAAACCGATAGTGAAAAATGATTTGAAAAATGCATTTATACATGTCTCTCACCTACCATCATTAATGCTCCTCTATTAGGACGTAAACCCTAATTTACCTTTTTTACCATTTTCAGTCTTCTGCCAAGCAACAAGTATTGCATACTGGTCAAGGTCTTTTACCGATGTCAACCAGGGATTTGAAAGCATTTCACCATTTGCTCCCCCTAAGCATTTAAGGCTTAGTTTGTCGATTCAGATATTTCCACACTAGGTGCAGAAACTGGTTCCTCTTCCACATTGTTGGTTTCTTCCTCCATGTTTTCTTCATGTCACCTTGAACTTTTTCAACATCGATTTCTCCTTCCTGAGTGACCGGTATATCATCAGATATACTTTTTCTACTTCCGCAGTATCTTGCAATGTGACCCAGTTTGTTGCAGTGATAGCAAACAAGTTGAGGTGCTCTCCAAGGTCCATTGTACATGTTTCCATTCTTCCTTCTGCATGTTGCAGCAATGCAACCATGACCATCACAAATCATACAACTTTCTCTCCATCCGGTTGCCGCTTGATGACCACCGCTTCTTGACTGATGATTGAAGACATTAAACCGGTTGTGGTTCTGGTTCACAAAAGGTTCAAGATCAGTTCCTTGGGTCCTCTGAGGATATCTTCCAGTGTTATCCATCACAGACCTGCATTCAAATGCTTTATGCCCAAACTTGTTGCATGCATAACAATGACCATTGAACTTATTGGATCTAGGTACATTGTTGATAAAATAAGGAAAATTATTGTAGGCTTTGCTCCTAAATACATTGGCAATGTGTCCTTCTTTAAGATAGTTAAAGCAAATAGGTTTGAATTTTTGCTTACCTTTTCCTTTGAGTGTCAGTTGCTTCTTTGATGCTTCAACATTTGTTCCTGAGGATTCTCCTTCCTCATGTCGAGAGAAACCAAGACCATTGGTATTCTTTTTTGGTCTAGATGACTCAAGCTTTTGCTCTAGCTTGACAGTACTTTTGCCAAACTTAGCAAGTATTTCCTTTGACTCAAAGAGTTCTTTGGAAATAGTAGTGTTTGTCTCCATTAGACTTGCATTTTCTGAGATGGCTATGTTCAGTTCTCCTTGCATGTCTTCTTTTTCCATTCTGCTCTCATGAAGGTGAGCAGTCAGTGCACTAATCTCTTGTTTCAACTTGGAGATCTCATGATCTCTATCCTTTATCTGATCTTCAGCTTTTCTCTAGTTCTCAAGCTCTTGACTAAACCTAATAGTCAGTCCTTCCAACTCCTTTCTCAGATTGGAGTTTGAATGATTTAGTTTATTTACTTCAGCAATCATGGCTTCCATGTTAGCTTCATCTTCAGAACTACTTTTAGATAGTTCCATCAGATTTTCTACATGTTCTCTCCTTTTTGCTTGAGATACTTTGTATTTGACCATAAGATCATCATAGGCTTGCTCAAACTTAGTGAGTCATTGAGTAAGTTCCCTCATGGTGTATTCCCCCATATCTCTTTCCAAGTGGTTAAACTTATAGAAAGGTAGGCTCTGATACCAATTGATGAATACTAAGAGGGGGGGTGAATTAGTATGCCAAAAATCTCTGCACTAAAACACTTACACAGTCTAAAGATAAACTGGTAAAGCAGTCTAACAGTCAAACCGGTTACCACACATGCAAACCAAAATGTGAATAAAGCATTCACCCACAAAACCAATACAACCATAACACAAGATATTTGACATGGAAACCCAACTAGGAAAAACCACGGTGAGATGGAACTCACAAGTCACTATCTATAGAATAGAAACCAAACTGGTTAAGGTCAGATCAGTTAAGGTCTTACAATGTTCTTCACCAGAACAGATCCTGTTAGGAATCTCGATCTCTGTTAGGAAATAAGTCTGATTAAAGACTACCTTGTTAGAGGATTTTAGATTCACATGTGTGAACCACATTGTTAGAGGATTTTACAAAGGCTTTGAGGCCTACCTAGTTAAGGGATACAGACTTGTCAAAGATGTGAGTAATCAACAAGTGTTTGATCTATCATATAGCACAAACTGCTTGGTTAGATCGAGTATTGCTCACAGTTAATGCATTCCAGCATTACTTCAGTCTTCTCTATCTCTCTCACAGTTACAACTTGATCTTCTTAGATAAGATCATTTTCAACTTCCACCTTAAACCCTAGCTCAACATTAACCCTTTCAGCAACCTTCTAAAACCCTAGACATGATGTCCTTTTAAAGGAATCTGATTTCATGTCGGTCCAATAGGATTACATTACAATTTCCTAGGTTCAATGAATCTAGATGTACTTAGTAACATGACACAAAAAAGCATCATCAAACAATCGGTGGATTGGTAACTCATCACAAAATGCCGGTTGGTAACTCATCACAGAGTATTACTGGTTCATACAAAATACCAGTTGCTTGTTTGACAAAAATGAAGACTGGTAAGAATGTGTTGTGCCGCTTTCCTCCCTCATGCCACTTGGGATCTATAGACCCCTTGGGGTTGACATGCTGCTTCAAACTGGGAAACACATTTTTCAAAATCATCACTAGTCTAAAGACTAGTATACAACATACCGGTTGGAACAAATACCAGTTGAGCACAAGCTTATACACATAAAGGGGATCTCAATACAAGTGTGTGTCCATCAATAAAAATCACAACATAAACAACAAAAATTCCAACAATGTGTGCATTTGAGGTGTTTAGGGGTCCTTCTTAGCATGTTGGTGTCCTTAGGTTTTCCCAATGTGGGTCTAGGAGTCAAGAAAAGCAACATTCAGAAAGTTGCTCAAAAGTTGCAAAAGTTGCATGTCAACTTTTAAAAGTTGTCAAGCGCTTTTCCACCATGAGGTCAAAATCCTTAATGTAGCATGGAAAACCCTAATATTTGCACATAGACCAAGGCAAAGGTACTATAAGTAATTGCAAACCCTAAGTTAATGGGTTGGATGTCAGATATTGTACGGCCCAAGCATAGTGACCTGACTGTGACTGCAATTTTGTTGCCAATCGACACAAACGGAGTAAAGGAAAAATGTTAATGGATTGATTTTTGTGCAAAACTATGTGGAGTGTCTTGTATGGTGTATCTACTTTCATTGTGAGCATTTAGAATAGGTTTTTATTTGTAAGTGAGGTGTGTTTGTAAATATTTTGTAAAATGTCTTTTCTCTATCTAGTTTTCGATTGGTTTGTGTCAATGGGCTCATAACTCCATTCCCCATTATGGACTCACCATGAAACCATGTGGAATGAGAGTAAAAACCCTATACTATAGTTCAATGCAAGCAGGGCCCTTGAAAATGCAAGGAGGCCATTTGAAGACCCACTCCTAGGCGAGACTGGACAGTGCCCAGCTAGGAAGGGTCAAGTTGCAGAGGTCTTGGAGAGAAAGGAAGGTTAGAGGAGGAGGCACCCTTTGGGGGAGTTGTAGAGGGGTGAGTGAAGCACCATTGGTGTGAAACAGGAGCTTCCACCAGTCCAAAAAAGGTGGCAAGAGTATCAAACCTACACTGTGACCCTGGCAGGCCTAAAAACCATCCTAAAAACCCTTTAAAACCTTAAAATACATCAAGGGCAGTGTACGAACACTTGGAGGCCTAAAACCTAGAAAATCCTTGATTCCTTGCCAAATGAATAGTAGGTCTTTTGAGAATTTTCACAAGCAAGTGCATCATTTGTGAGAGGGATCCCTAAAGGACCGGGTAGCAGGCCTAATTGGTCATAATCCTTGTAGCCCTATTTTGTAGGCAAAACACAAAATAGTGAAATCAGTAAGGGGTTGGAAGCTTGAAACCTCTTGAGGGCACATGAATGGGTGGAAAAACCATGTTTTGGGCCTAACCTAACCTTGCTAAGACCTAGGAAGGTGTGAACAAACCAGGCCCTTATTAGCCTAAGTAAGGGTTGCTTGAATCTCATGAGTAGGTGAGACCTTAGGAGTAGTTTTTCAAGTTGTTGGTGGGTGGATTGGGCAAGGTTAGGGGATTCCTCAAGTAGGGGAAGTCCTAGAGACCCTAGGGTGTGGTTAGAACACTTGGTGATCCAAGGAAAGGATCCAAGAGCATAGACTAGGCTAGTCTATCCCAAACCCCATCCCATCAGATTGGTATCAGAGCCAGTTAAAGATTTGGTGGATCATGTATGTCTCTGTATTCTGGTGAATCAATAGGGGAAAGCACAATGGTAACTAATGCAGAGCTGGCTAGGGAGGTAGAAGAGAAGAAGGAGAAGAATAGACTCCTTGAAGAAGCTATGAGTGAGATAAGGGATAAGCTGCAAGAAGTGGTGGACCAGAGGACACAAGGACCTTGGGGTGAATACACCAAAGATAAAGGCAAGAAAAACATTGATATAGATGACATTATACCTGAACCAGATCCCTTGATTAATGAAGAACCATTTGTAAAGGCTATTAAGGCTTTGAACACCAAAGCTTTTGAAGGATTGCCACATTTCGGTGGAAGGATGGACATTGACACTGTCATGGAATGGATTGAGGGAATGGAAAACCACTTTGGGTGTGAGGGAGTGACAGAGGCTCAAAAGGTTAAAGTTGCCAAATCAAGATTAAGGGGAGCAGCTTTAACATTGTGGAAGTACCTGCAAGAAGAGAGAGTTAGCATGGGGAAGCTACCTATTGCCAATTGGAAGGCCATGGTGAGTAAGATCAAAGAGAACTACTTACCAGAGGATTATGAAGTCCAACTTCATAAGAAGAGATAGGGATTGAAGCAAAAAGACCTTGATGTGACCTCCTACACTAAAGAGTTTCAAAAACTTTGCCTTAGATCCAAAGTCTAAGAAGATGAACCTATTAAGGTGGCTAGGTATCTAAGCAGCCTAAAGTGGAACATTCAGGAGGACATAAGCCTATAGACTCCTACTACTATTCAAAAATGTCATCAGCTTGTTGTCAAGGTGGAAGAGAGGAACAAAAGGAAAGGAGACTCCAATAACAGGGGTAGAGGCAAAGGTAGAGAACAAATGAATCACCCAAGTGGTTACCAAAGCAAGGCAAATGAGCAGAGGAACCAAGGAGAAGCCAAGTTGAATGAACATGGTAGTGAAACCAATCTCAGAGGAGGCCATTCTAGAGGAAGAGGTGGACAAGGTGGTCTAAGCAAGGGTAGAGGTACCGGCAGGGGTAACTCTTACTTTAAAACCATGAAATGTTACAACTATGGACAATGGGGACACCCGACATAGAGATGCCCTGACAAGCCTACATAATCAAATAGTGGAAAGAGGGTTGCTTATGCACATGAAGACTCTTCAAGCAGCAAGACACCTGAGGTGGACCATATTGAATTAGAGATTGGAGAAAATCTAATGTTCAATAGGGTCTTGATAAGACAGCCAATCAAGAATGAACCTAAGCATATGAGAGCATTATTTAGGGTGAGATGCAAGATCCTTGGTAAAGTTTGCAAGGTGATAGTTGATTCAGGGTCAACTGATAATATAATGTCAGAGAAGGCAACCAAGAAGTTGAAACTCACAAGGATACCCCACACTAACCCATACAAGGGGACATGGTTGAATCATGAGTAGAGTGTGCTTGTCAATGAACAAACTTGGGTAGAGTTTTCTATTGCAAGATACAAGGATAAGATCCTTTGTGATGTGTTACCCATGGATACTTGTCACCTATTGCTAGGTAGACCCTAGAAATTTGATAGGAAGGTGATCTATGATGGAGAGGAGAACTCCATTTCCTTCAAGAAGGATAGCAAGACCTTTAAGATCCAGTCCTTGACAGAGAATGAAGAGGGAACTTCAAGAACACCTAGTGTCTTATTGGCTACTGGTAAAGAGTTCTTACACTTGCTACATGAGGAGGAGATAGTGAAGTGTGCCATATTTGTGAAGCCAAAGGAGGAAGAAGACAAGTTGAAGGTAGAAGTACCCAAGGAGGTGAGAAAAATGTTGCAAGAGTATAAGGACATAGTAAGTGATGGAGCACCTGCAACACTCCCACCAAGAAGGTCTATAAGTAATCAAATAGACTTTGTTCCCGGATCATCCCTACCTAACAAAGATGCATATAAGCTCACACCTGACCAAAACAAGGAGGTAGCAAGGCAAGTATAGAAGTTATTGGAACAAGGACTGATCAAGAAAAGTATCAACCCATGTGCAGTCCCAATAGTGCTAGCATCAAAGAAGGGAGGCAAGTGGAGACTTTTCATTGACTCAAGGGAAATCAATAGGATCACCATAAGGTATAGGTTTCCTATTCCTAGAATAGAGGATTTGATGGACTGTTTAGGAGGTTCTATCTATTTTACCAAGTTGGACCTTAAAAGTGGTTATCACCAGATTAGAATCAAGGAGGGAGATGAGTGGAAGACTTCTTTCAAGACCACAGAGGGATTGTATGAATGGCTTGTGATGCCATTTGGACTCACCAATGCCCCAAGAACCTTCATGAGGTTGATGAATGATGTGTTAAAAGACTTCACAGGCAGGTTTGTGGTGGTGTACCTAGATGACATTCTCATCTATAGCAGAACCAAAGAGGAGCACCTTGAGCATTTGAGGTTAGTTTTAGAGAGGTTGCATGAGGAGAAGTTATCGATCAACCTAGAGAAGTGTGACTTCTTGAAGCAAGAGATGGTCTACTTAGAATTTGTGGTGTCTAAGGGAACCTTGAAGATGGATCCAAGTAAAGTAGAGGCAATCTTGAATTGGCCTGCACCTAGAACAAGGACTGAAGTTAGGAGTTTCCATGGTTTAGCCCAATTCTATAGGAAGTTTGTGAGGAACTTTAGTGGAATATGTGCACTAGTCCTTGACACCATAAAAGGAGGCCTTAAAACTAAGTTTAGATGGACTAAGCAGGCTGACAAAGCATTTCAATTGTTGAAGCAAGAAGTAGCCACAAAACCTATCCTACTCCTACCTACTTTTGATAAGCTATTCACATTGGAGTGTGATGCAAGTGGAATTGTAGTAGGGGGTGTATTGAGTCAAGAAGGAAGACCTGTGGCATTTTTCAGTGAGAAGATTAATGAAGCAAAGAAGAAGTACTCAGCCTATGACTTAGAGTTGTATGCATTAGTGTAGTCTCTTAAAAAATGGAGGCATTACCTACTTCCAAAGGAATTTGTGGTGTTCATAGACAACCAGGCATTGAGTTACATCAACACTCAAGAGAAGCTTAGGAATAGACATTTGAAATGGATGGAATACCTCCAATCCTTCACCTTCACCATCAAGCATAAGAAGGGGCAACTCAACAAGGTGGCAGATGCTTTAAGCAGGAAGTTGTTGATAGTCCAAGAGTTACAGTTGTAGAGAATAGGAATAGAAGGTTTCAAGGACCTCTATGAAGGAGATGAAGACTTCTCATCCACTTACAAGGTTTGCAAGGAGTTTGAGAACCATTTCCATGGTGAGTTTGTAGATTACACTATCCAAAATGGTCTCTTGTTCAAAGGTAATTAGTTGTGTGTGCCAAGAGGATCCATGAGGGAAAACCTCATCCAAGAGAAACACAATGGTAGTTTAAGTGGACACTTTGCAGTCAACAAAACCTTGGATCTAGTACAGAGGTACTACTATTGGCAAAAGTTGCCAAGAGATGTAAAGAGGTATGTGGAGCAATGTGGTGTGTGTCAAAGAGCAAAAGGAGGATCAAGCAATCCTGGTCTCTATCAACCATTGTTGGTACCTAATAGACCTTGGGAATGGGGTGCAAGAGCACCCTTCCAATCTCTCCCTCCTTCTTTTTTGTTGGTGTTATGCTTCTTTTGAAGCCATTGTACATGTAATAAGGGCCAAGAGCTCATCTGTTCTTCACTAGGTCCTAGTTCTAGGTCCTTAGTGTTTTTTTGTTGTGATTTCTTGTGCAGGAGAGGTTGAGTGTGCCTTGGATGTGTGTCAGGCCCTATTGGCATGTTGATGTCCTTAGGATAGCCCAAAATAGGCTTAGGAGTCATGAAAAGCAACAATGGCAAACTTGCTCAAAAGATGCAAAAGTTAAATGACAACTTTTAAAAGTTGTCAAGCAACTTTTCCACCCAAAAGGTCAAAAACCCTTATTGAGAATGGAGAGCCCTAATTTTGGCACACTGATCAAGGCAAAGGTGGTATAAGTAATTGCAAACCCTAATTGGATGGGTTGGATGTCATACATTGTATGGCCTAAGCAAACTGAATTGAATGTGATTGTTTTGTTGGTTACAAGTCAGTTTGAATGAAGCTATCGAGCAAGCTAATGGATTGCTTTGTGTGAAAACCTATGTGGCATGTCTTCTATGGTGTAAATACTTACATTGTGAGAAATTAGATTAGGTTTTTATTTTCCCGTTGAGTGTGTTTGTGAATAGTTTGTAAATTGCAGTCTCACAGTCCAATTCTGGACTAGTTTGTGCAAATGAAGTCTTAACTCCATTCCCCATTGTGGAATCACCATGAAACCATGGGGAATGAGAGTGATGACCCTATACTATAGTCCCATGAAAGTAGGGCCCTTGAAAATGCAAGGAGGCCAAGAAAAGACCCACTCCTAGGTGAGACTGGATAGTGCCCGGCTAGGAGAGGTCAAGTTGCAGAGGTCTTGAAGAGCAAGGTTGGCCAGAAGAGAGTACACCCTTTGGAGGAGGTGTAGAGGAGTGTGTGAAGAATTACTGGTGTTAAGGAAGAGCCTCCACCAATCCAAATAGGGTGGCTAAAACACAAAACCTTCACTGTGACCCAGGCAGACCCTAAAAACCCTCACAAAACCCTTAAAAACCCCAAAATTCACCCAAGGCACTGTACGGCCACTTGGAGGCCCAAAACCAGAGAAATCCATGAGCCCTTGCCAAATGAATGGTAGTCCATTTTGGGAGTTTGGGTATTTTTTGCATCATTTGTGAGAGGAAGCCCTAAAGGACCAAGAAGGAGGCCTAATTGGTCCTAATCCTTGTAGCCCTATTTTGTAGGAAAAACACAAAATAGTGAAATCGGTAAGGGGTTGGAATCTTGAAACCTCTTGGGGGCACATGAATGGGTGGAAAAACCATGAAGTAGACCTGATATAACCTTGCTAAGACCTTGGAAGGTGTGGAACAATCCTAGCCCTTATTAGCCATAGTAAGGGGTTTTGAGTCTCATGAGTAGGTGAGACCTTAGGAGTAGCATTGCAACTTATTGGTGGGTGGATTGGGCAAGGTCAGGGGATTCCTCAAGTAAATTAATTCCTAGAGACCCTAGGGTGTGGGGAGAACATCAGGTGATCCAAGAGAAGGATCCAGGAGCATAGACTAGGCTAGTCTATCCCAAACCCCAACCCATCAGATTGGTATCAGAGCAAGTAAAAGACATGGAGGAGTGTGTATGTCTCTATAAACTAGTGAATCAGTAGAGGAGAGTAGAATGGTCACAAATACAGAGCTGGCTAGAGAGGTAGAAGAGCAGAAGGAGAAGAATAGACTCCTTGAAGAAGCTATGAGTGAGATAAGGGATAAACTATAGGAAGTGGTGGATCAAAGGACACAAGGACCTTGGGATGAAGACACCAAGGGGAAAGGAAAGAAGACTATATTCATAGATGACATTATACCTGAACCAAATCCCTTGTTCAATGAAGAACCTTTTGTGAAAGCTATTAAGGCCTTGAACACCAAAGCTTTTGAAGTATTGCCACATTTCAGTAGAAGAATGGCTATTGACACTGTTATGGAATGGATTGAGGGCATGGAAAACCACTTTGAGTGTGAAGGAGTGACAGAGGCTCAAAAGGTTAAAGTTGCCAAATCAAGATTAAGGAGAGTGGCTTTGACATGGTGGAAATACCTGCAAGAAGAAAGGGTTAGTATGGGGAAGCTACCTATCACCAATTGGAAGGCCATGGTGAGTAAGATTAAGGAGAACTACTTACGAGAGGATTATGAATTCCAACTTCATAAGAAGAGACAAGAATTGAAGCAGAAGGATCTTGATGTGACCTCCTACACTGAAGAATTTCAAAAGCTATGTCTTAGGTCCAAAGTACAAGAAGATGAACCTATTAAGATGGCTAGGTATTTAAGCAGCCTAAAGTGGAACATTCAAGAGGAGATAAGCCTATGGAATCCTACTACTATTCAAAAATGTCATTAGCTTGCTGCCAACGTAGAAGAGAGGAACAAAAGGAAAGGAGACTCCAATAACAGGGGTAGAGGCAGAGGTAGAGAACAAGTGAATCACCGAGGTGGTTACCAAAGCAAGGCAAATGATCAGAGGAACCAAGGAGAAGCCAAGTTGACTGAGCATGGAAGTGAAGCCAATCTTAGAGGGCATTCTAGAGGAAGAGGAGCACAAAGTGGTCCAAGGGGTAGAGGTACTGGCAGAGGTAACTCCTACTTTGCAACTATGAAGTGTTACAATTATGGACAATTGGGACACCCGACATATAAATGCCCTAATAAGCCTACATCATCAAGCAGTGGAAAGAGGGTTGCTTATGCACATGAAGACTCTTCAAGCAGCAAGACACCTAATGTGGACCATATTGAATCAGAGATTGGAGAAAATCTGATGTTCAATAGGATCTTGATAAGACAACCAGTCAAGAATGAACCTAAGCATAGGAGAGCATTGTTTAGGGTGAGATGCAAGATTCTTGGTAAAGTTTGCAAGGTGATAGTTGATTCAGGGTCAACTGAAAATATCATATCAGAAGAGGTAGTTAAGAAGTTGAATCATGAGCAGAGTGTGCTAGTCAATGAACAGACTTGGGTAGAGTTTTCCATTAGAGGATACAAGGATAAGATCCTTTGTGATGTGTTACCTATGGATGCTTGTCACTTATTTCTAGGAAGACCCTAGAAATTTGATAGGAAGGTGATCTATGATGGAGAAGAGAACTCCATTTCCTTTAAGAAGGACAGTAAGACCTTTAAGATTCAGTCTTTGACAAAGAATGAAGAGGGAACTTCAAGAACACCTAGTGTTTTATTGGCTAACGGTAAAGATTTTTTAAACTTGCTACATGAGGAGGAGATAGTGAAGTGTGTCATCTTTGTGAAGACAAAGGAGGAAGAAGACAAGTTGCAGGCAAAAGTACCCAAGGAGGTGAAGCACATGTTGCAAGAGTATAAGGACATAGTGAGTGATGGAGCACCTGCAACACTCCCACCAAGAAGGTCTGTAAGTCATCAAATAGACTTTGTTCTTGGTGCATCCTTTCCTAACAAGGCTATAGATAAGCTCACACCTAATCAGAATAAGGAGGTAGCAAGGCAAGTGCATGAGTTATTGGAACAAGGAGTGATTAAGAAGAGCATCAGCCCATGTGCAGTCCTGATAGTGCTAGCATCAAAGAAGGGAGGCAAGTGGAGACTTTACACTGACTCTAGAGAAATCAATAGGATCACCATAAGGTATAGGATTCCTATTCCTAGAATAGAGGATTTGATGGACTGTTTAGGAGGGGCAATTTATTTTACCAAGCTAGACCTTAAAAGTGGTCATCACCAGATAAGAATTAAGGAGGGTGATGAGTGGAAGACTACTTTTAAAACCACAAAGGGATTCTATGAATGGCTTGTGATGCCATTTGGACTCACCAATGCTCCAAGCACCTTCATGAGATTGATGAATGAGGTGTTAAAAGACTTCACACGTAAATTTGTGGTGGTGTACTTAGATGACATTCTCATCTATAGCAAAACCAAAGAGGAGCATCTTGAGCATTTGAGGTTAGTCTTAGAGAGGTTGCATGAGGAGAAGTTATCCATCAACCTAGAGAAGTGTGACTTCTTGAAGCAAGAGCTGGTCTACTTAGGATTTGTTGTGTCTAAAGGAACCTTGAAGATGGATCCAAGCAAAGTGGAGGCAATCTTAAATTGGCTTGCACCTAAAATAGGGACTGAAGTTAGAAGTTTCCATGGATTAGCTCAATTCTATAGGAATTTTGTAAGGAACTTCAGTGGCATATGTGCACTAGTCCTTGACACCATTAAAGGAGGCCTTAAAACCAAGTTTAAATTGACTGAGCAGGCTGACAAAGCATTTCAAATGTTGAAGCAACAAGTAGCCACAAAACCTATCCTTCTCCTACCTATGTTTGATAAGCTATTCACTTTGGAGTGTGATGCAAATAGAATTGTAGTAGGTGGTGTATTGAGTCAAGAGGGAAGACCTATGGCATTTTTTAGTGAGAAACTTAATGAAGCAAAGAAGAAGTACTCAGCCTATGACCTAGAGTTGTATGCATTACTGCAGTCTCTAAAGAAATGGAGGCATTACCTACTCCCAAAGGAATTTGTGGTGTTCACGGACAACCAAGCATTGAGTTACATCAACACTCAAGAGAAACTTACCAATAGACATCTGAAATGGATGGAATACCTCCAATCCTTCACCTTCACCATCAAGCATAAGAAGGGGCAACTTAATAAGGTGGCAGATGCCTTAAGCAGGAAGTTGTTGACAGTTCAAGAGTTACAGTTGCAGAGCATAGGAATAGAAGGTTTCAAAGACCTCTATGAAGGAGATGAAGAGTTCTCATCATCTTACAAGGTTTGAAAAGAGTTTGAGAACCATTTCCATGGTGGGTATGCAAATTACACTCTCCAAAATGGTCTCTTAGTCAAAGCTAACCAGTTGTGTGTACCAAGAGCATCCATGAGGGAAAACCTCATCCAAGAGACACATAATGGCAGTTTAAGTGGACACTTTGGAGTCAACAAAACCTTGGATTTAGTACAGACGTAATATTATTGGCCTAAGTTGCCAAGAGATGTGAAAAGATATGTAGAGCAATGTGGTGTATGCGAAAGAGAAAAAGGAGGATCAAGCAATGCTGGTCTCTATCAACCCTTACTGGTCCAAAATAGACCTTGAGAATGTATAAGCATGGACTTTGTAGTAGGACTTCCCAAGACTAAAACAAGTATGGACAACATATATGTGGTAGTAGATAGATTTTCCAAGATGATTTATTTCATTCCATGTAAGACTACACATGATGCTAGCTATGTTGCACATCTCTTCTTCAAAGAGATTGTTAGGATTCATGGACTCCCTTTAAGCATTTTTTCAAACAGGGACAGAAAGTTCAGGGGACATTTTTGGCAAACATTATGGAGGAGACTAGGAACTAACTTGTCATTTAGCTCAGCTTACCATTCACAAATACATGGTCAAACTGAAGTCATCAACAGGGTGTTAGGCAATTTGTTGAGGTGTCTAACTAAGGAGTATGGATAGACATGGGACCTTATCATTCCTCAAGTAGAGTATGCATATAATGACAGTGTGAATAGGACCACTGGTAGAAGTCCTTTTGAGGTTGTGTATGGTAGACATCCAAGGGGAGTATGTGAGTTGAGAGACCTTAGTACTTTGGAGATGAAGAGTGGACAAGCAAAGGACTTTACTCAAACCATCAAGGAAGTCAAAGAGAAAGTTAAGAAGGCCATCCTTGAATCCACTCAAAAATTGAAAGCCAAAGTGGATGAGAAAAGGAGAGAAGTTTAGTTCAAGGTGGGTGACTATGTCATGGTCCATTTGAGAAAAGCTAGGATGCAAAGTGGTAAGCCTACCAAACTGCAAATGAAGAGAGTAGGACCTTGTGAAATTCTAGAAAAATATGGTGAGAATGCCTATAAGGTTGATTTACCTTCAGACTTAGCCATTTCCCCAGTCTTCAATGTTGTTGATTTGGTAATGTACAAGGGAGAGATAGCAGGGCAGACTTAGAACCAAGCCAAGGTACTACAAGACTTGGATGTGAATACCTTACCTCAAGTGAAGAAGCCTATGGCAGAGGAGATCTTGGAATCTAGAGTGAAGAAGTCTACTAGACACTAGGTCTACATGGAGCACTTAGTGAAATGGGCAGATCAACCAGTATTTGAAGCTACTTGGGTGGAGGAGAGCAAGTTCAAGAAGCTTGGCATAGACCCGGCTCTCATTTCTTCTCCTTCTTTTTCTTAGTTGTGTGCAGAGGGGGAGTATGGTGTAGGATAACCCTTCCAAGCTCTCCCTAGTTCTTGTTTATTGTTTTTATGCTTCTTTTGAAGCCATTGTACATGTAATAAGGGCCAAGAGATCATCTGTTCTTCACTAGGTCCTAGTTCTAGGTCCTTAGTGTTTTTTTGTAGTGATTTCTTGTGTAGGAGAGGTTGAGTGTGCCTTGGATGTGTGTTAGGCCTTATTGGAATGTTGATGTCCTTAGGATAGCCCAAAATAGGGCTAGGAATCATGAAAAGCAACAATGGCAAAGTTGCTCAAAAGATGCAAAAGTTGCATGACAACTTTTAAAAGTTGTCAAGCAACTTTTCCACCCAAAAGGTCAAAAACCCTTATTGAGCATGGAGAGCCCTAATTTTGGCACATAGAGTGAGGCAAGGGTGGTATAATTAATTGAAAACCCTAATTGGATGGGTTGGATGTCAAACATTGTACGACCTAAGTAAACTGAATTGACTATGACTGTTTTGTTGGTTACCAGTCAGTTTGAATGAAGCTACCAAGAAAGTTAATGGATTGATTTGTGTGAAAACCTATGTAGAATGTCTTCTATGGTGTAAATACTTACATTGTGAGCAATTATATTAGGTTTTTATTTGCCTTTTGAGTGTGTTTGTAAATAGTTTGTAAATTGCAGTCTCACTGTCTAGTTTTGGACTGGTTTGTGCAAATGAAGTCTTAACTCCATTCCCCATTGTGGAATCACCATGAAACCATGGGGAATGATAGTGAATACCCTTTACTATAGTCCCATGCAATCAGGGACCTTGAAAATGCAAGGAGGCCAAGAAAAGACCCACTCCTAGGTGAGACTAGACAGTGCCTAGCTAGGAGAGGTCAAGTTGCAGAGGTCTTGAAGAGAAAGGTTGGTCAGAGGAGAGTGCATCCTTTGGAGGAGGTGCAAAGGAGTGTGTGAAGCATCATTTGTGTGAAGGAAGAGCCTCCACCAATCCAAATAGGGTGGCTAAAACACAAAACCTTCACTATGACCCAGGCAGACCCTAAAAACCCTCACAAAACCTTTAAAAACCCCAAAATTTGCCCAAGGCATTGTACAACCACTTGGAGGCCCAAAACTAGAGAAATCCACAAGCCCTTGCCAAATAAATGGTAGTACATTTTGGGATTTTTGTTAGTTTGTGCATCATTTGTGAGAGGAAGCCCTAAAGGACTAGGTAGGAGACCTAATTGGTCCTAATCCTTGTAGCCCTATTTTGTAGGAAAAACACAAAATAGTGAAATCGGTAAGGGGTTGGAATCTTGAAACCTCTTGGGGGCACATGAATGGGTGGAAAAACCATGAAGTAGACCTGATATAACCTTTCTAAGACCTTGGAAGGTGTGGAAAAAGCCTAGCCCTTATTAGCCATAGTAAGGGGTTTTGAGTCTCATGAGTAGGTGAGACCTTAGGGGCAGCATTCCAACTCATTGGTGGGTGGATTGGGCAAGGTCAGGGGATTCCTTAAGTAAAGGAATTCCTAGAACCATAGGGTGTGAGGAGAACACCAAGTGATCCAAGAGAAGGATCCAGGAGCATAGACTAGGCTAGTCTATCCCAAACCCCAACCCATCAGAATGTGTAAGCATGGACTTTGTAGTAGGACTTCCCAAGACAAAGACAAGTATGGATAGCATCTATGTGGTAGTGGATAGATTTTCCAAGATGAGCCATTTCATTCCATGTAAGGCTACACAAGATGCTAACTATGTTGCACATCTCTTCTTTAAGGAGATTGTTAGGATTCATGGACTCCCTTTAAGCATTGTTTTAGACAGGGACAACAAGTTGATGGACCATTTTGGAAAACATTATGGAGGAGACTAGGAACTAACCTCTCATTTAGCTCAGCTTACCATCCACAAAATGATGGTCAAATTGAAGTCATCAATAGGGTGTTAGGAAATTTGTTGAGGTGCTTAACTAAGGAGTATGGGCAGACATGGGATCTAATCATTCCTCAAGCAAAGTATGCATATAATGACAGTGTGAATAGGACCACTAGTAGAAGTCCTTTTGAGGTTGTCTATGGTAGACATCCAAGAGGAGTGTGTGAACTTAGGGAACTTGGTTCCATGGAGATGAAGAGTGGGCAAGCAGAGGACTTCACTCAAACCATTAAGGAAGTTCAAGAGCAAGTCAAGAAAGCCATCCTTGAATCCACTCAAAAACTGAAGGCCAAAATGGATGAGAAAAGGAGAGAGGTTTAGTTCAAGGTAGGTGACTATGTGATGGTCCATTTGAGCAAAGCTAGGATGCAAGGTGGTAAACCTACCAAACTGCAAATGAAGAGGGTAGGACCTTGTAGAATTCTGGCAAAATATGGTGAGAATGCCTATAAGGTTGAACTTCCTTCAGACTTAGCCATTTCTCTAGTCTTTAATGTTGCTGATCTGATCATGTACAAGGGTGAGATAGGAGGGTAGACTGAGAACCAAGCCAAGGTACTACAAGACTTGGATGTGAATGCCTTACCTCAAGTGAAGTAGCCTATAGCAGAGGAGATTTTGGAGTCAAGGGTGAAGAAGTCTACTAGACACTAGGTCTATATGGAGCACTTAGTGAAGTGGGCAGATCAACCTATGTCTGAAGCAACTTGGGTGGAGGAGAGCAAGTTCAAGAAGCTGGGCATTGATCCAGCTCTTCTCACTCCCCTAATTCCTTAGCTTGTTGCAGAGGGGAAGTATGGTGTAGGAGCACCCTTCAAAGGGCTCCCACCATTTGTTCTTGATTGTGTTCTTGCTTCTTTATGAAGCCATTGTATATAAAATAAAGAGCCATGTGCTCATTGGTCCTAGTTAGGGTCCTGGTTGAGGTCTTAGGGTCATAAGTCAAGATTGAGATTTCTTGGAAATAGAGGGTATGTGTGCATTTAAGGTGTTTAGGGGTCCTTCTTAGCATGTTGGTGTCCTTAGGTTTGCCCAATATGGGTCTAGGAGTCAAGAAAAGTAACATTGGGAAAGTTGCTCAAAAGTTGCAAAAGTTGCATGACAACTTTTAAAAGTTGTCAAGCAACCTTTCCACCATGAGGTCAAAACCATTAATGTAGCATGTACAACCACAATATGGGCACATAGACTGAGGAAAAGGTACTATAAGTAATTGCAAACCCTAAGTTAATGGGTTGGATGTCAGATATTGTACGGCCCAAGCATAGTGACCTGACTGTGACTGCAATTTTGTTGCCAGTTGGCACAAATGGAGTAATGGAAGAATGTTAATGGATTGATTTTCATGCAAAATTGTGTGGAGTGTCTTGTATGGTGTATCTAATTTCATTGTGAGAATTTAGAATAGGTTTTGATTTGTAAGTGAGGTGTGTTTGTAAATATTTTGTAAAATGTCTTTTCTCTGTCCAGTTTTCGACTGGTTTGTGTCAATGGGCTCATAACTCCATTCCCCATTGTGGAATCACCATGAAACCATGGGGAATGAGAGTACAGACCTTGTACTATAGTTCAATGCAAGCAGGGCCCTTGAAAATGCAAGGAGGCCATTTGAAGACCCACTCCTAGGCAAGACTGGACAGTGCCCGGCTCGGAAGGGTCAAGTTGCAGAGGTCTTGCAGAGCAAGGAAGTTCAGAGGAGAAGGCACCCTTTGGAGGAGTTTTAGAGGGGTGAGTGAAGAACCATTGGTGTGAAAGAGGAGCTTCCACTAATCCAAAAAATGTGGCAAGAGCATCAAACCTACACTATGACCCTGGTAGGCCTAAAAACCCTCCTAAAAACCCTTAAAAACCTCAAAATCCACCTAGGGCAGTGTACGGACACTTGGAGGCCTAAAACCTAGAAAATCCTTGAGTCCTTGCCAAATGAATAGCAGGTCTTTTGGGAATTTTCACAATCAAGCGCATCATTTGTGAGAGGGATCCCTAAAGGACTGGGTAGGAGGCCTAATTGGTCATAATCCTTGTAGCCCTATTTTGTAGGCAAAACACAAAATAGTGAAATTGGTAAGGGGTTGGAAGCTTGAAACCTCTTTGGGGCACATGAATGGGTGGAAAAACCATGTTTTGGACCTAACCTAACCTTGCTAAGACCTAGGAAGGTGTGAACAAACCAGGCCCTTATTAGCCTAAGTAAGGGTTGCTTGAATCTCATGAGTAGGTGAGACCTTAGGAGTAGTTTTTCAACTTGTTGGTGGGTGGATTGGGCAAAGTCAGGGGATTCCTCAAGTAGGGGAAGTCCTAGAGACCCTAGGGTGTGGTTAGAACACTTGGTGATCCAAGGAAAGGATCTAAGAGCATAGACTAGGCTAGTCTATCCCAAACCCCATCCCATCAGAGGACAACATGGATAAGATAATATGCACAAGAACTTTTTTTAAAACTTTTGAAAGGGAGGCAAAGCAAGTGGAAATTAAGTACACTCCTTACAAGGAAAAATCTATGATTTTATGATTTTCAAATGGTCGTCAAATTTGGAATATGTTGAATGAAGTAATACTTATTTGAAGGATGAATAAGGACATCAAATAGTTAGTTAGCCAACTATGTGATTTGGAATTCTAGCATACAATTTTGATTCCTTGTAGTGGTTACTTTTTGGACGTGAATAGAAAGAAAGGTGGACCTATCCCAGATCTTCATTGACAATAGCAAAAGGGAAAAAGGGTGCATAAAGTGATAATGAATCAGTTGCAGATATTTGGTCTTGGTTGTGACATTCCTTAAATAGAATCTTTTGTAACTAAATTATGGGTAACTGGTCATTTTGAATGAAAAATATCTCCTCTAGCTTGTAGCTTGTTTTTCTCCCTTATTTCTATAAAAGGGAATTCAAGGCCAAGAGACAAGGTTTTGAATTTTTTCTCCGCACTTAGTAAATTTGAAAATTTTCAGAGTCATAAGGTTCTTTTTGCAAGTTTTAGATCGAAATGAGAAATTGTAAGGATTTTGCAAAGTACTAGATAAAAGTCTTACGTGTAACTTCTTGCAGGTTCTTGAAGAAGTTTATGTAAATGGCCTTTATGACAGAAATAGAAAATTAATTCAAAAGAAATATAATTCTAATTTATTTCTCTCCATTATGCAATTCTATCATCTTTTGAATGAAATGTGATTAAGGATGTCTTTTATTTAGTACACTATTGTGGTGTATGTGTTTTCCATTCATGCTTTGATCTAAGGGGTCAATTAAAATGCTTAAGTAGACTTACAGAGTGATAGGGATTATTTATGGATTTGATAAGTAGTCTAGATCAGGGTTGTAGATTGAAAACATTGTAAGGTATTGTTTCCTTAAGATCTGCATGTTTTTAGATTAATTTTGTTGTAATTAATTTATATCTTTTAAGGTCAAGTGCCCAATGGAAGAAGGCACTATCCATAGTTCATTATCAGTCCTTATAGTCATTTGTTTCTATGTTCATTTGTATTTGTTACACAAATTGATTATTATCAGATTGCATTTCATTTTATGTATATTGTAGTATGTTTTGACCATCTCAAGCTCCATTTAGGTTGAGGATCACTAAAAGATTTTCCATCCTTGAGAATTATCCCTATTATTGAGCCTATGTTTGAGATTTTCTGCTTAATTTTGGTGAAAGTATAAGTATGGCGCAGAGATTATAAGTTCATCAAGAGATTACCCTCTCAGGTTTTGCAGAGCCCAAAGTGTAGAAGGACTAGCAAAATCCTTGTCATATGTTGGTCCAAGTTCTTGTATATTTTGATATTTGGAGTTGGCTTCTCCTTAGATAAATATGAAAAATCAACTTGGTTTTTGCCTTCTTGTAGTGTAAACCCCATTCTGGGGCACCAACAAAAATGATGACTATGCTTGGGATAGTTGTCTAGAATCTCTGGTTAGAAAATATCAAATCATCATATTGGTTGGAATTACCCCATCCAAGCCACCAGAAAAAATGGTGACTCTGATAGGGAACAATGCATAGTTGCAATCAATTGTGTCGTCCATTTGGGAAATTGCGTTGAAGTTAAATTGTGTTTTTGTGACTTGCTGGTTGGGCCCATTTTTTTTGTATTTCTAGTTTATGTTCTCTGATTTAAGGGGTGTTCTTCATTTTTGAGAGAAAAGGCATTTTATTTTGTGAACAAGAATTACAAATATCTTTCAAAGATTACCTAATACTATTTCATTTGGTATCTTGAAGTAATTTGGGTGACAACACTGAAGTCTCTGCACTAGTGCATATATTTTGAATATTTCTAATAATTTTTTAAAATATTTTGTTAACATGAGTAAACCTAAGAGCACTAGAGGTTACATTAGGCTGCATCATGAAGAAAGATTGGAAGAGCTTCATGCAACCCTATTGAGGAGTGAAGTAAGGAGAAATGTAGAAAGAAGTTCTGCTCCCTCGTCATGGAAACCCAAACATAAGGATGCAAATAAGTCATCGTTGCATCTTGTTCATGAAATCCATACAACTTCTTCTAAAAGTTCTGAGTCAAATAGCTTGGGATTTTTTGATTCTTTGTTTGACACACCTATACAAGAAGAAGTACAACAATAAAATAAAGAAGTAACTTAGGTTCAATATTCAAAAAGGAGAAGAGGTCATAGTAGAATTAGAAGTCATCAGAGTAGTATTGTTGGTGTACCTCCTCCTCTTGGCCCTACAATAGAATATCCTTATAATTTTGATTCAACTCGAGAATAAGGAGATGCAAATCTAATAGATTTAGCTGATACTTTTGGGTCTGGAATAAATTTTCCAGATCTTGAAGAGGTTTTTGGACACATAAGTGTATTAAGGAAATAACTCCAAGAACAAATTCATTTGAGAAAAAGAAAAGAAAAGGAGAAGGAATCTGAAGTTATGAATGTTTTGATTGAGAGGGATAGCTTAATGAGGCAGTTGCCTACACTCAAGGCTTTGAATCATGAACCAATTAACCCTAATATTGAGGGTCTTGTTTTAAGAGAAGTCTTAGATAGGAAGTCCAAGCAAACTATAAAAGAAAATCCTAGGAGCCACAATGATAGCCAAAGGTTAGTAAATCCCAGTCAACTAAATGCTCAGATTCCCAAACCAAACCATGACAAGGGAAAGAAAAAGATGTCTGATGTCAAAATAAGTGATCAAAAATCTTCCACTATCCTAGATATGAGCCATGGGTTGTCTCAAGTAGATATTGAATTGGAGAAGGCTAGGATAGAAAGTGAAACTCTTGCAAAAGGGTTAAAAATAATTGAGATGGAAGCTTCAATAGAATAAATGAAGAGAAAAATTGATTTCCTGAAAAATGTCATCATTGAATAATGCTTCATTCATTGCTGACCCATCCAATACCCAATCTATCTCTATTTTATCCCCCACATTAGTACAAATTATCAATAGAAGTACTCATGTTCAAAATGTTCAGGGTACCCAAATTGTTGGAGTTGTAACCATAGGACAGGGGGGTCAAATGATTACTCAAAATGTTCAAGCCTCTAAAATACTTGTTGGGGATAATGCTGGAACAAAAATGACTAGCACTAGTGAAATTAATAATATTGCAGGACAAGTTGTTACTAGACAGTTCTAGAGAAGACCTATCCATCTAGAAAGGTATAGGCAATTGTGTTCCGAAGGGATACCAGGGTATCCTAACACGGTCCCAAATGAGTTGAGGGAAAAGATAAATAATTTTGTAGGAAATAATGCTATCATGGGTGAGGAACATCTGAGATCCTTCACAGATAAATTAAATTACTATGAGGTGGAGCATCAAGATGTTGTTATCAAACTCTTTGTACGATCTTTGACTGAAGATACCATGGATTGGTATGGAGGGTTACCAACTGCAAGCATTAACTCTTGGGAAGAATTCAAAAGGAGCTTCAAGGAGCAATATGGTGACAAAACCGATGTAAGTTTCATGTTGAATGAGTTCAACAACATCAAAAAGTCACCAAACAAAGTTGTCATTGATTCAACATCAGATTTCAAAAGGTTATTCTTAAGTTATTTCAGGTTCTAAGGTTAGATGATAATGTTTGTCTAACTACATATGTAAATGCATTTGATGCTAAAATGGAATGTATCCTCAAGGACAAAGATCCTCAGAATATGAGAGATGCATTCAAGATAGCCATAACTGTTGAAGGAAATAGGAGAGCTTCAGGAAAGCTTGGGAGAAGAAAAGATCCTAGATTCTCCATGATTACAAAGGATAAAATGGAAAAACTTTGGGATTAAATCCAAAGGAAGAAGACAAGTGGGACAAGGTACTCAATACCTTGAAGGATCTTAAATTGACTACTGCAAAGAATGATAAAGGTACTGCACCAGAAAGGCAACAATTCAACAATTTTAGTAGACCTCCAAGGCTACAGGATCATCCTTACAACACAAATTGGAAGGATGGAAAGTTAGTTCAGCAACAACAAAGGAATAAACAGGAGCAGCAAACTCATGATCCATTGCAAAAACATACAGTGAATATTGTTGAGGATACACCTTGGTGTATTGCTTGTCAATCACCTCATTCGCCTGAGTATTGTGTTGTCACACAATTTATTTCTACCAAGGACAAGATACAAGAAGAAGAAGAAGAAACTTTTGAGGATGACAATGTTGATTGTCTTATGACTACTTCTTGCCTTGGAGGAGCAGAATGCTTTTCTGACACTAAGACTCTGGACTTGGATGTAGATTACCAAAGACAAAGAAGTGAGTCATACCACCAATAAGTTTTTTATGATAATGAGTTGTGTGTTGATGACTAAATGTTTAATGTTGAGCAAGGAAAGGATGATATATCCTTAAGAAGACCTTCAGATCAAGAAATTTCTAGGATAACAACTACCATGGTAGCACAAGTCAAAAGTAATTATCAATTGAGAAATAGAACAATTGGTGAAGATGAAGGCAAGCCTGTTGGCCTATTTATCAAACAAGTGAAGAACAAAGGTAAGGAGGTCAAAGAAGGAAAACCAAAGCCGGACGTAAACAAGATCAAGGAGGTCAAAAGAAAAGAGTGGGCTAAGAAGGTGGAGATTATAAAGCCCAATGAGGACACTGCTTCACCTAAAGTAAAGACAAAGGTAGTTGCAAAATCTATTGTTCCTGTTGGAGAAGACTTAAAGCAGGAACAAAACATTGAAAGCAAAAAGATAAAGAAAAATGAAGAGAAATCAGATATGTCTCTTGAATTGCTAGATTACACACCTGTTGATATGCTTCAATTACTTTCTCAGATTATAGTTAAAGTTACTTTACAAGAAATGTTAATAATTGATGCAGTCAAGGCAGGGAGATCTAATGAAGGAAAACCCATCCTTGCAGCCTAACACATAAACCATGCAAAATATACTAGTAACAAGATGCCAAAAAAAATAGAAAGAACAATTGGTAACATAACAGAACACATAACCAATAAACAATATGAACAATTCTTATTAGAGTTTGAATAATTACACACACCACATGTTGGATCATAATCTAGGATACAAATAATGCTCATAACACAATTACAAGATCCGCAAATCATCCACATATCAGATCGGCCTCTAGAAACAGTCTGTCGGTTCTACCCTAATCCGAACCTCGACCTTCCGGCCTTAGTCCACCGGATCAGAATCTCGTCGGATCTACATCTTCGCTTGATCTCTAAACTCTTTTGATCTTCTAACTTTTGTCCTCTCACATGATTCATAAACCTTCATTTATACCATCCGTAAATAATAACAACTTAATCAAGTCGACCCAAAGACCAACCGGTTCATGAAACGTGCAACGATAACATGTCAGCTCCAATCACTAATAACAACTTCCAAAATGCATAAGACAATGTGCGGTCCTCTAATAACATCGAACATGGAATAAGAAACATAAATCAACAATCTGCAAGTCATGTAGATCAACTGTAACCCAATCCAACTTTGCTCAACATACTACCAGACTAACCGGTAAGAATATATCAACCAGGCCAATACCGGAATCGATAACTCACTGGGATTAAATCTAAATGCCATGAAACTTGAACATGACAAAGACCACAAATACAAGGGAATAAACCCAAAAACACAATGCTAAGCACTCAATTCAAGAAGAAATACCATGACATCAAGCAATTCCACTAAAAATTGCTCAATCGGTATGAACTAGACTGGTGCTCTTGCATCAGACTCTCGAGATTAATTGAAAAGTGAGTCCTATCACTTGATTTGGTTTGGTGATTTGTCAGGGGGTATTTCTCATAATGTAAAAGAAAAGGTAAGTAAAAATGAGACAAAGGATAAATAATTAGAAGGATTGGTTTCTCAGATTCCCCAAATCTACTTGGAAGATACAGTAGATGAGAGGTTGGAGAATGTGGATCCTTTCTTTTTAAGTGTTATTGTAAATGAAGGGGTGTTAAATAATTGAATGATTGATTTTGTAGCTTCAGACAATGTTATGTCGGTGAGGATAATGCAAGCTATGGGCTTAAATGTGGATACCCCTCAAGGTTGATGTTGTGCTATGGATTCAAGGGAGGTACCTGTGATAGGTACCACAAGGGCAATGCCCTATAGACTTGCAGCTTGCCTAGAGAAGGAGTTAACCATGAGTGTTTTAGTCATAGATATCCCACCTCATTATGGGATGTTGTTGTCAAGAAAGTGGAGTGCTTCTATGGGAGGAATTTTTCAATGTGATCTATCCTATGCAACCTTTTGTATTGATGGTAAGAATGTGAAAATTGATAGAGAATCAAGAGTACCATATATGATGGTGCATGAGAAGGACCATGATGAAGACATGACATGTTTCATAGATATGGACATAAATGCATTTAGGGTTGAAAATCTTCCAATGGAACAGAGAGAGAAACCTACACCACCGAAAAGGGAAGTAGAAGAATCATCAGGTGATGATAATTTATGGACAATGCATTTTGATGGAGCTAGCTCTAAGGAAGGTTCTGGTGCAGGCATATTATTCATCTCGCCTAAGGAAAACACTTTTAAGTTCTCTTTTACTTTGTCTTTTGCATGTACAAATAATGTGGCAAAGTATGAGGCATTGTTGTTAGGTTTGAGACTAGCTAAGAAGCATGGGATAAAGAATCTCAAGGTCATTGGAGATTCTAAGTTAGTCATATCCCAAATCAGATCAAAATATGCATCAAAAAATAAGAGGTTGAAGTAGTACATAAATGTTGTATGTGATGAAATTGAAAATTTTGGTGCATTTAGCATTTACTAGAAAGAGAGAAGCCATAACAGGATGGTAAACTTGTTGGCTAAAAGCCATAACAGGATGGTAAACTTGTTGGCTAACATTTCTTTAAGGCCAAAGGACATAAATTTTATAAGAATATCAAAAATAGATTTTCAAACTAGGCCTTCAATCCCTAACAACATTGAAAATTGGCAAGTTTTCAAAGATGACAATGATATTCTGAGATTTCTAACTTGCATAGAATAGTATGAAGGTCAGGAGATTGATGTTGGTGCCTTTGTACAAATAGAGGATGGGAGGGAAATAGTCTTTGGGAATGAAGTAATCCAATTAAAGAAAAATAAGATTCCCAAAGGCTTGGTTGTATTAGAGAGGTTGTTTGATAATGAGGATAAAGAAAAGATTGCTACTACTACCCCACACCCTGAAAAATTAGAAGAAATTAACCTTGGGACAGAAGGAGCCCCAACGAAGGTGTACATTGGAAAGAAGATGTCACCAAAAGTAAGAAAAGTGGTGATTGACTTATTAAGAAAATATAGGCATGTCTTTGTTTGTTTGTATGATGATCTAAAAGCTTATAAGGAAGACTTGTTTCAACATGAAATCCCTTTGAAGGAAGGTGCTAAGCCTTTCAGAAAAAAGAAAAGGCCAATTAATCCAACCTTGTCACCCAAGATGCAAGAAGAATTGGTTAAGCTAAGGGAAGCTAGAATCATAAAGCCTATCAGGAATTCATCATGGGTGTCTAACTTGGTACCTATGAGGAAGGAGAATGGAGATATTAGATTATGTGTTGATTTTAGGAACTTGAATATATCTTCATTAAAAGATAACTATCCATTACCCAATATGGAAGCAATGTTGCAAAGGGTCACAGGTTGTGAAATTTTTTCTATGATGGATGGATTTTTAGGTTATAACTAGGTAATGGTTAAAGAGTCAGAGCAGTTCAAAAAAACATTTACCACACCTTAGGGAACCTATGTTTATATAAGAATTTTGTTTGGGTTGACAAACGTAGGAGCAACATTCCAAAGAACAATGGATGTTGCATTTCTGATATTATAAATGTGTTCTTGGTTGTGTACCAAGATGATTTAATAGCATTTTCCAAGAAGAAAGGTGATCACTATGATCATCTAGAGAAAATATTTAGCAAGGTTGTTGAATATAGAATATCTTTAAACCCAAAGAAATGTGTTTTTGGGGTGACTGAGGGTAGACTGTTGGGCCATATCATTTCAAAAGATGGTGTGAGAATTGACCCAGAAAGGGTACCAACAATTGATAAGGTCCCTCGGCCCAAGAATGTAAAAGGTATCAAGTCATTCTTTGGGTACATTAATTTCCTCAGAAGGTTTGTTACTAATTTTGCAGAGATTAGTAGACCCATCTCTAAATTGTTAAAAAAGGGTACAAAGTTAGAATGGGAAGGGGAGCCAACCAAGGCATTCCAAGAGATCAAATAGGCTATTAAGAATGCACCTATTTCAAAAACACCTGATTACAACAAACCTATGCAAATATTTTCATTTGCATCATTTCATACTGTTGTTTCTATACTATTACAAAATAACTTAGAGGGTTTTGAACAACCCATAGCATTTTTCAGCAAATCTTTGCAATTTGCAGAGCTAAAGTATGATATAAATGAAAAACAGGCTTATGCACTAGTGAAGGCAGTAAAAGCTTTTAGGAGTTACCTGATGGGAGAAACAGTGGTTGCATATGTGCCTAGTGTTGTAGTCAAAGACATCTACACATAGGAAGAAGTATCTGGGAGAAGATGCAGATGAATCAATAAGATCCAAGAATTCAACATTGATATCCAAATCACTAAGTTAGTAAGAGGACAAGGATTGGCCAAATTAATGGCTCAAAGTAACTTGGATGCTAATCAAATAAATGTTACAAAGGAGGAGAAAAAGGCTTATCTTTGTGGCATGGATAACTGTGAATGGTATGTAGACATAATATATTACCTACACAAGATGAAGTGTCATGAAGGTATGAATGACAATAAAAGGAGGACACTAAAGTTGCATTCCATAAAATATGTCATTGTAAGTGGCAAGCTCTGGTGGAAAAATAATGATGGTGTTATGTTGAAGTGTGTGAAGTAGGATCAAGCTCAGAAATTGTTGACAGGGATGCATAGTGGGTTTGTAGAGGGCATTATGTGGCTAAAACAACTACACATAAAATATTAAGAGTTAGTTTTTGGTGGCCAAAAGTTTTTAAAGATGCACATCAGTTTGTTAGAAAATGTGATCCATGCCAGAGATTTTCTGGAAAGTTGAAATTTTCAGGAAATTTACCATTCAAACCTATTAATGTGCAAGCTCCGTTTCAACAGTGGGGTATAGACTTTATTAGGTAAATAGTATGTAAATCCAGTGGTGGTCACTCTTGGATCTTAGTGGCCACAGATTATTTCACTAAGTGGGTTGAAGATATACCAACCATGAGGGTAACAAGCAAGATGGTGATTTATTTTATCACTGATAATATATTAACTAGATAATATATTGACTAGATAATATATTTATTTAATCACCTTACCACCCCCAAGGAAATGGACAAGTTGAGTCAAGTAATAGAGTCTAATGAAAATCATCAAAATAATCTTGGACAAAAATAAGAAATATTGGGATTCAAAACTGAAATGGGCAGTTTGGGCAGATAGGGTGACGGCTAAAAAGGCAATAGGATGTGCCCCTTTTGACCTGGTGTATGGTATACATTCAAGGTTTCCCTAAAATAATCTAATGGAGATGTATAGGTTTGTCCAGACTTATGATGATGATATGCAACTAAGGGTTGAAGCTTTGATTGAACTAGATGAAACTAGAAGAGAAGCTAATGCCAGAAATACAAAAATTGCAAATGCAAGTAAATAACTTGTATGATAAAAGAATAGTTGCAAGAAATTTCCAGATTGGTGACTTGGTTCTGATGTGGAATGCCAGGATAGAAGATAAAGGAAAACATGGCAAATTTTATTCCATCTAGCTCGGTCCATTTTTATCCGAAGTAAGTGGGGAGAAGACTCATATTTTCTCCAAAATATAAATGGTGAAGTTCTTGAATTGCCTATTCATGTAAAATTTTTGAATCTCTACTTTTCCTAAAGTAGTTCTTTTCCATGAGAATTAGATTATGGTTGGCTTTGTGTATCAGTAGAATAGATTTCTTTTTTGTTTGAGCTACCCTGTCCAAGTAGTTTACTTTTTAGTCTACTTTGTAGCTAGTCTGCTCCACCCAAGATTCTGAATTCTCGTATCATCCCAAAGTGATGATCATCCCCAACCAGAGTCACTGATGATCAGTAGGAATGACCTAGCACAAATTTTCATGCCCTAGGTGAAATATGGGTCATTTGGATTTTATCTTGTTCTCTCTCTTGCACTTCAGGCTTAGGGTTTAGGGTTTTATGCATTTTGTCTAAATATTGGTAAGAGCCCCTAAACTTGTTATAAACTCGCATTACTTTATCACTTAAGTCTAAGGGTTCTAGTAACATTGGCAGGGCCTTTTTATGTCTTAGGAATTTATTTTGTTTGGTAGGTCTTATGTTTTCCTAAGTCTGCGCTTTAATTTTTCTAGGCGAGTCCCCTTTAAGTATTTTGTTGGTTTCTAAAATTTTCCTAAGTCTAGCCTTAAGTTTTTTACTGACATATTTGTGATAAAATTAGGACTACCAATTTTTCCCAATATTTGCACATGTGTTAATGGATAGAGATATTTTAATCATGATCAGAAAAATGCTCGGTCATTAAACGGCTAGAGAATGTGCACACCATGGCTGGGTGAACTCACAATACTGGTTCCCACTTTTTGACCAACTTTGACACTTATATGAATATTTTGAAAAAAACCTTCACTTTCCGACACCTATAACTTTTAAACCGTTAAGAATTTGAAGATGATATAAACTAGTGATTTTTAACATCTTGTTTGTAGATTCTAAATATATTTTTTTCAAATTTGTTTGAATAAAATTTTATTGATTCTTCCATCTCCCTCAAAAAGTAGTTTTTTACAGCAAACAACATTTTTTAAGAGTGATGTGTATCCCGAAACACATAATTTTTTTTCTATAAATGATAAAAACTTAATTCTTTTGAATTTTGGTTTGCAACATCAATACCCAGGGCATGCAATTGTTTTGATGGTGATATGTTGAATATTTTTTATTTTATTAAGTTTTGAAGTTCGACTAATTATAATTTAGATATAGGTGTACGTTTGAACACATAACTTGTTCTATATTTATCAAAATTCAATTTTCTTTTTTTTGTTAGAAAGAAAACATCAATACCTAGTACATAGATATTTTTCAGAATTTTTTTGAATTAGTTTACTATTTTTCCCAATGCATTGAACAAAGAAGTTCATGCTCGATCAAAAACCTACATTCATAAGAAATAAAATAAAAATATATTAATTGTTATACTATTTGGAAAACTTATAATAAGGACTAAATACTTTTTAAAAAAAACTTTTAAATGAATTAATTTGACCCCCAAAAAGCTAATGTAAAGTTGGTTTTTTATCAGCATTTGATAGATGTAAAGGAGACTCCATTGCAAGTATGATTTAGAAGTAGAGAGGTTCTATCCAAGAAATTTTCATCTAAGAGCCTTTTATTTAACTCTCTTCAATTAATTACTTAAAATCGGACCTCTTAAAGCTTAAATAATTATATTTTTTTAAAAATGTATGATTTCAGCAAAAATTAGGACGTACCAAAAAGTGTGAACCAGCTTTGCGAGTTCACCCAGCTAGCAGAGTAAAGTTCAGATAGATCCGACGGTTCTCGCTACCCTGTGATAGAATGTTCTCAGAGGTTAATGATTGCCGCATCATGAGATGATATCATGTGTCTAGGGTGGGCTGAGATGAGCCAAATGGTGGGGGCCACTAATAGTAATGAAGAGGATGATGAGTTGGAGATGTCGCGTCATGCTTTTGATATTTTCACTTGCTTCATGAGATGGTCAATGTCAAATTGACTAGTATGGATCATGCGATGTTCCATCATGGAAAGAATCAATGGTCCAGTTTCAAACTTGGTTCAAATATGAATTTGAGCCATTTTCCACTCACGCGAGCAGTAATAGCGAGCAAGATGGTGATCCTTGATTCTAGGATTGTAATAAAAGATATTTCAGAATTATTTTGATTCACAAAGAAATTCAGAAGTAACCAGAAGGTGATGCTAGGACCAAAGAAGATCTAAGCGAGCTCCTATAGTGCAAAATTGAGGTTCACCAAATGCATATAAAGTAGTAAGTTGTCAAATTCCCCTTTTGTGTTTTCAAAGCCTTTAAAAGTTGTGAATTGCATGAGATTGTGGTGAAAGGGTTGTGAATTGTTGTAGGGTTAAAAATCTTGGTATAAAAGGGGTGAGATTTTTTTATCTTTCTATGTCAAGATTCTTAAATCTTAGGTTAAGCCCTAGTTTCCTCCTCCGTCTATCGGTAATTGTAAAAAAGGCCCTAATCTGATAAGATGGCTCCCTCACAGAACCACTCAGGCCAGACAAATTATTTAAAGAGGAATTTGTATAATGACTTTTGGGACCAATTGAAACCATCAACAAATGATAAGTATCTGAGGTGAGGTCCATTCAAGGCAAAACCCTAGGGAAAGGATTGGTTGATAAAGAATATGCTATTTCGGATGCTAGGGTGACCATGACTGTGGTGGATATGTTTAAATTATGGTATGGGTAGAGAAATTTACATTCTTCATTCTCAAGTGCATGACAATATGATTTGGGCAAGTTAGTGGCTCCCAATGTATTCATGGACATCAACCTTCTCAATACATTTGCAGACAAATATGACCCTGTTTCAAGAGTAATAAGGGGGAATGATGGAGAAGTTTTGTTGATAGTCAAAAGGGAGGTGTTCCAAGAAATTTTTTATTTATATGAACCCTCTGCCACCCTGGTTCAAGTGGATTTGAACAAAATAAAAGTTGAGTACTACATAATGAAAAGTTTTATCAAATCCAACCTTCCCCCAGCCCATTTGGTGAAAGCATGAGAAACAAAATACCACATTGGCCCAAGTTCAATAGAGCCTTTTCCAATTTGTGCTTTAGCCAAGTATTTGCAGACCACTTTATTTTCTCTATGCCAGGTTTTAGGTTTTAACCCTATTGTAATAATGCCACCAAACTTCATGTATATGGCTATTCAGATTCAACATCCTAATTTTCGAGTAGTTTTTTTATTTTGCACCGTATCTTAAAGATAAGATTCATGAGGGACTATTGGATATTAAGAATAATGTATTAAGCACTAACTTCTATTAGTACTCATTGCTGATGCATATGTTCTTATATAGAAATGCATATTATTTTGAAGGTACCATGAATCTCAAAAGAACAGTTGATAGTGTTGAGATACCGACACAGCTATGGAGTATGGATATGTCATGGGACAAGCATGAGGCCAATTTTGTAAGATTTGATAATGGTTTTTCTTCTAGATTAAGGCAAAGATTGACAGTGAATCCACCAAGGATTCCTATGCAGCTACATGATTTTCTGAGACCAAAGGAGAGGTTGCCAATCATAAAAATTAAGCATAATTGGGGGGATATTATCCCCTATCCAAACAGCACAATCATTAGAGTTTATGGTTTCCCTGGTTAGCCACGTGTGCCACCTTTTAATGTCCCTTTGAGATTAGGCTTTGCTAAAACAATCTAGCAGATAGGTTATATTCATGATAGGGTATTTAAAGGTAAGGGCAAGGGAATAATCTTCCCTAATACACTATTATTCCATACTTTGCAATAATGAAAGGAGGATATATGCATTTTGATAAACTCTTTAAACCATATCACATGGGAGTTAGTGTAATTAGACATAGTGCCCTAGAGGGATTCTATAATATTTTTAGGAAAAGAATAAATGTAGTAGTAATGCCTCATGAACACAAATTTCCTGAAGATATAATTAGAAATGAATTTGATCTCACTACTCAAGATTGGAGGAAGGAGAAGTGGATAGCTTCCAGGAAGCTATGGATAATTATATAGAAAATGGATCCTAGTTATGATCCATTAAGAAGCTTCACTCCATTCTTTGCCAAAATTCATTGTGTTATGAATAAATTTGATGAGTTGACCCTCTCTTTGAAAGAGAAGAAGACCAAACTTGAGGAAACCCATGGCCACCAAGTTGGGGCAAGCAGAATGCTTCGGCCTACACCTATTACGCTTGAATATGCAACTCTAATTCACCAAATGAGAATGAAAAAACCAGGCTCACCTCCTCCTCCACCTCATAGGATGGATGGGATAGAAGAATCTAGACCTAGTTATGTGCCCCTCCAAGAGGTAGTATCATGATAAAAAGAATAAGGGATGAGGAGAGTAGTAAAGAAGAGAGTGGCAGCAGTAGTAACAGTGGGAAGTTGGCTAGGAGGAAAGGAAAGAAAATAATAAAAGTAGAGCCAGCCCCAAAGGTGCAGGTTATACCTTCAAAAGGAATCAAGATTATTTATCTTAAAGATTCAGATAGAAGTCCCTCACCACCACATGTGCCTTCTTCACCTCCCAAATAGTTTAAAGAATAGTGAGAAGATCAACAAATGGGAGAACAACATGATGAAGACACCATTGAAATTAAAATTGTAGAAATGCAAATTGGTATTCCTCCTATGCCACCCACTCTGGAATTTGGTATCACTTCTTTGGATATTCAGGGAAGAGTTTTTAAGGATGCTATGAAGGAGGCATGTGACAAATTCCTTGAGGATGAAGCTTTTGTGAAAATCCCGACCTTCTTTCAAATCATGTGGAAGGTTAAAATAGATGAATACAAGAAGAGAAATGTTGAGAGAATGGCCCAAAGGCCAGATAGGTCTGACCAAGAAAATCAAGAAGAGGTCAAGACTGAAATGATGGAGGAATTTAAAGAAATCACTATAGATGAAGGTAGGATGATTGCAAATCAGGCCGGTGTTTTAATTCTGCAAGAGTGGAACATAGACGATGCAGTAGCCTTTGATGTGATCAGGAAATCAAGAGACCAACAGTTCACTTTAGTAGAAGAAGCAAGGTTGGCATTAAAAGGATCGGATTTTATAGATGATTATGCAACCTTGGCAATATGGTCACTAGAACAAGGGCCTAGGAGGCCTGATATAAATCCAAAATAGAGAGAAAGCCTCATTGTAAAGAAAGCCTCTAAAACATCAAATATTGAGGCCTCAAGTTAGTTGTTGATATAGTCAAATTGGCCCATGAAACTGCGAAAAGGGAGGCTAAAGAGAAGCAGGAATTAATGAAGAAATTTGAGAAGCTTTTTAATGATTATAATGCAGTTCAACAGAAATGTGTGGAGCTGCAAACTAAAGTTCACTCCTTGAACAGAGACAACGAGGAGCACCTTCTTCATTTATTGTCATTGCATTGGTCCCATCAACATCCAGGTCTCCACCAGTTTCACATATTGATGCATCAGTCCAGTTTGACAGTGAGACTGATACTCCAATAGCACCACTAGTATTATATGTTGATGATGAATCTGAGCCCACTAGATCTACTGACCCAACAAGAGCTCAAATTTTGGAAAAGATTAATGAATTGGAACAAAATCTAAAGGATTCAGAAGATCGATATGCCAGTAAGCAAAGGAAGATAGTCAGCTATGTGTTGACTCATTTAAATGAAAAAGTAGATAGTAGACTAAATAGTATTCATTCATTGAATTCTTTATTGTTTAATGCTATTCAAAGTTTTGATATAGATAAAAAGGTAGCAATCCCTTTATTCACAAAATGGCTACATAAGGGAAACAAGATTAGGATAATATCAATGGCTTCAAAGTACCATGCTGAGAGGTCACCTACACTTCAACCAACTTATTTATTGGTAAAATCAATGCAGGAAGCTCAAATGCTACAAAACAATATAGAAAGAAAAATCAAAGATTTGATGAGGAGTTTTGGTGAGATGAATGACACACTTCTGCCTGGTATTGAGAATGAAAATGGGGCACTTAATCCCCCACAGTTATAGAAGAAAGAGGCAGAAAGAGTCATCAACACATAGGTGGACATGATTTGTGATGATTTAGATACTACCATGTTGGAGGACAGCATGGATAAGATAATATGCATGAGAACATTTTTTGAAACTTTTGAAAGGGAGGGAAATCAAGTGGCAATTAAGTACACTCCTTACAGGGAAAAAGCTAACAAGGTTATGATGTTAAAATGGCTGTCAGATGAGGAATATGTTGAATGGAGTAATACTTATTTGAAGGATTAATGAGGACATCAACTAGTTAGTTAGCTAACTATGTGATGTGGAAGTCTATCATAATGTTTTGATTCCTTGCAGCAGTTACTTTTTGGACGTGAATAGAAAGAAAGGTGGGCCCATCCTAAATGTTCATCGACAACAACAAAAGGGAAAAAGGGTGTATAAAGTGTTATGATGAATCAGTTGCAAATATTTGGTCTTGGTTGTGAATTTCCTTAAATGGAATCTTTTGTAACTAAATTATGGGAAACTGGTCATTGTGTATGACAGATGTATCCTTTAGCCTGTAGTTTTTTTCTCCCTTATTTATATAAAAGGGAATTCAAAGCCAAGAGACAAGGTTCCAAATTTTGTCTCTGCACTTAGTAATTTTTAAAAAATTTAGAGTCATAAGGTTCCTATAGCAAGTGTTAGGTGGAAATGAGCAATTGTAAGGATTTTACAAAGCAATAGATAAAAGTCTTATGTCTAGTTTCTTGCAGATTCTTGAAGGAGTTATATGTAAATGGCCTTTATGACAAAAATAATGAATTAATTCAAAGGAAATATAATTCTAATTTATTTCTCTCCATTATGCAGTTCTATCATCTTTTGAATGAAATGTGATCAAGGATATCTTTGATTCAATACACTGTTATGGTATATGTGTTTTCTATTCATGTTTTGATCTAAGGGATTAGTTAAAATACTTAAGTATAATTACAGAGTGATAGGGATTGTTTATGGATTTGATAAGTCGTCTAGATCAGGGTTGTAGATTGAAAACATTGTAAGACAGTGTTTCCTTAATATCTACATTGCTATTAGATTAATTTTGTTGTAATTCATTTATATCTTTTGAAGTCAAGCTCCCAATGGAAGAAGGCACTGGCCATAGTTTTTTATGAGTCCTTATAGTCATTTCTCTTCTCTATTCATTTGTATTTGTTACACAAATTGATTATTATTAGATTGCATTTCATTTTATGTACACTGTTGTATGTTTTAACAATCTCCAACTCCATTTAGGTTGAGGATCACTGAAGGATTTTCCATCCTGTAGAATTCTCCTTGTTGTTGAGCCTATATTTGATATTTTCTACTTAATTTTGGTGAAACTATAAGTATGGCACAGAGATTATAAGTTCATGAAGGGAGTACCCTCCCAGGTTTTCTAGAGCCCAAAGTGTAGAAGGATTAGCAAAATCCTTGTCACATGTTGGTCCAAGTTATTGGATATTTTGATAGTTGGATTTGACTTCACCTTAGATAAATCTAAAGAATCAACTTGGTTTTTGCTTGCTTGCAGTGTAAACCCCATTCTGGGGTACCAACAGAATCTATCCTTTGTCATCTCCAAAGAGGAATTCATTAGAATATTGAAGCTTGCCAAGGATAGATTCTGAAGCAAGAAGAGAGTTAATAAGCTTATGTTCAAGAAGATAGATGATGTGACTAAGGAGAATGAAATAATTTTGACAATTTTTGATAGACGAGAGATATGATGTAAATTCGGTGCACGATGACACTCATCTGGCTAAACAATCTCATGACACATCTATTTTGGAAGTGCATAAAGTTTTCCTTGACAAGCAAAAGGATCAATCATTTGAGAAGTCCATTCCAAAAGGACAGTCAAATGATCAGACCCTAGTAGATGATAGTGATGGTGCTAATGATATCTCTAGTGAAGCTAAAAAGAACCTTCGGTAATTGAAGTTGTGTTCGACAAGGTAGTTGGGGAGACAAGTGAAGCGGAGAAGGGTAAGCATGGTGATAAAGATGAGAGTGCAGAGGCAGGTGAAAAAGGAGAGAAGGAGGAAGATAAGGCTTTGGTAACAGTGGCAAGAGACACTGTACCTGCCAAAGGGAAACAAATTGCTATTGATTGAGATGATTTTGGTCAAGGGTCAATTTACCGGAGCTCTTTGTCTCTTACAAGCACTAAAGTTAGCAACTCTTGCTCAAGACAAAGCCAATGAGGACTTGCTTATGTCACATTCTATTGACAAAGAGTTGATATCATTGGCAATATATATGATGGATAAAATCATGTCATCTTTCAAACCAGACACATCTGATCCCTTTGGTAAGCATAAAGGTTTGCTAAATGTTGTGGGTTCTCATTTTGAGTCTTTGGATAAGGTAGTATATAATAAAGTTTTGAATCAATTCAATTCCATGAGATTGAAATAATTTTTGAAGATGATTGAATATGATAGAGTCACTTTGGTTACCGCATTGAAAAGTATTCAGGATGCACTTGATGAAGGTGGTAACGTATACAAGTTGTAGACACTCAAAATTGTCATGTCTAATTAAATAAATATTTTATTTATTTAATTACCTAAGCTTAATTCTTCTTATATTTTTATTTTGCAGGTTTCCGAAAGGTGCGTCTGTGATTCCTAACCGCGTCTGCCCTGCATCAGATCGCGTCTGCATCATTTAACAGTGTCTGTGATCTCTGAGCGCGTCTGTGCATAACAAAAGCGCGTCTGTGTCATACAGACGCGTCTGTGTCTGGTATAGAAGCGTCTGTGCTTTCTGTTTTGCAATTTCAATTTTTCTAAGATTCAGGTTTTCAGATTTTGTACTTAGGGTTTCAGATCTGGTTTATTTTCGGCTAACCCTTGCAGATCTAGCTAACCTGGTTTGTGCAGCTTGCTTTGGAGGCAAATACGTTTTTGTTGAAGGCCCCTTTTCACAAAGTCTTTTTGGGTTTTCTAAAATTTACCTAACTTGTGTACTTGCAGGAAGGGGTTATCATTTGAAACTACTAACAATTTTGTTGCAGGGCCTTAGTTAGGGTTTTTGTAATTTTGATTGTGTGCCTTGTTTTTCATAGCTTAGCAAACACTTCAATTGGTGCACTAAAATTGAATCATTGTCTTTTGTGTCTTGAGCAATAGGCTCTTTTTGTTTAATCTTTAGAGGGCCTGTCTTCCCGTGTGGTCATTAGGACTACTAGTGAGAAGAGAACGACCCAAGTGGTAGCGAGGAAAACCCACCTCATCCAAACCACTATAATCAAATGTATTCATGGTGAAAACTATGAATAACGTGTGTTGATTAGTTCATACCGACACTATGTCTCCCCATAAACCCGTTTGATCAAATTTATTTGATCATTTGTAGGGCGTAACCCCTACCAGCTGGGAGCCTTCTGTATTTACAGAGCTGAAAGTGTCGCATGTATGGCCACACGAGCGGATGCCCTTACTAGCACCTCTTTGTTTTAGATGCCCAAATCCTTCTAGTTGTTGAGGCAAGAGGTCGGACCTCTGGTAGCAGCCCACACACATACGGTTCTTAGTAGAGATACAAAGTTCGCCATGGGGAGTTTTCATGGGGACTGATGCTTGGCTGACCCGAGAAGTGAGTGCCGAGGGTGGAGCCAGTGAGGTCAAGCATCTAAGTATCCGCTCTAAATAGCATAGCCTCGGGGGTAAAACCCTATGTGGGATCAACAACTATTGTCTTGGCCAGCCCTAAGATTTGTGCTTGTCTTATGCTAAACACTCAAACATTCAAGACAAAACAGCAAAACATTGTGTCTTTTGTGTCTTCAAGTGTATGAAAAAACTTTTTACATCAAACAACACACTTTTGGAGTTTAAACAGTTTGCAAACATTGAGTCATCAACATTGTGTCCTCTTGTCACGAAAAACAGTCGAAAAATCAGATTTGGTCACAACAAAACAACTTCACAGATAGGAAAAATTGCACTAAGGTTACAGAAACGCGTCTGTGACTGTTCAAACCGTGTCTGCGTCAGATAAGCGCATCTATGAAGTACAGAATAGCGTCTGTGTTTTTATCAGCATCTGCGTCAAACAGAGAGGCGTCTGTGTCTGGGAATCGCGTCTGTGAAGTATACAAAGGTGTCTGTGTCAGGATTTGAAAACTTTAACAGTCAAGCAAACAAAGAAAATCAGTTTCGGCATACTTGAGCTTCTTAGGTTGTCTCTTCAGGTTTCATCTAGCATTCAGCCTGTTCTAAGGTTTCACATAGTCCATCATTGCTTCACACCTCATTTTACATTCATACTTGTCTATAAACTTGAGTCAAAAAGGTCACTTGCTTGTCCTCACTATACTCTTTCAACACACTACATACAACTACACTTTGCTAAGTGGTCTCTCATCAAGGTTTCTTACCTTTGGGTCTCATTTGGTCTTACTTAGAGTCAAGGTCAGCTTACCTCATCAAGAGAAACTATCCTCTCTTTGGAAGCCACACCTACTCTACTACTTACATACTTGGTCTTACACTTTGGACATTGCAAGTACACCCCAAGATTCATTTGCACTCCATACAACTCTTGGTCTTCCATACTCTCGTCATTTTTCATCTAGTTTCTCACATCTTGGTCTAACACCTAGTTCATGGTTGAAACCCGCCTTCAAAAATCTAGGAGAATAGCTAAAGAAGCTCAAGAATCCGTAAACATGAGTTCTTATGAGTATGACAATGATCTATTCTACAATCCTGAGCACACTACATTACCAGACATGAATGTTTATAGAAACAATCCAAATGTGGAAAACACAAACACTATAAACAACAATGCTACACACAATGACACGGTGGACAACTCTTCAATACTATCAGTAGACATAGAAGAGTCCATAATGAATCCTCAATTCAATAGATTGGTTGAAGAGATAATGAGGAGAGATCGACAATACTTTCTAAACATGATGGCACATAGTGGAGCTAAAATACCACATGATTTTGACTTATCTCAACTTATGGAAAGTCGACCCTCACAACAAACTCAACCCAACATGGATCAAAGGAGACCAAATAGTGGAGGAAATAGAGGACCGAATAATATGATGCCTGAGTCACCATCAGCTTTGCTTCAAAAGCCAGCAATCCCACATACACAAGCTCAGACATATGATACTTATACTCAAAGACCATCATGGAGGCCTTATGCTCCAACACACGCTCAAGGTATGGATCAACCAAAACAAGTGGATACTCAAGGACATCCTCAAAATTTTGACACAAGGAGACCTCATGTCAAAATTGGGGGCAACACAATGGAAAATGAAAGGCCTATTGAATATGGTTTATACACACAAAACAGATATGGGGTCCCTCAACAAGAAGTTATGCCAAGTGCTCCATATATGTCGCAACAATATAGACCTCCATATGGACATGTCTACGATCAGTATCATCCATACATGCAACAAGCTCCTCCTCAAATGGGCGTTTCAAACATGGGGTATGCTACAAGAAATCAATCTCCTCCCAAAAAATAATTTGGAGCAACAAATAAGAGATTTACAAAAGAAAGTGGAGGACATGAGTACATCAAAACCTACATACACTATGAGAGATATATGCCCTTATCCCTTCGATAAGAGCATTCCAATGCCTCCGTTTCCTCCACACTTTTTGACGCCAAAATTTGATAAATATAGAGGGAGAGGAGACCCCAAGGCACACATACGACAATTCTTCACAGCTTGCATTGAGGTAGCGGCAGAAGAAACATACTTAATGAGGTTGTTCCCACAGAGCTTAGGAGATCAAGCTATGGAATGGTTTTCTCAATTACCTCCTGGTATTAAGTCATGGGGTGACCTAGCAGAGGCATTCATTCAACATTTCTCTTACAACATTGAAACAGATGTCTCAGTTACTACCTTGTGCAATACTAAACAAAAGGAAGGAGAATCTTTCGCAACATTTTTACAAAGATGGAGAAACTTAGCTAGCAGATGCTCTTGTGAAATCCCGTAGAAACAAATGGTGGAGATGTTCACACAAAACGTTAATAAGGCTATTGGCTATGATCTCAGAAAAGCTTGTTTGTCTACATTCAAGGACGTTATTGAAAAGGGCCTAGCAACAGAAAAGGTCTTAATTGAACAAGGAGTTATCAAACTATTCAAAGAAAACAAAGAGGACTTCAAAGGAAAGGACAAACCAAAATTTTGGAACAAGAACAAGAACATAGTTAATGATGGTGTTGTTGATGCCAATACAGTGAGACCAAAGTTCATTTTTTCTGGATCAAGTTCTACCAACAATCAGGTGAACAATCAAACAACTTCTAAACCACGAAGGAAGTACACTCCATTGGGAGAACCACTTGAATCAGTATTCAAAAAGCTTGTAGCAAACAAAGTAATTACAGTTCTAGATTTTCCTCCTTATGAACCAAAGGTAAAACCAAATTGGTGGAATGATGATGAGTATTGCGAGTTTCATAAGAGCAAGGGTCACAAGACAGGTAATTGCCATCGATTGAAAAACATTGTGCAAGATCTCATTGATAGAGGCGACATTGAGATTGAGGGACATTCATCTAACCAAGAGCATGAGGTGTTTAAGGAACCATTCCCAAAACATGACAAAGGAAAAGGCAAAGTCACAGATGATCAAGCCAATTACACTAGAGCACCTTACAATTATGATTCTACTATCAATCACATCTCGATGGACAATCATATCTCTACTATCACTATCAAAAACAAAAATCCTGAGAATCCTTCTCAGAGACCCAAGATTGTCCTAAAAGGTGTGGGATCTTCCTCCGAATCTACCTCTGAATGTCATGTTACAACCCGTCGAGGTAAGATTACATTGCCAGGTACCTCCACTAAGAATACCAATCCTTCATCTACCAAGCCTGAGTACGACCTTGTAGAACAATTAGGGAAGGCGCCCGCGCTCATCTCCATTCTTGAGCTCTTACGTATATCCCCTACACATAAAGCTATCCTTGACAAAATCTTGAGAGACATTGCTGTCCCTACTGATCTGAACGTGGACCAGTTTCAAGCCATGGTGGGATACCTTTCCATTCCACATTCCCTTACGTTCACAGAAGCCGATGACGCCTCCATAAGTCAGCCACATAATGCACCTTTACACATTGAAGCCTTCATACACAAACATAGAATCAAACGAGTCCTGATAGATGGAGGAGCAGGTCTAAACATTTGTACATTGAGGACAATTAAACAATTGGGATATTCTGATAAAGCTGTAAATTCTACAAACCAAATTACCATCAAGGCATATGATGATGAAGAGCGCTCATCCAAAGGCACAGTCACCTTACCTCTCAGAGTTGGGCCAGTTACAAAGGATGTGGTTTGTCAAGTCCTAGATCTAGATCTCACGTATAACATATTGCTAGGACGTCCTTGGATTCATGAAATGAGTGCAGTGCCATCTACATATCATCGATGTATCAAGTTTCCACATAATGGAGTTGAAGTGACTATCAAAGTAGATCCAAATCCATTCATATATTGCAACAATCTGCAACCTCAATCAGAAATAACAATCCCAATCAATCGCGAAGCTGTTCCTTCATCGACATATGTGGATCCTGAATCCTTAAAATATTCTACATCCAAACAAGTAGAGCTAAAAGAAAAATTAAAATTTAAAGACATGGGATGTGGTGAGTATATCTTTCATGTTGATCAACTCCCACTATCTACTAAGGTATTCAGTCAACAAGAACAAATTACAAACAATTTGCAATATCAAGGAATTGGGTGTGAACCACCTAGTGTTGTGGCTACTAAGTCTGAATGCAAATCTCCTCTAGCGATGCAAGCAACTCTTGATATCAATAGTCCTAAGAGTGGTTCCAACAAAGAATCTATTGAGCGTATCGCCGACCCTCTTGAGAGCTCACATAGCCTTACCATATCATCCACTCATTCCATTTCCACTCCTCTCCCAGACTTGGATCAACAAGAATCACAAAAGCCCTTACTAATTGGGGATCAAAAATCAAGCTTTGAAAAGAAAAATCTACAAGTCAAAAATAAAGAAAAGTCCTTTAGTCCAAATCAAAATCAAAAGCTATTGGACTCTGAAAAAATCAAGGTCAAGGATAAAAATCCTATGAAGAAAAAAGAGAAAGAGTTGATCTCCCCTAATATCAAAATAACTGGGGGCAAAAGTTCTAAAATTTCAAGTCAAAAAGCATACTTGTTGATCCTAAGTCTCCATCATGCTATCCTACTTTCACTTCTTTTCACAATCATAAGCCTTCATAACTCATCCACTTGTTCCACACATCCTTTTCCTTCTGGCGATACATCATGGACCTTTAATGGAGCTTCCTTGAAGGACTTTGTTATCAGTGATGCCCAAACTTCTTTAGGTGACACGCATATGGGCCTGTGTAGTCCACACACTAGTAATTCTATCTCAGTTCCTTTATCAAGGAAGACAGTCACTTGAGATACACATCATTCAGTCAAGGAACGTTGCAGCTACAATCACAAAGTCAAGCCTCACGCATTTGAGGTAGGTGACTTAGTACTCAGAGAGAACCCCAAGAATCAGCAAGACAGAGATAAAAAGGGAAAGTTCGAACCAAACTGGCTTGGTCCTTACATCATCACAGCGGTATATGGATCTGGGGCATATCAGCTCTCAACTACAGAAGGGGAATCTTTGGAGGATCCTATCAACAGCATGCACCTTCGCAAGTTCTACACATAGCTTTTCAGAGTATCTTAATTCAAAAATATAAAAAAAAATCAAAAAATTCAAAAATACAAAAAAATTATAAAACAAAAAAATCGTTACTTGGTGAAAACCTGGCAAACAAGCACCTTGTGACACAAAAAAAAAATTGAAAAAATCGAAAAAAAAAGTAAAGAGAAATAATTTCGTCCAACGGTGAAAACCACTTCGGTGGCGCCCTGGGCAAGTACCATGGTGAAAACTGGGTCACCAGCGCCATGTGTAGAGACTTTGCTCTCTCTCTTTCAGGATTCTCTTTCATCAATTCACTTTACACACACTCACAACCTATTCGTTCACAATTAACTTACCCATTCCCATCATGGCTTGTTATTGATCTACCTAAGATTGGTTAGCCATCCATAACCCTCCCTTTTCACTCCCTTTCCATCCATAATAAATCAGATCCTATCTGTGACTACGGCCAATCCTACGTCTAGTGATGGGTGTGGAACTGAGAACATCACATGTTTCGAGGAGTACAGTTTCTTCCAACCTCCTTCCAGTCTATCCACGCACAATCCGCAATAAAGCAGCATTTGCATCGCCAGTCCACAATAAAGTTTCATCTTCTCCATAATAAAGTATCAGTTTCATGGATTCAGTCAGTTTCAAATGAGACACAGCAGCAACAATGAGCTTCAACAAAATCAAATCTTTCAACAGACTCAGACAACATATGGTTCAGTGCTATCTATCCTTTTTGTGAAAGTGAACATTGTGACCACAATCGAATAAGACTTAAACAAGTGACAAGAGACACTAAACTTGAGGACTATAGTGGATGTTGGTGTCGAGTCTTGGTTTTCTTTTGATTTTATCTTTTTGGTGACATGTCTTTTAGCTTTTCCAGGATGTCTCTGACTAGAGATTCTATCTCCAGGATGTCTTTGACTAGAAAGGCGAGGATGGGGTATCGTCACCTATTTGCATTTGCTATCTATTGATTGTCTCTTAGTAATGCTATGACTTGTCCAGGGATATGATGACACTGTGAGTCTAGTGTGAACTGGGGCATTCCTTGTTTGTGACTGTCTTATCTCCATGCAAATAGGTACAATGACTTTCTGGGTCGAACATATGCCTCGATTGTCATAACCTACTTGCCATAATAAATCTCAATGATGATAACGCACAAGAAGCTCTTTCACTTTCATATCTTCTATCTTCCATCCCCCTTTCTTGATTGACTTCCATCGTCCTTCTCAAGTCCGCGTAGCCTGCTATCACATGACTGAGTATAATGACACACCAAAAATATTTGCATTTCATGTAGCTGCACCTACATTACCACATATAAGCATCTCATACATACATATAGATATCACAACTGCATCACATCCTGCACACAACACCTGTTAGCACAATTTACATTTGCATTATCATATTCATCTGCATTACATACATTCACATTTGCATCATGCATACACATATAAAACATAAAAGAACAAAAAAAATATATTGCATTGCATCATATACATATTTGCATCCATATCATAAGCATCACATAAAACATACATCATGAAAAATCTCATCACATCGGTACACATGCATATAGCTGCCGCAAAGATGAATCATCTCATATATATATAAAGTGTCATGATACAATGATGTCAAAATCATATGGCTACAATCACCCACAGGTGTCTACATCATTATATAAAATGGTACAAAACTGATACAGAGGAACTCACTGATCACTCCTGCCAACACTATTGGTAGTGCTAATCCTATCCATGTCATGGTATCCCATGCCACGTGTCCTGCCCTCATCTCCAGTCTTGGATCCTAGAACACTCATCTCAGTGCATCCCTGTCTCCATCTCAATCGTAGGGTACTAACTCCCCATCGATCGGTATCCGCAGAATCCTATATACATCCTCGAGGGTCACTGTCATCTCCCCCATCGGCAAATGAAAAGTGCAAGTCTCAGAGTGCCATCTCTCCGCCAGCGCAGTCAGCAAACCCATGTTTGCCCGAAACTCAGGCACATACAGAATGTATCTCAATACCATAGCCTCAATCACGGCTCGGTCCTCGAGCGACAACTCAGGTCACAACCTCTAAGTCGATGGGAATCTCTCCCGTGACTCCAGCATCGGCAAGTACTCCTCCAGTCAAGCAAATCAAATCATGTCAGTCATAGTGGCATTCACTGTTTATCACAAAATGCTACTCGCTATCTAAATGCACATAGCTATTTATCCTAGTGACACTCACTATTCATCACAAAGTGTTGCTATCTATCCTAGTAGTACTCCCTGTTCATCACAAAGTACTACGTGTGTGACACTCACTGTTCATCACAAAGTGTTACTCACATTTGCACTCCCTGTTCATCACAAAGTGCTGCTCATATTTTAGTACTCCCTGTTCATCACAAAGTACTCTATCTTGGTACTCCCTGTTCATCACAAAGTGCCTTGATCTATCCTAGTCTTCCTAGAGGACCTTCTTGAGTGTATCCTCTCAGCAGCTTATCCAATCGACAGCGTATGTTCATCACAGAACAACCAATTTGACCTGGAAGACACAAATTCGCATTTTTGGACACAAACACATTTTCTTGACATAAATGCGCATTTATTACATTACCTAGTATGAATTAATGACAATAATAAATGCATCAAAGTACAAGGAGGTTTGGTGGTACTTACCGGCTCTCCTGCATCTGCTAGTCGCTGGAATCGGCGAACGCGGTCGAATCTATGAATGAAAGCCATCGCTGCTGACTGCTGCTGCTCTTTTCTCGCTCTGCACTGTGATCTTGTAAGGGTGTGGATGACAATGAGGATGTCTTTTTCCCGTGGTCTATCTTATACCCTACCCTAGCCTTCGCCCTCATTCCCCGAGTCAGTATTCTTCTTCCTGTGACTTTGTCACTTTATTCGGTCAACCCATTCTATCCCGTCTTTCTTATCGAGAGATTGTCTGCAATATTTTCAGACATTTTCATCCAATCTCTCGAGGGGGCATATAATTCCCATCTTGGGGCAACTCTGTATCAGTTCATCTTATCTTCTTTGAAACAACGCGACAAGCCGCATTGTCTCAAAGAGGGGCAAAATGTAGACACTCAAAATTGTCATGTCTAATTAAATAAATATTTTATTTATTTAATTACCTAAGCTTAATTCTTCTATTAATTAAATAAATTTTTATTTATTTAATTAATTCATTTATCCTCTTCTAGCCTTATTTCTCATTTAAATAAATACATTTATTTATTTAAATTATCCCTTTCCTAAATTAAATAAATATTTTATTTATTTAATTATCCTACTTCTTCTATTAATTAAATAAATCTTTATTTATTTAATTAATTCATTATCTTTTTCTACACATGACACATGTCATTCATCTCTTAATTCATACACTACCTACCTCTTTCATTATTTTACTATTTCTTTTACCTACCCTCTAATCCTAGCCGACCTCTCTTTTTACACCTCTCAATCTTAACCCTCCATTTCCTATTGTGTCTTCTATTTAAGAAGATGCTTTCTTCATTGTCAAACCCTAATGACACATCCTAATGACTGATTTTGGAGTACTTGGCTACACTACGATCCTACTTGCAACCACATTCCGTTCTTTGTTGAGCTCTTGTGCATATAAAAATCTGAGAGCAAATATATCAAGCAAGATCAATGGAGATAGGAAGAATGGAGATCAAAACCCTATTGGACATGTGATGGTATAATCTTTGTGATTTTGAGTTGTTTGCATTGTCTTAGGTAATCTTCATATGTTATGGTGGATCTTTGTTCATTGTTAGGCTAGGGTTTAGTGGTTGGATTCATTTTAGCCTTTCAATATTGTTGTTTATTGTTATCCATTTTCACCATATACACAAGTCATGTTTGATTTTGCCCAAGTTCACTATGAACATTGACAAGAAAATAAGGGAATGTGAAGGCCAACTAGAGATCATATCATAGTCATACACACCACAATTAGCCCCGGCTAGAAATTTTGAACCCCAAGTTTTGAGTGTATTGAATAAGATCAAGAGTTTAAATCAAAAAAAGGAAAGAGTTTTGGGTAGTGTTAGAAGTGAGGAGTCTTATTACTACCTGGATAGATTCATTAATGAGTAGCATGAAGGATGCTAAGGACTCCCACGATAAGCCTATTCTGGCAGATAGAAGAGGAGCATGAATGCATGCTTACCTTTTTAGCAAAATGATCAGCATTTTGGAGACCTTAAAGAAGGCATGGGATAATCATTTGTTATCCCTTAGAACAATTTTTGCAAACATCTTCAAGTTTTTGTGAGTAGATGGTGTAAAATGGTGTAAATTTTAAGGGGGATATGTATATTCTTGGTGAATTTGAAATTTTGAAGTTTTGCAATCTTCAGTATACAGTTCATTTTTCACAATGTTGTCATCAATGCCAAAGGGGGAGATTGTTGGCAAGAGACACTATTTCGGTAAAGATCGGTGCATGATTAATGTTTAGGGGTTGTCATTGATGGCAACTTAGTTTGGAAATCGCATCCGATATACATAGATTTGGTTTTCCGAAAGTCATATCATTCATAGGCATAAGTCTTGAAGGTGGAACACAGTAACCGATTGAGCATGAGATCATGGTGCATATCTTGATATTGGTGTTGTAATTTTAGTTGCAATGATCAAAGCAAGTGATTCAAAGTTTGAGGCAACTTATCTCGTGATCCTAACATCCGATGTTGATTCATGAGAAAGTTTAGAGGTTTGGTATAACGTGTGTTGCGGATATATTGAGATAATTTTAGTGATCAATTTCATGTTCAAGGTGATTGGGACAACCTATGAGAAGATTATTATCATCTTATTTTGGTCCGCATTTGGATTTGTGGATGGATTGAGCCGACTTGGTGATACACATTTCATGTTGCATGTTATTCAGTTTTTGGAAGCCTACATGTTAAATGATCCCTTTCTGTCGGTACGAATATATAATATCAATTTGGTTGATCATTTTGGTGTGTTTTATGACTAAGGAAAGGATGTATGAGAAAATTGGCAAGTTTGGTGAATGTGATTGAAGGTTTTAATGCTCCAGTGTGTGACAGAGCAGAATGACTGATTAGTTGCAGGAGATAACTTAAGCCTAACTGGAACTACATTTTGGCATAGTTAGATGCTATACGTCAGTTCATTCATTATTGTAATAATTTGTAATAGTCTATAAGGCAGTGAGCCTTCCTTTAGGTTGTATCCCTCTTGTATTTTGAGAAGTGAGCTCTATGCAATGTCCCTGAATGCAAGTGCATTCCCCTTGTGTATTATTATTATACTTTTGGCCATAGTATAATAATATTGTGCATACTTAATCCCACCATGGTTTTGTTGGAATCTAATAACACTGAGGGGGGGGTGAATCATTTTTATACAGGAATGTTCAATTTTTCCCTTATTAAAACATGCATACACCAACCGGTATACTAGTACATACAAAATTGAAAGAAGTAAAGTAACCAATAAGACAATCACATAAATGAGAACCATGACAAACATAATTTTACGTGGAAAACCTAAAAGAGGAAAAACCGTGGTGGGATTTGTGACCCACAATATCAATCCATTGACCATATGAAGAGATATTACAAAATATGAGGGGCCTCCACTTGCAAGAAGGCTTACGACCTAGAGCACACTGCTCAATCACAAAAGGAGCCTCACTGACTACATATAAATCTAGACTACAATCCGAAGAAGTGTCGAACTTCTAAGATAGCATCTTCTATACCAGAATACAATTCCAATTTAAGCTTTGTCTATTCTAGTCTGAAACCCTAAACCCTTTACCGAAATAACCCTTACATAAATATCCTCGCATACATAATCTCTCTAATATATTTTGCATCATATTACATTCACATATCCATAATCTCCTCTTTCATGTCTATATCAAAATGATCTATCAAACTAACCTATATACCCTATACATATTATCATGCCTTATGTCAGCTTACAAAGATATATACAATATCAAATTACATGTCGGCTAATAATATAAATGCATAAATATTAAATCTAATTGTCGATGTTGGATCCAAGAGATGTCAACCTCCAATACCGATAACCTTTTACTAAACCATGTCGGCCTACATTGTCCGTTACCAAAGAAATCCTTTTGTCCTATCGATGTCAACATCGGTGTAGTGTTTGTGAAGTGTCTGTCGGTACACAATTGAACCAAAACATGAAGTTGGAACATAATACCATGTTGTCATCAATCAACATAGTGAAACCAACCAATTGAGTGTCAATTTCCAGCAATCTCCCCCTTTGGCATTGATGGCAACACTCATGTGAAAAATGGTCAAGGTGTCATCTGTTGGTTTCATCCTGCCTACTCCCCCTGAGCTGAATATCCATTCCACATCTCCATATCTATAACTCCCATATTTCCATAACTCACCCTAATGTATACAACTCCTTTTTCTTTTTCACATCTATATCACTCCCTCTTTGACATCAATGCCATCAAAAATTCTAAAAAAGAATGTTAAAGATTCAAAAAACTGTACAATGAATATCCCAAAATATCTTACTGAAACTTAACAAATTTCAAAATTTCTGGATAAGCCTTCTCTAATAGCTCAAGATAGGTATCCCAAGCTATTTTGAAAATGCCTGAAATGGATACAAGTCCATTTAGTATATGTGCAAATAACTCTTTCTCATTTACCTATGTCAGTGTGTGTTTTTCCACCATATCCATACACTCTTTCTTATGTACACTAAGTGAATCCAACCAAGGACTCACCAAGCCTCTCAGAATTCTAGCTCTTCTTATAATTTTATCTCTTTCCTTCTCAAGAACAGAAATTTGGTTTTCCAAAATCAAAATTTGACCATCAATGGATGTAGTCAATGAAATCAATTTGTCAAAAGAATTAGCTATATTTGAAATTTTCTCCTGAAGTTCTTTTATCTTCTTATCCATATTAGCTGTAAGTATATCAGTGTTACAACATACCCTATAAATATTTGTACATTGCTTTAGAGAATTTTCTAAATTAGTTTCACCTTCTCATCAATCTTTTTCTTCTCAGATTCAATTACCTGATCAAATGCAGCTCTCTTAGCCCGAGTAAACCTTTCTAGTGCTTGTTGGTTTGAAATCTATTGTAAGGATTGAAAATCCTTTGAAATATGCTCAGTAATTATCTTAAGCTTACCAGATGGGCTTGCTTCATTGCCAATCTTGCACTCTAGACTAGTCTATGTAAGACAATGATTGACTGATCAATAATCTCTTTGCCTGTAGATCCTTCCTTCATTAGTTTTTGTTTTGTCATCATCATGAGTTCAATAGGACTCATCTCTGTTATGTTTTTCTTTTTGACCTATGAGGTGTCAAATGACAACAATGATGGACCAACTACCAGTTCTCTACCGGATTCTCCTTTCTTCTTCTCTGATGATTTAGCCTTTATAACCTCCTCACTTGCACCGGTGGCTTCACCACTTGGTACAATCTATGTAACTATCAATTCCTCTATAGGAACTGTAACCTCAACTTTTACAATTGTATCTAGAGGATTGTTATCCTCAACATTAGTATCATGTACAACATTAACTTATTCACTCTATGAGTTAACTTGTATCTCAATATTTGTATGTACATTTGTGTCAATTGAGGGCTTGATTTCCACTATATTAATATTTTTCAAAACTGAGGGTGAAGTACCCATAATTCCCTTTCCTTTTCCTTCAACTGGGGTGTCTACAGTGTATGTCTTGGTTTCCGGTGAAGTAAAGAATCCTCTAATCTCTCCAAGGAATTTAATCCATGCTTTTTGAGTCTCTTTTATTATTTCATTTACCCTTCCTAGCATCAGACTAGTTATTCTATGTTTTCTAGTAAAAACTTTTCTATCTGCCACCTCAAGTGTCTTTTCCATTTCATCTAGAGCAATATTAACACAAATAGATAATAGCTCTTGAATTTTAATATGCTTATCTTCTTGCATAGATGACAATCTTCTAGCATCTAACATATTATACAACTCAACCGATATTTGATTTTCAATTTCTACTAAAGCTTTCTTATAAATATCCAAGTAATAAAACTGCTTCATCTACCTCTCTTTGTTCATCCTCTTATAAATGATCATAGTAGAACTGTACATTCTTTAACATGTCATCCTTAGTGATTGCATCTACTAATTTTGCATAAGTTTTAGGTGGAACCTTGCTAGAATCAGTGTCATTCTTCTTCTTCCTCTTTGTAGTATCGGATGCAGTTGAAGTGGTTACCTTTGGTGCTTGCTTCTGTGCCAGTATTTTGAATGTAACCTTCCTAACTAGTTGCTTTTTAGCTTCAACCTTTGTTTCCTCTATTTTCTTCCTTACAACCCTCTTGAATGCCAATGGTGTGTCATCCATATTCAAACTCTGTAGTAACAAGCTCAATGTGTCCTTCTAGATTCTTCCTCTTCCTGCCTTTCTCTGAGACAACATCAATTAATGCCTTAATGTCCTATGAGACCTTCTCAACAAATTTTCTTGCTTTTCCTTCTTGCTTCTCTCTCTTCTTTCAGTTAAACTTTGTTTCAACCTCATGTGTTTTCTATTGTGTAGTACCATAGGGCTTCTCTGCCTCATCAATAGGTGCATCAATCAACATTTTTGCATAGGCATCAAGAATCTGTGCATCCACCTCATAGCCCATTTCTTCAATCCAAATATTTTGAGGTTTAGTCGCTTCCATAAGTGTTTCATCCTTCTTCATCATTAGCATATGTCAGTTGAATTTTTTCTACAATATTCTTAGGTAGCCTTACCCTAGACCTCATATATTTTTGGAATTCTTTGAAATATCCCCATACCTTATCATCTCTTTAACTTCTTAAAGTAGCAATTGACTGTTTCATTTGTCTCCCTATCAGGATGTTAAATTCCCATTGCCTTTTACTGAAACCGGGTGTATCATTCATGAAATATAACATTAAGAAAACTATCAAGTTGTCATACCAGATTGTACCCTTCTTATCTCCCTTAATCTTTACCAAATGGGCTCACTTCATTGTCAATCTTGCACTCTGAGACTAGTCTATGTAAGATAATGATTGACTGATCAATAATCACTTTGCCTGTAGATCCTTCCTTCATTAGTTTTTGTTTTGTCATCATCATGAGTTCAATAGGATTCATCTATGTTATGTTTTTCTTTTCGACCTATGAGGTGTCAATTGACAACAATGATGGACCAACTACCGGATTCTCCTTTCTTCTCCTCTAATGATTTAGCCTTTATAATCTCCTCACTTGCATCGGTGGCTTCACCACTTGGTGTAGTCTATGTAATTCCTGATTCCTCTGTAGGAACTGTAACCTCAACTTGTACGTTTGTATCTGGAGGATTGTTATCCTCAACATTAGTATCATGTAAAACATTAACATAATCACTCTATGAGTTAATTGGTATCTCAATATTTGTCTATACATCTGTGCCAATCAGGGGCTTGATTTCCAGTATCTTAATATTTTTCAAAAATGAGCGTGAAGTACTCATAATCCCCTTTCCTTTTCCTTTTACTGGGGTGTCTATAGTATCTGTCTTGGTTTCTGGTGAAGTAAAGAATCCTCTGTTCTCTCCAAGGAATTTAACCCATTCCTTTTCAGTCTCTTTTATTATTTCATTTACCCTTCCTAGCATCAAACTAGTTATTCTATGTTTGCTAGTAAAAAAATTTCTATCTACCACCTCAATTGTCTTTTCCATTTCATCTGGAGAAATACTAACACAAATAGATAATAGCTCTTGAATTTTAATATTCTTATCTTCTTGCATAGATGACAGTCTTCTACCATCTAACATATTATACAACTCAGCCAATAGTTGATTTTCAATTTCTACTAAGGCTTTCTTGTAAATATCAAAGTATAATAAGACTGCTTCCTCTACCTCTCTTTGTTCATCCTCTTCTAAATGATCATAGTAGAACTGTACATTCTTTAACATGTCATCCTTAGTGATTTCATCTACTAATTCTACACAATTTTTTGGTGGAACCTTACTAGAATCAGTGTCATTCTTCGTCTTCCTCTTTGTAGTACTGGATGCAGCTGAAGTGGTTACCTTTGGTGCTTGCTTCTATGTTGATATTTTGAATGTAACCTTCTTAACTAGTTGCTTTTTAGCTTCAACCCTTGTTTCCTCTATTTTCTTCCTTACAACCCTCTTGAATGCCAACGGTGTGTCATCCTTAGATTAAGACTCTGCAGTAACAGGCTCAATGTGTACTTCTAGATTCTTCCTTTGCCTTCCTTTCTCTGGGACAGCATCAATTAATGCCTTAATGTCCTGTGAGACCTTCTCAACAAATTTTCTTTCTTTTCCTTCTCACTTCTCTATCTTATTTCGGTTGAACTTTGTTTCAACCTCATGTGTTTTCTGCTATGTAGTACCATAGGGCTTCTCTGCCTCATCAATAGGTGCATCAATTAGCATTTTTGCATAGGCATCAATAATATGTGCATCCACCTCATAGCCCATTTCTTCAATCCAAATATTTTGAGGTTTAATCGCTTCCATAAGTGTTTCATCCTTCTTCACCATGAAGTATATGTCAGTTGAATATTTTTCTACAATATGCTCAGGTACCCTTACCCTAGACCTCATATATCTATGGAATTCTTTGAAATATCCCCATACCTTATCATCTCTCTAACTTCCTAAAGCAGAAATTGACTATTTCAATTGTCTCCCTACCAGAATGTTAAATTCCCATTGCCTTTTACCAAAACCAGGTGTATCATTCATGAAATATAACATTAAGGAAACTATCAAGTTGTCATACCAGATTGTACCCTTCTTATCTCCCTTAATCTTTACCAGATGGGCTCGCTTCATTGTCAATCTTGCAAGCCAGGACTAGTTTGTGTAAGACAATGATTGACTTATCAATAATCTCTTTGCCTGTAGATCCTTCTTTCATTAGTTTTTGTTCTATCATCATCATGAGTTCAATAGGACTCATCTTTGTTATGTTTTTCTTTTTGACCTGTGAGGTGTCAATTGACAATAATGATGGACCAACTACCAGATTCTCCTTTCTTCTCCTCTGATGATTTAGCCTTTATAGCCTCCTCACTTGCATCGGTGGCTTCACCACTTGGTGTAGTCTATGTAACTTTCAGTTCCTCTGTAGGAACTATAACCTCAACTTGTACATTTGTATCTGGAGGATTGTTATCCTCAACATTAGTATCATGTACAACATTAACATATTCACTCTATGATTTAATCGATATCTCAATATTTGTTTGTACATCTGTGTCAATTGGGGGCTTGATTTCCAGTATCTTAATATTTTTCAAAACTGAGGGTGAAGTACCCATAATCCCCTTTCCTTTTCCTTCAACTAGGGTGTCTACAATGTCTGTCTTGGTTTCCGGTGAAGTAAAGAATCCTTTGTTCTCTCCAAGCAATTTAACCCATGCTTTTTGAGTCTCTTTTATTATTTCATTTACCCTTCCTAGAATCAGACTAGTTATTCTATGTTTACTAGTAAAAACTTTTCTATCTGCCACCTCAAGTGTCTTTTCCATTTCATCTAGAGCAATAGTAACACAATTAGATAATAGCTCTTGAATTTAAATATGCTTATCTTCTTGCATAGATGACAACCTTCTAGCATCTAACATATTATTCAACTGAGCCAATATTTGATTTTCAATTTTTACTAAGGCTTTCTTATAAATATCCAAGTATAATAAGACTACTTCCTCTACCTCTCTTTGTTCATCCTCTTCTAAATGATCATAGTAGAGCTATACATTCTTTAACATGTCATCCTTAGTGATTTCATCTACTAATTCTACACAAGTTTTAGGTGGAACCTTACCAAAATTAGTGTCATTCTTCTTCTTCCTCTTTGCAGTACCGGATGCAGCTGAATTGGTTACCTTTTGTGCTTGCTTCTGTGCTGGTATTTTGAATGTAACCTTCCTAACCAGTTTCTTTTTAGCTTCAACCTTTATTTCCTCTATTTTCTTCCTTACAACCCTCTTGAATGTTAACAATGTGTCATCCTCAGATTAAGACTCTGTAGTAACAGGCTCAATGTGTACTTCTAGATCCTTCCTCTTCCTACCTTTCTTTGGGATAGCATCAATTAATGCCTTAATGTCCTATGAGACCTTCTCAACAAATCTGCTTGCTTTTCCTTCTTTCTTCTCTCTCTTCTTCTAGTTGAACTTTGTTTTAACCTCATGTGTTTTATGTTGTGTAGTACCACCTTGCTTCTCTACCTCATCAATAGGTGCATCAATCAACATTTTTGTATAGGCATCAAGAATTTGTGCATCCACCTCATAGCCCATTTCTTCAATCCAAATATATTGAAGTTTAATCTCCTCCATAAGTGTTTCATCGTTCTTCAGCATGAAGCATATGTCAGTTGAATATTTTTCTACAATATGCTCATGTACCCTTACCCTAGACCTCATATATTTCTGGAATGCTTTGAAATATCCCCATACCTTATCATCTCTATGACTTCCTAAAGTAGCAATTGATTGTTTCAATTGTCTCCCTACCGAGATGTCAAATTCCCATTTCCTTTTACCAAAATCGGGTGTATCATGAATGAAATATAACATTAAGAAAACTATCAAGTTCTCATACCAGAACATACCCTTCTTATCTCCCTTAATCTTTCCTAGGTTTATTAACAACTCAACTAGAATTCAACCGCATAGATCCAATTTCATATCCTCTCTCATAATTTTGTATGCAGCTAAAATACATGAAATAGAAACAAAATTTAGTTGGTTTGACTGAGTTACCTTATACCCGATGATCATGCTACTGAATTTGATGTCCGTGTCGGTAATAGTGCTCACTCTCATTGATCTTCTATTAGATGTCGCGTTGGTGATTTTGTTCATGAAATCATTCAAAACCTTCTTATCTAGATGTTGCCTAACTGATGGTAAACCATTGATTGCTTGAATGACTTCCTTGGTGATCTTGTAAGGTCTATCTAACCAAATAAATTCCCCATCTACTCTTCTCAAAATATATCTGATTATCTCATCTTTGAATTTTGGAATGTCCAAAATGTTGGTAAATCCTAAGTCTTAAATGTGTTTGTATGCCGGTTTGATCTTTCCAGATTCTCCCATCAGCTCACTCATATACATGCCCTTAATTTCATAAGTTCCCAAGTCCTCAATGTGACAATGAATATATGCTCTAACATCTTCTACATAGACAACTCCCTCTAGAACATGGGAAAATGCTCCAACCGAATCTTCCAAGGTAGCCACATGTGGATACCACTTGAAAATTGACCAAGGGCGGTCCTTAACCTCTACTACAGTCGGGTTTGCAAAAAAAGTAGGAATAGATGATGATCCCACTTCCATGTTTAAATATAAATACCTTTTGATTGCTCTCAATGAAAACCTTCAACAAATTCCTCTAGACACCAGTGAAATTGCTCAAGAAGAAATCCGATTTCTCTGTAATGCCTTTGATCACACTTAGTCACTCTAGAATTGCTCTGAATGCAAGGTGATCAATAATGAAGTGAATTCAACCTTTTAACCTCCATGAAAAACCCTAATCTTCCATTGACTTAAATGACTACCAGTGAAAGATAATGGATCTCGCACAGAACATATCCATGCCAGATAATCATCTTCAATATCTAAGACCTCTTCCCAGGGCACATGCAACATCTTCATGAATTTTTCCTACCCCTAAGGGATCTTCCTCAGTTACCGGATGAGCTACCTATCGGTGTAGGAGCAACCTCTTCTGTTGGATAATTAACCAGGACATTTCCATTTGATTATTGTTCTTCAGTCTTCCTAACCGATCTCTGAGTATGATCTTGTCGGATTTCACTAACCTTCTATGTCCCTTTCTCATTTGATCCTCCATTACTAACCGGTGGATTTATGCTTCTATAGAATTTAGCAATATATCCAACCTAATTTCATGCATAACATGTAACATTGTTCCTTTGAATTGTTTTGCTAAAACTGGTGAAGTTGCTTGACCTGCATTGATTAGCCATATGTCTAAATTTTCCACATGCATAGCATTTAACATTCATTCTGCAATCTTCTATCTTATGCCCATACTTATTGCATTTAAAACATTTACTGGGAGAAGAATTAGAGTTCTGATTTGTTTTGTTTCTACATTGTCTAGCCATGTGACCAAATCTATTGCAAACAAAACATCTACCATTAAATTTATAAGCATTAAATTGCCTTACCAATGCCTTATGGTTTTGATCTTCATTAGCAATACCATAACTCTGTCCATGCTCAAATCCAAGTCCACTAGAATCTCCAATCTGCCTTTGTCTCATCAATAACTCATCTAGCTGTGTTGAGCTAATCTTGGTTTTTTTTTTATACTCACTTGCAGTAGTTAGATCTTCTCTCAAAATTATCATTTGTCTCTCAAGTTCTTGTTCATTACTCTGGGATTGTACTAAATCAGTTCTCAACATATCATTCTCATGAACCAACCTACCACATTCTTCAAATCTGTTCTTCAGGGATACAGCAAGATTTTCTTCCTTTTTCTTTCAATCCTCAATCTCCTTAGACATCCTCATAGTTATAACTTGCATTTCATTTTTCATAACCATGTTCTCCTGACTCAATTTCTAACATTGTTCCTTAAGTGCATCTTTCTCTTCATCATCCTGACTTTACAAAAGTTCCTTCCTCCTAGCTTGAATAGATGATAGCCTCTCTTGTAGGACAAGAATGAATTCCTTACCATAATTCAATTCATCTTGTAGCTTTAAGTTCTTCAACCTTTCAGCATCATAATCTTCAAGTGTCATCTCAAGTTACCTCTCCAAAGCCATATCCATGGATTCTAGATTCTGGATCTTCCTCAAGCTGTTAAACTTCCTCTAAGGCACAAAGCTCTGATACCAATTGTTGGAATCCAATAACACTCAAAGGGGGGGTGAATCGGTGTTATACTGGAATGTTCAATTTTAGCCTTATTAAAACATGCATACACCAACTGGTATACCAATACATACAAAATTGAAAGAAGTAAAGCAACCAATAAGCCAATTACATAAATGAGAACCATAACACACATAATTATACATGGAAAACCTCAAAGAGGATAAACCACAGTGGTATTTGTGACCCACAATATCAATCCACTAGCCATATGAAGAGATATTACAAAATATGAGGGGCATGCACTTGCAGGAAGGCTTACATCCTAGAGCACACTACTCAATCACAAAAGGAGCCTCACTGACTATATATAAATCCAAAATACAGTTGGGAGAAGTGTTGAACTACTAAGATAGCATCTTCTATGCCAGAATATAATTTTGGTTTAAGCTCTATATGTTCCGATCTGAAACCCTAAACCCTTTACCAGAATAACCCTTACATAAATATCCTCACATACATAATCTCTCTAATATATTTCAAATCATATTACATTCGCATATCCATAATCTCCTATTTCATGTCTATATCAAATGATCTATCAAACTTACCTATATACCCTATACAGATTATCATGCCTTATGTCGTCTTACAAAGATATATACAATATCAAATTACATGTCATCCAGATAACATAAATACATAAAAATTAAAGCCAATTGTCGATGTCGGATCCAAGAGATGATAGCCTCCAATACTGATATCCTTTTACTAAACCATGTTGGCATGCATTGTTAGTTACCAAATAAATCCTTATGTCCTGGTGGTGCCGGTGTCGGTGTAGTGTCTGTGAAGTGTCTGTCGATACACAATTGAACCAAAACATGAAGTTGAAACACAATACCATGTTTCCATCAATGACAACATAATGAAACCAACCAATTGAGTGTCAATTGCCAACAGGTTCTTCCCTTTCCAGGTTTCCAAGTACAAATCTTGGTGTTATGGTTGTGTGGTTGTTTACTTTATGTTTTTGTGATTTTTTTCTTTCTCATGCATTTGGTGGATTAAGAATCAACTAAATAAGTTAGAAACTTGCAAAACACTAATTCACCCCCCCCCCTCCCTCTCTTAGTGTTCATTGATTACAACTTGTTAAGGTTGCTTGGTAAAATGGTGAAATGGTGAAAGAGTTATTGCTTACCGGTATTTCTCATTCTTCAGGTGTTGCAAAGTACTTAAAAATTTAGTGATCTACTGATGTAGAGGTATGGTCTACACAACTTGGAAAAACCCAAATTGCTCACTTGCTCAATAGGCAACACTACCCCTTTGGGAAAAGAGGTTCTCCCAACCAGACCTCACACCTTACAAGAACAAATATAACATCTCAACACATATTTTTCCTTCCCCATAACCCCCCATTGAGACATTTCACAAAAGTCACCATTAATGGATTAACAACCCCACAGGCAAAATGCTCAAAAAGTGCTCAAATGGCTCACTCCCCTCCAAGTAAGGTTTATATGTTTCCCAAAGCCTTGTACAGGTTTGATAGGTCTAATGGATCATAAAATATCCAAATCCACCCTCTGGTTTTCTCCTCCAAGTCCCCAAGGTATCCAAGCCCAATTTGGCTCTCTAGGCCCACTAGTCTCCAAAAACAACTTTTTGGCTTACAACACAAAATCTCCAAAGGACACCTAGATTTTATTGCACACATCAAATACACTCCCCTGGGCAGCACTTTTTCCAAAAGGAAAGGGCTTGAAGGCTTCAACAAACCACATTTCTACCAAACCCTCAATGATGATAACAAGGACTAATTCAAGCACTTAATGAAGGAAGTACCATTTTTACACACCATATCAGAAAAGTATGACTTTGAGAATTTATGGGAATCCAAAATAATGCCAATTCCAAGGTTTTATACACTGGTTTACAATTCACCAATAGTTATGGGGTTTTTTTGTGTCTTTTTACTACTTTTGCATTGCCAGCCACATAGAGATGTCTGGCTTCTTTTAATTTCTGCTCTTTCCAAACACTTCCTCCAGGTTTGAAACAAATAAAATCTTAAAATACAGTCCCAAATCTTCCATCCAACCGAGTTTTAGATTTTTTTCATGGTTAAAATGGAAGAAAAGGGAAAAGAAATGTGAAACCCTAGGTTTATGCCCTTTCACGGGCTGTCTTCACTAAAACTTTGATATCTCGCTTATTTCTCCACTTCAAATGCTCTAGTTGGACTCAAATGAAAGGTATTTCACCCCTCTAACTCATCATGGAAGAATTTTTCAGTTTTCAGATCGTACAAGCCCGTACCAACCAAAATAGCAGCAAATTTGCAGGAAAATACAGAATTTTTATTGCTTCAAATTATCAACTTTCACATTATTCTTCAACCAACCTCCAAATTGGTTTGTTGAGGCATAATATAGCCATCCCAACATGTTCCAACCGAAATCAGGTGGTTGTGAATGTTAGGAATTGATTTTAACAACTTTTCAAAAAGTTGTTCACCAATATTGACAACATTTGTCAATTTTTTTACAATTTTGTATTTTACCAACAAACTATCTTCAAACATAGACCTAGGAGCCTAAACATATTATTTTGGACCTAATTAGACCAAAATACACTTGAATCACTAAATCCACACATCCTAAGTCCTTTTGACCATAGTTGACCATAGAGTTTATAAAGCACCCTAGGCCACTAGGCCTTACAAAAATGGACTATGAGGACTTTATTATCCAAAATAAACATGAAAATGGGATTCTAAGGTCCCTTACAACACCTTGAAACAAAACATGAAATTAATTGAAGAAGAAATGATTAATTTTAGTCTTGTGCCCCTGCACCATACTCCCAGGGTGGGCTGATCTCATTTCCACATGAGATAAGTTGGTCCAATGAAGTACCATGCTTCAGAATCTCTGCCTCATCCATCCATACAGCCTCTTCAACAGGTTTTCCTACCCATTTCACAAGGTATTGTTTGTACTCTTTGTTTCTGGTCTTCTTGATGACTTTCTCATCAATGATTTTCTCAAGTTTCTTTGGTGCATGATGAGGTATGGCAGCCATATCCTCTTGAACTTCTTCAATCTGAAAGTCCATACCTGCAACAACATTACCTTTATATGGTGTTAGATCACATACATTGAAAATAGGAGAAATACCAAGATTAGGAGGAAGAGCAATCTCATAGGCATTCAACCCATGCTTCTTCAACACTTTGCAAGGACCCACTTTCTTCATGAGTAACTTAGTATGCTTCCCCTTTGGTAATCTTTCCTTCCTCAAATACACCCACACCATATCACCAATCTGAAATTGTACATCTCTCCTCTTCTTATCAGCAATCTCCTTGTACTTTTGAGAGCTCTTTTCAAGTGCCAACCGTACTTGATCATGGATCTCCTTCATGCTATCAGCAAATTGCTCTCCATGAGCACTTATTTGCCCATCATGTGGAAGGTCTCTCAACTCCAAGATGCCTCTTGGATTTTGCCCATACACAATCTGAAATGGACTCCTTCCTGTACTCCTATTCACAGAGTCATTGAATGCAAATTCAGCTTGTGGAAGTACAACATCCCACTTCTCTCCATATTGCTTTGTCAAACATCTTAATAGGTTTCCCAAGGACCTATTCACAACTTCAGTTTGCCCATCTGTTTGTGGATGGTAGGCTGAACTAAAGTTCAAGTTTGTTCCCAACCTCTTCCATAAGGTTCTCCAAAAGTGGCCAATGAATTTCACATCTCTGTCAGACACAATTGTTAGAGGAAGTCCGTGAATCCTCACAATCTCTTTGAAAAACAAATTTGCTACATAGGTTGCATCACTTGTGCTCTTACATGGCAAGAAATGTGCCATCTTACTGAACCTATCAACAACAACAAAGATGCTATCAAATCCCTTTTGAGTCCTAGGCAACCCCATTACAAAATCCATACTACAACTTTCCCAAGGCCTTGTAGGTATGGGTAATGGTTGATACAAACCAGCATTGGTGGAAGTACCCTTAGCCTTTTGACAAATGCTGCAAGTCTCTACAAATCTTCTCACATCAACCTGCATTTTAGGCCAATAATAATGTCTTCGTACCTGCTCAAGAGTTTTATCCAAACCAAAATGTCCACTCATGCTTCCACAATGTTTTTCTTTCACAATGTTCTCCCTCATTGAACACCTAGGAATGCATAGTTGATGTCCTTTGAACAATAAACCATCTTGGATCAAGTAATCAGCATATTCAACATGGTATGCTTCAGAAAAATCAGAACAAACTTTATAAATTTCATGAAAGTCTTCATCACCTTCATACATACCTTTCAAGGAGTCAATCCCCACACTTTGCAACTTCACCTCTTGCACTGTCAAGGATCTTCTACTCAAGGCATCTGCCACCTTGTTTGCAACTCCCTTTTTGTGTTTGATTGTAAAGGTATATACTTGGATTGATTCTACCCATTTCATATGCTTGTGACTCAACTTCTCTTGGCTATTCAAGAAGCTAAGTGCCTGATTGTCTGTAAAAACAACAAACTCTTTTGGAAGGAGGTAATGCCTCCACTTTTTCAAAGCTTGTACAAGTGCATACATTTCCAAATCATATGAGGAATACTTTCTCTTTGCCTCATTAAGTTTCTCACTAAAGAATGCAATGGGCCTACCCTCTTGACTCAAAACAGCCCCTATTGCAACATTAGATGCATCACATTCAATAGTAAAAACCTTTTGAAAATCTGGAAAAGCAAGTATAGGCTGCTTTGCTACCTTTTGTTTGAGACTTTGAAAAGCCTCCTCAGCCTCCTTGGTCCATACAAACTTGCACTTTTGTCCTCCCTTGATTGTATCTAGGATAGGTGCACAAACTTGGCTAAAGCCTCTTATAAACTTCCTGTAAAAGGAAGCCAAGCCATGGAAGCTTCTAACTTCAGTCATTGACCTTGGAGAAGGCCAATTCAAGATGCTCTCCACCTTCTCAGGATCCATCTTGACACTTCCACCTGAAACAATGAAACCAAGATACACCAACTCTTCCTGCATGAAAAGACACTTGTCTATATTGATTAGGAGCTTAGCCTCTTGCAATCTTTTAAGGACCAAATTCAAATGCTGCACATGTTCATCTCTATTCTTACTGAATATGAGAATATCATCCAAGTAAACAATGACAAATTTACCAAGAAAAGGTTTCAAGACCTCATTCATGAGTCTCATGAATGTACTAGGTGCATTGGACAAACCAAAGGGCATAACCCTCCATTCATAGAGGCCTTCATTAGTCTTGAATGCTGTCTTCCATTCATCTCCAGCCCTTATTCTGATCTGATGGTATCCACTCTTCAAATCCACCTTTGAATACCACCTTGCACCCCCTAGATGATCCAACAAGTCCTCAATCCTAGGCATAGGGAACCTATACCTGATAGTGATCCTGTTAATGGCCCTTGAGTCTATACATAACCTCCATGTACCTTCTTTCTTAGGTGCTAGCACAGCTAGAACAACACATGGACTCATACTTTTAGAAATCAAACCCTTATCTAAGAGTTCCTAGATTTGTCTTGCCATTTCCTCATTTTGTTGGGGTGTTAACTTATAGGCAGCCTTATTGGGAAGTATAGCCCCTGGAATCAGATCAATGTTATGGCTAATCTCTCTAATAGGAGGTAAGGAATCAGGTAACTCCTTGGTTACAATGTCTTTGTAGGTCTCAAGCAAATCAGCCACCTCCTTTGGTCCTATCCTCCTATATTCTTCCTTCTTTTTGTGCACCTTCTTTTCTTCCTGTTTTGGCAACACAACCAAAGCATAACAAGGAGTATCCTCCTCTTTCAAGCATTCTAAAAACTCTTTCTCACCTACAAACATGATTTTAGAGTCCTTTGCTTCTTCACCATTATCAGGTAGGGGTAGTAAAGTTACCTTCTCACCTTTATACCAAATGGTGTATGTGTTCTTCTCACCATCATGCCTTGACTTCATGTCATATTGCCATGGCCTGCCAAGCAGCAAATGGCATGCATCCATGGGTACAATGTCACAAAGTACCTTGTCCTTGTACTTGCCAATAGAAAACTCCACCCATGCTTGTTCTTCAATGATGGTTTGCTGCCCCTTTGTAAGCCATGAGACCTTGTAGGGTCTTGGATGCTTAATCCTCTTCAATTTTAGTTTCTCTACTGCCTCAATGGACAGCAAATTATCAGTAGAACCTGAATCAATCATCACACTACATACTTTGTCACCACTTCTACTTGCAGGAAAATACAGAATTTTTATTGCTTCAAATTATCAACTTTCACATTATTCTTCAACCAACCTCCAAATTGGTTTGTTGAGGCATAATATAGCCATCCCAACATGTTCCAACCGAAATCAGGTGGTTGTGAATGTTAGGAATTGATTTTAACAACTTTTCAAAAAGTTGTTCACCAATATTGACAACATTTGTCAATTTTTTTACAATTTTGTATTTTACCAACAAACTATCTTCAAACATAGACCTAGGAGCCTAAACATATTATTTTGGACCTAATTAGACCAAAATACACTTGAATCACTAAATCCACACATCCTAAGTCCTTTTGACCATAGTTGACCATAGAGTTTATAAAGCACCCTAGGCCACTAGGCCTTACAAAAATGGACTATGAGGACTTTATTATCCAAAATAAACATGAAAATGGGATTCTAAGGTCCCTTACAACACCTTGAAACAAAACATGAAATTAATTGAAGAAGAAATGATTAATTTTAGTCTTGTGCCCCTGCACCATCTACTACTTGTATACTACTTTCCTATGGTTATTTGTCTCAAGAGATGAATAAAGGATGGTTTTGGTTGAGCCACATGTCTTTCTTGGCAATCCGGATTATGTTTTGGTGGTTAGTTGTGTTAAAGATAATTTGTCTAGGATCCAGTTGTGTTGTTTGTCATCAACCCAATGTGTTCCTATGATTATGGATGGTCCAAACCTATTTATTTTGGGGTGGAACACATCTTTGTGGTTCATTGTCATGTTGTTGAGGTTGACTATGTGTTGGGTTGTTCAGCAACCTATTTTGGTGAAGTTATATTAAGCTTTTGGGTCAAGTTATGCCTTGTCACACATTTCACCTATTGGGTCCTATCTGGATAACCTAATAGAAGTTTTTTAGATGATGTGAATGATAATAAGGAACATATCATTTATAAATTAAGGTGTGTATTGTGTGTAATAAATTAATAGTGAAAAAATTATAGTTGATGTGACGTTTATGAAGTGTGTAGAGTCGTTGTGCAAGAATCAGATTTGTACTTCAAAGAGGATTGCAATAATAGCATTTGATATGCTTCTTCTACAACAATTCAATCAAATATTATTTAGTATAATGTTGTAATTTTCATGATATTGTTGTTACCAGATTTTCACTTACAGCTCAATTAGGTAGAGATTATTGTTTTAAATTGAAAGGTGAAAAGGTACATTTTTCAAACTTTACTATATTACATTCAGGTGTATAAGAAAAAATCAAAAGATTACATTAATAGATTATTGCATTCATACAAGTGCAAGTAACATAGAAAGGATTTATGAAAATATTTTCTGTACAAAGAAGTAGTCTTTATTGAATGTAAAAATGTACATTGTCTCACAAAAGACGTGAGACTAACTTTGCTTATTCAAAGCAAATGAAGAAAAAGCATACGCATGAATAAGTTAACAAATATAAATGTGCATATAAAGAGGGAGACCAGTCATTCCCTGGGAATGACTGGTTCAGGGTGTGTTGTCTTGTGCTACTGTTGCCTCGAGTTGCTTGATTTTTTCCTAGCTCCATATTGCTCCATGTTCCTACATCTGACAATAACAATGATGTTAGAGAAATGAAAGGTCTCTAACCTTACATGAACAAACACCTATGCATGTATAAACTGGTCTCAATGTGCATTAAATAAGAAATGCATACTTTAGGTGTCTAGAAAATAATCAAAGTCATCAAACACATCTAAGATATGCACATATTTTTCTAAAATGTTTGCTTCATGTACAACTACAGGTGAAAAAACATGTTCTTTTGATTAATCAGATTTAGCATGTGGAGTGAAATGTGGCTCCCACAAGGGTTGATCCTGACATGCTAAGTTACAAGTATACATGTTAAGTTCATAATGAATGTATTCAAGAGGATAGTTACATGTCAATACAGACTACAATCCTTATAGAGATGAATGTTATGATAATCAAGAGATTGATTAAAAGATTTTGTAGTCAACACTGTTGCAATGCCATCAAAGAATGACATATAGTCCCTATCAAAGGTCATAGGGAAGCAATCTGAATTATGATACCAAAGATCATTATCAAGGGCATTCAATGATAATAAGATAGTATTGCAACAAATTTGCCTAAATCTAATAAAAAAAGTACAAGGCAGTCATAATAGCATATAAGAGCCAAATATTTTAACAGTGATCAATGATCAGCTATAGAGACAGTTATAAACATGATAGATCTGTGACAAAGGATCAAATCATAAGCATTCTATCATGCCAAAATTACAGCTACATGTCACTATCAAAGATATAGCAATATAGGCCTAAAGGAGAAAACCTTTGTCTAATCTTACCTCATTTATCATATAGAATAGTCCAAAATGAATAAAATGAATAGTATTATGCATGAAAATAAAGCTACAGCAGTCATGCCAAGCTATCACAGAAATATCACTCATTCAAAGAGGATCATTAGAGTTTGAGTAGCAGCTACATGGAGAGTTTTATCAAGAGCAGGGCTATAAGGAGCAGCTACAGAAAGCAAGGTCATAAGATAAAGGATGATTGTCAAAGGATTGATTGTAGAAGCAATTCATAGTTCTATAGGAAGAGATTCTAAGTCTCCAGTTCTCAAGAGCGGCAATTTTGCAAACATAGGTGACAAAACTCTAGTAAAGAGCAAGAGGTGTAGACAATCAAGATAGTCCTTCAAATCCATCACAGAGGTCTAGTTTCCAGTCTTCATAGATTCAAAACATCAATGCAGATCATAATTAAAGTAGTAATAAAGCTTCAAACAGACCTCCAGTATACAACATAGTCCTAAGAATCAATGAAATCAAGAGGTCACAGTAATAAGTCACAATCATGGCAAAAGAGCAATTAGTAGTAAGAGCATTTTATTCATTTTACTTTTGGTAAGGAAAAGATTCATATATCTCAAGAGTTATGAGATAAATCACAGCTCTCATAAGTGTCACAAAGAATGGTGGAACAGTGAGGAGAGGTTCACACTACTCATTAGAATATACAGAGATACCTCACACTGGCAAACAAAACTCTTAGTTTAAGTCAAAGAAGTTCAATGTCCTAAGTCACAATAGAAGTGATGCATAAATCATGACAAGTGTTTGGGCTTCAAACTCTTGCATATAGAACAGCTTAAATACACTAAGAGCAATACTTGATGATAAAAGGCACATTAAGATAGTCATTATAGGATGAAGGATATTGTTAAATTCTTCATCAAATCAGTACACAGCTCCTTTAAATACACCATTCAATGAAAAATGGTGAAAGGTCTATCTAGAATAGTTACAAAGGCATTCACCTAAACTATCATATGAGATCATGATTAGTAGAAGAATGAATGTAGATCTAATAGACATGAGATGTCAAGTTCAAAAGCATGGCACCAAACAGACCTCCAACAGCAAGTCTAAAGATAGTGCATGGGCAAAATACAGTCATGAAGGGGTATATCACAGTCAAGGCCCACTATCAAAATAGAAATATCTCAAAGGTCACATATATAGCAGCATAAGAATACATTGAACAAAGATGCTCACAGCATACAAAGTAGACTAAATCAGTTAGACAATCACAATCATCATAGTATACAGTAAGAAAGCTATGTTAATGGTGAAGATTTAGTCAATAAATGAAAGATGCAATATGTGTGCATGACTTTAGAGTATTGTACAGTTTAAAACTCATGGTTTATTGTCAAAAAGATGTGTAGTAAATATAAAGATTGTGCACAGTTTAAAAGAGAAGTCCTCTTATTGCCAAGTAAAGTTATCAAAGTCTCTCCTGTAGGAGCTCAACCAAGATATTGTTTGGAGTAAAAATCATCATCTATAGGTTATTAGTCCATCAACAGTCAAGAGATCTCAGAGCAGCCCTAAGATATCAGCAATCCTTTGTCCTCAAAATCCCTATACAATCTTGAGGTTTTGGGGGTATTCATTCTTAAGAACCCTCAACCAAAGTACATAGACTTGAAAGAAATAGAAATTGTATTAAAATGTGACAGTGTTAAGCTACATACCATCAAGTCTACCATCAAATAGCATTAACAATCTCTATCAAAATAACAGTCCATGTGACTGTTGCATTCAAGAGGAAAGACAAAGATATCAGTCAAAAGCAATATCAATAACATAGTGAGCCATCTAATGCAGAGTGTAAAGATAGTATGCATAACTGATTATTGGTATGTGATACAATCCAAACAAAAGAGATCTTTCAAGAATCTCGATGATAGAGCAATGAATCACAAACACATTTGGATATATTTTCTGACAAAATATCGTTGGAATTCTGATGGTTTTGTGTAATAGGTTCAACAAAATGGCAGCGAGTTTTTTGTCGCTGAAATTTGTTAGAGTATCCGACGCAGGATATTTCATCAAACAACTAAGGAACATTCCTTTGGAAACCAATTTCACCTTGCATGGAACCATGCAACAATTTTCGTCGGAACTCTGATGGAAACTATGGTAGTTTTATGTCGCACGTACAACATTCCCATCGAAACTATGTTGTGCGTGCGATGAATTTCGACATCGATCATCGAAATTATGACAGACTGTCACTATTCTCTGATGAGAATGTTGTGCCTCCAACAAAAACTTTCATCGGAAGTTTAGTAGTCTCATCGGGGCATTTTGGGGGCGTTCATTGAAATTCTGACAAAAAGTTAATATTTTTAAAAATCTCTCTCTCTCTCTCTCTCTCTCTCTCTCTCTCTCTCTCTCTCTCTCTCTCTCTCTCTCTCTCTCTCTCTCTCTCTCTCTATATATATATATATATATATATATATATATATCCCTATCTTTTCCTCTTTCTTTCTCACAGGTGTCTCTATCCCATTCTATCCATTCTCTCCCTCCCACTCTTTCTCTCTCTATCCCCTTCTCCCTTTCTTTACAAGGTTTAGAGTAAGGTTTGGGGATTGATGGTTCACTACAAACTCTCTATATCCATATTATTTGCATTACATATCAGTACAAACTTAAACTTAACTTTGGAAAATTTTACTTGGCTAATAGATGGTAAAGTTACTCTAATTTGGTTAACGGTTATAGAAGGTTGCCAAAAATTAAACTTAACTTTGGAAAATGTCAGTGTTGTCGAAGCATCAGTGTTATGAGGTTTTTATTATTAAATAGAGATAAGGGTTTTTGAGTATCAAGAGGTAATAGAAGATAGGTTGAAAGAAATTCCAAGAATATAGTCAAAAAACCCTTGAGTCCAATCACTCACCAAGAAGTGATAATAATGAGAGGCTGTAGATTAGAGAGACACCATCAAAGGAAGACTTGGAGAAACCGAGTTACTATTATGTAATTTTGGGTAATGTTTTAATTGCAAAATTATTAATTTAATGATTACAAGTTTTGTGTATAAGATGCTCTAAAATATTAAAATGTAAATTTTTTTCTTGTATATGGGAAGCCTTAGATGTGAGGGGATATATTTTTGTCTTATTTAAGTCCTTAGCTTGACTAAGCTCAAAATATCCATATGTATTTAATAGTGATAAATGTTAATGAATGCATTGACAAGTTGCTACTATTCTAAAGAAAAAAGAAATCCATCTACAAAGCTTCAAGAAAATTAAAGAGAGGAAAGAAAACATGAAAAATATATAGATTTATACCCTCCCACATAGGTTGTATTGATCCATCTTAAAGTAAATATGAACATCAATGGATTCGGTCCCTGGTAACAAAATGAAATTAAAATGGTGAGTTATTTCCATGTAAACCATAGTCAAAGTCAGTCATCGATGAGTCTTTGAAGGGTAATCATACCTAAACTGTTCCTCGCCTAATTTGTAACCAACATTTATCAACAATTACATAAGTGTTAGCTTATGTGGTAGAAAGTGAAAATTTTAACCAAACAAAATACAAGAATATAAACTTAATTTAGTCAATAATTTAGATAATTTAGTCAAATTATTTGGCTTGAAATATAGCCACACTGCTCACACATACCTTGTTCTCGCAATTATGTTGAAGATAAAATAATGAAGTTCTCAACTGATCTGATGATGTCAAGTATTGCTCTTAGTCTGAAAGATTGGGACTTGAAGCATCGGATGCCACAAAGACATGAAGAAAAAAATATGGATAGACTAAGAAGTCTATATTATGAAGCATTGGATGCCCCAATTAAGACACAAACACATCCAATGCTTCATAGTATAGACTCGTTACTCTACTCATCTTTTCTTTTAAGGTTTGATGTTCATGGGAATCTATAACTCTACGTGTAAGAATCTGATCTATAATTATGGATCATGATTATAAAATGAAATTACATCAGTATGTACAGTTAGTATATCTAACCCTATCTCAAAATAATCATGTTATCCTACCCATGGAAAAGTATCCAACAATATGACATCAATAGGTTATAATAGCTCTTTAAAATTAAAGAGAGGAAAGAAAACTTGAAAAATATATAGATTTATACCTTCCCACACAAGTTGCATTGATCCGTCTTAAAGAAAATATGAACATCAATGGATTCAACCCTTGGTAACAAAATGAAATAGCAATGGTGATTTATTTCCATGTAAACTATACTCAAAGTCAACCATCGATGAGTCTTTAAAGGGTAAGCATACCTGAACTGTTCCTCGCCTAATCTGTAACCAACATTTATCAACAATTTCATGTTATCTTATGTGGTAGAAAGTGAAAAATTTAACCAAACAAATTACAAGAATATAAACTTAATTTAGTCAATAATTTAGGTAATTTAGTCAAATGATCTGGCTTCAAATATAGCCACACCGCTCATAGATACCTTCTTCTGGCAATTTTGTTGAAGACAAAATACTAAAGTTCTTAATCGATCTGATGATGTCAAGTATTGCTCCTAGCTTGAAAGATCAGGACATGAGAGGGAGGTTGATTCCCATGAATGTCAAACCTTACAAGTAAAGATGAATAGACTAACAATTTTATACTATGAAGCATTGGATGCCCCCAAGACATGAACACATCCAATGCTTCATAGTATAGACTAATTAGTGTACTCATCTTTTCTCTCATCTTTTCCTTTAAGGTTTGATGTTCATGGGAATCTATAACTACGTTTAAGAAGTTGATCCAAGAAACTTGTGGTGTTGTTGTTCGTGTTGGCTCTGTTGGACCCTGAAATTAAGATTCAATGCATATTATTCAATAAGATTAATACTGCAGCATAATGAAATATTAAAAAGTGTGTTAAGTTATTGAGCCCAACAAAAGGTCTAGGTTGGAAAAGTTATTTTGTGGTTTGTGTTATGTTTGGTTGTAGGTGTGGATCCACCTAACTACAAAGAAGGTGTTGGAATAGGTCAGGAGAGAACCTAGTTGTGGTTGCCAAGAGACTAGGGTGAGAGGAGAAAGCAACTCCTATATGAGGCAAGGAAGTTGTGAGTTTGTGGCAGTAGGAGAGATGGATTCCTGGATGAACACCTGAGTTGCAGCAATCCATTGATGGGAGTATTTGAGAGGATGCCTCAAACCTGTCAAAGTGTAGGTTGTATGGGTCAGTGAGCACCTTATAGGAGATTCTCGATGAAACTTAATGATAAGTGATCATTGGGCTAATAATCATCAAAGGGAGTACTCCATAAAAGGACTTCGATAAGATAAAGAGCTTTGATGAAATGGAAAAACTATCACCGAAGGAACAATCTTCATAAAAATAACATCAATGATGGTGATGAAAACAACAGAGCGATAAAGAGGAAAATTAAATTATCGCAGTCGCAGATATCATCAAGGGCCTTTCCTTAATAAGAAATCCAATGGTGAAGATAATCAAATACACATCATTGAAGTGGACACTCTCATTGAAGAGACAGAGTGCTAACAAAAGTTAAATCCATGGTTTCGATGAGACTTAGGGTTTCAATAAAATGTAACAAAGTTTCATAGAAGAAGAAAATCTTATCAATAACTAGAAATAGAGAACCCATATCAATAAGGCATATCAAAGGTCATCGACGGGGTGGAAATCATACAAAAGAAGATGATATATTTAAAACAATTTCAATAAATATTGAGGATTAATTCTCAAATGAGTAGCACTCATCGAAGTTGGTGTATCATTAAGGAACTCAAGTCGGTGAAATTTACTGCCGCAAGAACATTAGTCATTAATGCATTGAAATTCAAAACATAGAGAAGAAGTCATTGCAGAGGGAGAAAAGATCACACGGAATTTGCAAAGACATAAATTTCAATAGCTTGGAGAAAGATAAAGCACAAGGAGAATTCAAAGTTGAAGCCAGAAGTGTTCTGCAAGCCTGAATCAAGTCAGATGCTAATACTCCTTTTACTCCATATTTGCACATTATGGAATCATCTTTGACTACTAAGCCTTCCAAGGGTAGAAAACCAAAAATCCTCCACCTACAAACTCCAATGAGACTACTAAGAGAAAAAGGAAAATGAAAGAGGGTAGGGTATTAAATCAAGACTTGTTAGACCAATGCCTTGCCTCTAGTTTAAAACCTAGAAAAGTAAAATCCTAGGAAGATGGGTTTGAAGATAATCATGAGCATCTAGCGGATGTTTGGATGGAATTGAGGGGATATGACTTGTTCATGTTCCATTTGAAGAGGAAAGACGATCCTGAGCCTATATGTAATGCATGGAATCTGAATATAGGGAGGCTAGTGGTCCCAAACATCTTTACTAGCTCTAAATTGATGAGAGATTTATTTGTGAAGTATGATGTTAACACAAAAAATATATATGATAGCTTTGGTGAACCCATGTTGCCAATTAGAAAAGATGTCATTGAGTGGGAGTTTGGTTTGGAGTGGGGATATGAGACAACCATTGACCTTAGGAAGCTAAAACGAGAGCACACATCTCTTGAGAGTGTATACAAGGAGTGGAGATTGCCTTTCCATAGAAATAGGGAAAAGGGAAAGAAACCTGAGACATTTAAGGATATTGAGCAGGCTCCCTTTGATATGAACCAGTTTAGAGAAAACATTAAATATACCTATTACTCCATAGGATAGGTCCTTGGAGTTGAGGAACCCCCACTCATGGACATTGTACTAATGGTCCTTGTTGTTGACACACAGTCCAAGGATCCATCAGGATCTCCTCATCATCCATAACTTTTCTTTGTCTAGGTTCATAGCTGGTACTAGCTTCTTTACCCTTTCTGGATAGTGCAGTAGATGCTTTAAAGGCTGAATTAGTCTTCTGAACACTGCCATCATAACTGTTTAGCTCATATGCGGTCAACTTAGCAATGATAGAGTCAAGGGACACCTTTGTCTTGTTAATAGATCTCAACTCCTGAATAGTGGCAACCCTTATTGCATAGAACGGTAATAAGGTTCTCAAAACTTTACTAACAATGGTGGAATCACCCATTGTACCTCCTCCACTCTTGATGTCTCCAACAATAGTTTTAATTCTTATCCCATATTGTTGAATGGTCTCTCCTTCAACCATCTGCATGTCTTCAAACTTTCCTCTAAGGCTTTCTTCCTTAGCTTGCTTCACATGCTCGTCACCACCATAGATAGACTCCAGAGCATCTCATACTTCTTTAGGATTGTCTTTTTCATGAACATCTATAAACTCAACATCAGATAGGCTGCTTATAAGAGCTTCCATTACTTGCCCATTCTCCTGAATTTCTCTTCTTTGATCATCGGTGAGAGTACCGATAGGGACAACATAAGTATTCTCAACATAGCTCCAGTGTTGAGCACCCATGCTTTTAATGTACATCTTCATTCTATCTTTCCATATCTTAAAGATATCTTTGTTAAACTTAAGACCTTCCCTCTTCATCATTAGAATAGGATCTTTTCCTCAAGCGGTTAAGCTTATAATACAGAGGACCTAGAGGACACTCTGATACAAATTGATAAATAATGATGAATAGTAATTACTCAACAGATATTGAGAGGGGGGGATGAATCAGTATAGACAAAAAATTCCTTAAACCACTTTGACTGCAAAGACTGAACTGACTGGTAAACAATATCACTGATCTAAAATAGGGCACTACCGGTAAAACACAGTGAGACTATGAATGACATAAACTGGTAGCACTTAGATCTTCACAATAACTAATATCTCATTTCCACTTCACCCATATGCATAAACAAGTAATACATCAGAAATATAAAGTCCACTAGATCAGCATGCTTTACCACTTGACAGAAAACACTAAGACATCACATGAAAAAGCATCACTGAACACACTGATTTTTCACATGGAAACCCAACTGGGAAAAACCATAGTGGGGATGAATACCCAAAATTTGTTCTCTGAACTCTTCTAAAGTCTGCTCTGTTAGGAGCCTAGTCCGGTAAAGGACTTTACAATAGGTTCTTCTAGAAACTGATCTTGCTAGGGATCACCGAGTTAAGGGATGGCTAAATACCTGGTTAAAGGTTAGAACCCTGTTAAAGGCTACCTCACAAGAGGATTTGAAGAACTCAATGATTTTGAGTCATTCTATTAGACGATTTACACAAAGCCTGTTAAAGCTACCCTGTTAAGGGATTTTCCAACTGCTGAAATAGTTAGAAGTCAACAGGTAATACACTTATCTAATAATAGCACTCAATGCCAATGCAAAACCACTTTAGTTCCTTTTCTTCTGCAATCACACTCTGTAGGTATCAACACACTTCTTCGATCTAGAAAGAATCAAGTATCTCTTCACTTGGATACACACATAACATTTGCCAAAAACTTCACAATGCAAATCATCATCAACCTTATAGGAAATAGATAGGTCAGTAGCATAAACCCTAAACCCTAAACATTTAGGTTATCAATATAGTTAGTCCAATCCTGACCGTTAAACACATTACATTGAATAAAATAGTCTTGAACAAATCTCACGACATTCTCCATCGTTCGTTCTATGCTGCTTCTAGAAGTTGATTGTTGGTATTTTGGTATGGTTTTGTAATTTATGTCAACACCTACTAAACACTTATCAACTCTAGCACTTTGGAGAATCAGCAACATTCACTGGCAAGCAAGTGACTCATGCACAGTCACCAGTATCTGGTACACCGGCAAGATATAATTATCACCGGCACTTAGAATGATATGGAAAACACTTGGTTATGTCGAAGACATTGTGTGGATACTTTGTCTTGGAGTTTTGTTTATTGGTACATTAACATTTGCATATTTGTTGTTACCAGGAAATAGGTCCAGGTTACACTAGCAGGTTTATCTTTTCTAGATCAGCATGGCACATTATGGAGATGACTTATTATTGTTGTAAATGCATTAAGCTGACATATTGAATCAGTTATTGCATCGGGTATTAATTGATATGTAAATTAATTTTATTGTAATATCTTGTAGAGCCGACCTACTAAAATTGGTCTTAGGGTATGGTATAAATGTAAGATCTTATTTGTAAGATCAAGTGTGGAATGCGAAAAAAGGATTGTGTGAAGGTATATGCGAGAATAAGCAGAGTTATACACGTAGACATCATTTGAAGATTGAAGGAGGGTTTTTGTGAAGACAATCATAACTACACTGATACTGAATCCAACATATGAAGATGCTAATTTTAGCAGTACATTCTTATTGGATTTAACCATCCAATTGTAGTCAGTGTGACTCCCATTTTGTGATTGAGCAGTGAGCTCTAGGCACTTGGCCTTTCTACATGTGTAGACCCCATTTATGTACACTTACTATCTGCAGTAGTATCATCTGATTGTGGGTAAGGTTTCCCACTATGTTTTTTCCCCTTACAGGGTTTCCACATACAAATATTGGTGTTATATGTTGTGGATGACTTTGTCTTTATGTCTTATGCACTAATCCTTACTGATATAGCAATTAACTATTAAAAATGTCTACCGGCATATTGAACTGGTTTACCGGTATTAAGCATTAAGTTGGTTAAGTTGTTTTTGGTTTGAATTTATTTGACAATTGATTCACCCCCCCCCTCTCAGTTGTCTTTGGGACCTAACAATTGGTATCAAAGCAAAGTCCTCTTTTGCAGAAGTTTAACAGCTTGAGGAGATCCAATGTCTACTAACTATTTTAGGAAGGACAGTCCTAAACTTGATGGAACCAACTATGGCATATGGAAAATCAGAATGGAGACACATATAAATTGCATTGGAAAGGACATCTGGGATGTTACAAAGAATGGTTATTCTCCTCCTACTCAGAGTCAGCCCAATCCACCCCACTTGACTAAAGATGAGGAAAATGATTGCAAAGCAAGAGAAGCACTTTTGAGTGCATTGTTTGATCAACAAATCATGGGACTATCAGATAGGTCTACTGCTAAAGCTATTTAGGATCATTTGGAAACACTGAATGAAGGAGATTCCAGAGTCAAAATTGCAAAACATGAAAGCTTTTGGGTCAGGTATGAACATATGAAAATGGAAGAAGATGAAAGAATTTCTTCTTTTATGGAAAGAGTAAATGAGATTGTTTTGGGTATTAAATATTGTGGAGGAACCTTAAGTGAGGATGAAATTGTTTCAAAAGTTTTAAGAGGATTTCCACCAGCATATAAAATGAAAGTCACTGCTATAAATGAGTTAAGAACAATGCCTAATACATCAGTAACTAGGGATACATTGATTGGGAAACTTTCAACTTTTGAAATTGAAGAATTTGGTCCTATTGCTACTATAAAGATAGATTTGGCCTTTAAAGCATCAACATCAACTGCTCCATCATTTGACAAATCTGATTGGAAAGCTTTTTATGCAAGAGAACTTGAAGAAAGTAGGAAAGAAAATGAAGAACTTGAAGCACTATTTGCAAGGAAAATGCCTAAAGGTCCAGTTGGAAGTAAGTATGAAGGTAAAGCACCCTTTAAATGTTTTAATTGCAATAAGATTGGTCATATGGCTTCAAGATGCCTTGATAGACATGATAGACTAAGAGAAGAAGCTAGAAGAACATACAAGCCTAACCTTGAATATCAGAGATACAGATTTAAGAAGAATAAAGACAAATTTTGTTATATTGTTGATGAAGGCGTGACTGATGATTCTGATGAGGATCCAACAGACAATGGATGGGTTTTTGCTGCTATAACAAAAGATCAATCGACACCTACTGCTCAACTAGTAGAACAGGCCTTGGTAGCTAAAGTTGAAGTAAAGGATGAATGGATCATTGATTCAGGATGGTCACATCATATGACAGGAGACAAAGGTAAATTCTTGAACTTTCAAGAATACAATAGAGGCTTAGTGAGATTTGGAGATAACAAAGCTTGTTTGATCAAAGGTAAGGGTACAATATCTCTTGATGGTAAGCATAACACTGACAATGTTTACTATGTTCAAGGATTAAAGCATAATCTTTTGAGTGTTGGTCAATTAGTTGAGAAAGGATTTCAGTTACAATTCAAAAATGGAAAATGCAAAATCATGAATAGAACTAGTTTGGAAATTGCAATGGGTAATCAGACTAGAGGTAATATCTTTCATTTAAATAATAGTGAAAAGACATGCTTAATTGCACATATTGATGAAAGTTGGTTATGGCATAAGAGGCTCTGTCATGTAAACTTTGATTGCATGGGGAAAATCAGTACTATTAAGGTAGTTAGAGATTTACCTAAAATTATCAAACCTCACAATACAGTATGTAAGGAATGTCAATTTGGAAAACAAAGCTAGTTTCAAAAGTATTCCAGAAAAATCCAATAATGCTCTTGATTTAATTCACATTGATTTATGTGGTCCAGCTAGAACCAAAAGCTTACAAGGTGATAGATATTTCATGCTAATCATTGATGACTATTCTAGAATGTGTTGGGTTCCTTTTCTCAAAGAAAAATCAGAAGCACTTGGAAAGTTCAAACTGTTCAAAGCAATGGTAGAAAATGAAACTGGTAAGAAAATCAAATGTCTATGATTAGATCAAGGAGGAGAATTTACATCTAAGGAATTTAATACATTCTATGAAGTAAATGGAATTAGAAGACAGCTATCAGCACCTTAGACACCATAGCAGAATGGAGTTGTTGAAAGGAAAAATAGAACTATCTTGGATGCAGAAAGAAGTATGTTATCAGAAGCAAACCTACCACATGTATATTGGAGAGAGGCAGTCAGTACAATGGTCTATACATTCAACAAAGTTCACATCAAAGGTGAAACCGGTAAGACCCCTCATGAACTATGGTTTGGTATTACTCCTACTCTTAAATATTTCAAAATTTTTGGAAGTAAATGTTATATCAGAAGAGATGAGTATATTGGAAAATTTGATCCTAGAAGTGATGAAGGAATATTTCTTGGTTATTCATCTAAAAGCAAGGCATATAGATGTTTTAACAAAAGATTGCATAAAATCATTGAAAGTACAAATGTAAAGATTGATGAATAATTCAGAGGAACTTCAAGGTATATAGACTCTGAACCAGCAATAGAAATTTTGACAAATGAACCTACACTAAATCCACTGGTACAGAATGAAGATCTAGTTACCCCGGTATCATCTAAGGATTCCACAGTAACTAAGGAACACCAAAAAACAAATACACCCTGGTATGTAAGACTGAATCATTCTGAAGATCAGATAATTGGAAACAAGTTTAAAGGAGTTATGACAAGAGGAAAATTGGCAAATGAAGAGGTATGTCTTATTTCTCAAATTGAACCATCATCAGTTAATGAGGCATGTGAAGATAAATTTTGGATTAAAGCTATGGAAGAAGAATTAGAACAAACTAAGAAAAATAACACTTGGACATTACTTTCCTGGCCTAAAGATAAAAATGTAATTGGAACCAAATGGGCATTCAAAAACAAACTTAATGAAGATGGTAAGGTTATCAAAAATAAAGCAAGACTAGTGTGTAAGGGATATTCTCATAAAGAAGGAATTGATTACAATGAAACCTTTGCACCGGTAGCTAGAATTGAGGCAACCAGATTATTTTTGGCTTTTGCAGCACATAAGAACTACAAAGTATATCAAATGGATATTAAATGTGCATTTTTGAATGGAGATCTTGAAGAAGAAGTTTACATTGAACAACCTGATGGATTTTCTTTGACAGATAACAAAGATATGGTTTGCAGGTTAAGAAAAGCTTTGTATGGATTGAGGCAAGCTCCAAGAGCTTGGTATGCAACATTGGATAAGTATCTTTTGAAGATTGTTTTTTCTAAAGGTAATGTAGACAGAAATTTATACTATAAAGTGACTAATGATGACATCATGGTTATAGAAGTATTTGTTGATGATATAATCTTTGGAGGAGAAGATGGATTATGTAAAGAATTTTCTATTAAAATACAGCAAGAATTTGAAATGTCTATGATTGGAGAAATAAAATTCTTTTTAGGATTGCAGATTTCACAGACTGATAAAGGTATATTCTTGAGTCAATCCAAGTACTTAAAAGAGTTACTAAAGAAATTTGGGATGGAGAACTCTAAACCGATAAGCACACCTATGACCACAAATGACAAATTATCACTAAGGGATGAATCTACACCTATTAATCCAACTAGATAAAAATCTATGATAGGAGGTTTACTGTATTTGACACAAATCAGACCTGATATTATGAATGCAGTATGTATTGTTTCAAGATTTCAAAGTAATCCTAGAGAAAATCATGAATCAACAGTAAAAAGGATTTTCTGATACTTACAAGGTACTATAAATCTTGGATTATGGTATCCTAGAGATGAAAACTTTGAATTATGTGCATACATAGATGCAAATTGGGTAGGAGATGTGGATGATAGAAAAAGAACCACCGGCAGAGCATTCTTTCTTGGAAATAGAGTAGTTTCTTGGTTGAGTAAGAAACAAAGTTGTACATCTTTATCAACAATAGAATCAGAATATGTTGTAGCAACAACTAACTATACACAGGTACTATGGCTCAAGCAAATGTTGAAAGACATCAAGGTAAAATGCAAGGAACCTATTACTATCTATTGTGATAACACTGCAACAATTGATATATCTAAGAATCTGGTATTACATTTCAAAACCAAACATGCTTCTATCAAACTGAATTTTCTAAGGGAAAATGTTGAAGCAAAGGAAATAAAATTGGTTTATGTGAATACTAAAGAGAAGATTGTAGATATCTTTACTAAACCTCTACCTAAGGAGACTTTTGAATATCTCAGAGATCAGCTTGGGGTCATACCCCCACCAGTAGAGACTTAGGAAGTTGATGATTGTCATCAACCGGCAGAATTAACAGAGAAATCTTTTATTCCGGCTTTGATGGGAAGCTACTTCTCAGGGGGAGTAGTTGGTATACTAAATTGATTGGTATTTTGTATATGAAGTTGGCTTGGTAAGAACTTTGGCATTTGATGTCAAAGGGGGAGAGATTGGTATGGAAAAACACAAGGATAACACATGTTGCTCCCAGGGGGAGAGATTGTTGTTTGGGAGAGATTATTACTCTCTGTATCTGTATTTTGATTTCAGAGATTGTTGGTTTTTGGGTATTTGGCATTTCTATTACGGCACTTTGATGGTTTTTCCATCTTGTGTTGCCATCAATGCGAAAGGGGCGGATTGTTGGTATTTTGGTATGGTTTTGTCATTTATTTCAACACCTACTAAACACTTATCAACTCTAGAACTTTGGAGAATTAGTAACATTCACTGACAAGCAAGTGACTCATGCACAATCGCCGATATCTGGTACATCGGCAAGATATAATTATCACCGGCACTTAGAATGATATGGAAAACACTTGGTTATGTCGAAGACATTGTGTGGACACTTTGTCTTGGAGTTTTGTTTATTGGTACATTAGCATTTGCATATTTGTTGTTACCAGCAAATAGGTCTAGGTTAGACTGGCAGGTTTATCTTTTCCAGATCAGCATGGCATGCTATGGAGATGACTTATTATTGTTGTAAATGCATTAAGCTAACATATTGAATTGGTTATTGCATCGGGTATTAATTGATATGTAAATTAATTTTTTTGTAATATCTTGTAGAGCCGACCTACTAAAATTGGTCATAGGGTATGGTATAAATGTAAGATCTTATTTGTAAGATCAAGTGTGGAATACAAAAAAGGATTGTGTGAAGGTATATGCAAGAATAAGTAGAGCTATACACACAAACATCATTTGAAGATTGAAGGAGGGTTTTTGTGAAGACAATCAGAACTACATCGGTACTGAATCCAGCATATGAAGATGCTAATTTAGGAGTACATTCTTATTGGATTTAACCATCCAATTGTAGTCAATGTGACTCCGATTTTGTGATTGAGCAGTGAGCTCTAGGCGCTTGGCCTTTCTACATGTGCAGACCCCATTTATGTACACTTACTGTCTGCAGTAGTATCATCTGATTGTGGGTAAGGTTTCCCACTGTGGTTTTTCCCCTTACAGGGTTTCCAAATACAAATATTGGTGTTATGTGTTGTGGATGACTTTGTCTTTATGTCCCATGCACTAATCCTTACCGGTATAGCAATTAACTGTTAAAACTATCTATCGGCATATTGAACTAGTTTACTGGTATTAAGCATTAAGTTGGTTAAGTTGTTTTTGGTTTGAATTTATTTGACAATTGATTCACCCCCCCCACTCTCAGTTGTCTCCGCGACCTAACATTGATAACCCATCACGTGTTCTCCACCGTTTACTGAGACTTTGCACATTCCTAAGGTAGATAGGATCAATCTTCTTCATGCAAGATCCTCAAGGAAATCCTTCACGCGCACAAGTCTGACGTGGCAACATGATCTGATCTTCATTTCAATACTAACCCATCACAGGATGTTGTCGGTCGAATCACACAGACTTGAAATGCATCAACCGGAAATCCTGAAGCTAAGACTACCAACCAGTAGTCATACCAAATGAAACCCCGATACAAAACTTTCCACATACCGGTTCACATTCCAACATACTGGTTCACTTGAAAAAACATACCACTTCACTTTTTCACATATACCGGTTCACATTATCATACCGGTTCTCTTGACAATTTACTTACTTCAATAGACCGGTTCACACTTCAACATATTGACATCAATGACAACATACAATATCATCATGTCATCACACTCTACACATATCCCAACAATATCCCCCTTTGGCATTGATGGCAATATACAAAGATATCTCTCTGCTTCACATCTTCTCCCTAATACTGCAGATATCTTCTCCGCTTCACATCTTCTCCCCATTTGACAACAATGCCAAAGTGGAGGCACAAATAGCTATGTTCCACTATGTTGCTCCCCCTGAGGAGTAGCATCCTTCAGCACACCAATCCTGAAAAGATTTGACAATGCAATTCTTGAATGATGTGGAGCACATACCTTTACTTCACCTCTTGAAGGGGTGGCACCCCTAATTCACCTCTTAAATAGGTAAATGTAGCCTTTGGTAGAGGCTTGGTGAATATGTCTGCTAACTGCTCCTTACTGGAAACATGTTCCAATACAACCTCTTTGTTCTAAACTTTCTCCCTCAAGAAATGATACTTGAGCTCAAAATGTTTGGTTCTAGCATGCAATACTGGATTATTGGAAATATTAATTGCACTTGTGTTATCACAAAATATCCTCACCAGTTCAAATACGGGGACTTTGAAACCACTTAGTACATGCTTCATCCAAATTGTCTGAGTGTAGTTCATAAATGCTGCTACATATTCTGCTTCTGATGTAGACTGAGAGATACAACTCACTTCTTACTCATCCATGAGACTAATCTACAACCGAGAAAGAATGCACCACCGATTGTGTTCTTTCGATTGTCCACATTACCAGTCCAATTGGCATCTGTAAACACTTTGAGATTGAAGTCATTACAGTAAGGATACCACAATCCATAATCCATAGTTCCCTTCAGATATCTAAGAATCCACTTGACTGCTACCAAGTGGGATTCTCTTAGACTTTTCTGGAAACGTGCAGCAATGCCCACTGCATGTACAATGTCCAGTTTGATGTGTACTACATAGTGCAACTTACCAATTATTGATCAATATTCCTTCTCATTCACCAACGCTGAGTCATCTTCTTTTGACAATTTACAACCGGTCACTATCGGTGTACCAACCGGTTTGTTGTCTTCCATGCCAAAGGTCTTCAACACCTCTTTGACATACTTGGACTGAGTGATAAAGATATCGTCTTTCATTTGTTGTATTTGTAGTCCAATTAAGAACTTAATCTCTCTAATTAGTGACATCTCAAATTCCTTCTTCATCTCATCTACAAAATCATGACTCATCTTGTCATCTCCATAAAAAATTATGTCATCAAAAAATACTTCATAGATCAGAATCCGATCTCCTTCTGACTTTAGATAGATATTGCTATCTTCACTTGTTCTTTCAAATCCAATATTTACAAGATGTGAGTGTAAGCATTCATACCATACTCTAGATGTCTGCTTCAATTCATACAAGGCTTTATGTAGCCTACACACCATATCACTATCTTCTGATAGGGAAAACCCATCTGGTTGTTCTATATACACTTCCTCTTCAAGTATTCCATTTAGGAATGCAGATTTTACATCCATCTGATACACTTTGAATCCCTTGAAGGCTGCATATGCAAGAAGCATTAGAACTTCTTCCAATCTAGCTACTGGAGAAAAAGTTTCTCCATAGTCTTCTCCTTCTTCTTGAGCATATCCTTTACATACCAGTCTGGCTTTGTTTCTTACCACTGTGCCATCTTCATTTAGCTTGTTTCTAAAAACCCATTTGGTGCCAATAACATTTTTATGCTCAGGTCTGGGAACCAAAGACCATGTACCATTCTTTTCTATTTGGTCAAGTTCCTCTTCCATAGCCTTGATCCAATTTTCATCTTTATGTGCCTCTTTAAATTTTTTAGGCTCAAATTCAGAGATCATGCAAGAATTTTCTCTGACCTTTCTTCTTGTAAGAATTCTTGCATCCTTATCTCCTATGATCTACTTTGGATCATGATTCAACTTTACATACCTAGGAATGATCTTAATTGTTTCATCTTGCTTTTCCTCTTCATCAGCATTAGCATCTACAGATGTAGGAGCACTGTTATTGGTACTAGGTTGTTTTGCAACCAGTTCCCAGAAGGTTACAACCAGTTCATATACCACTTGCTCACTGTCGGTTTCCTCAGGTTTCTCAGAAGTTTCATCAACTCTAACATTGATACTTTCAACTATTCTCTAATTCCTATTGTTAAAATACTTGAGAGCTTTGCTCTTGATGGAATGTCCTAGTAATATTCCCTCATCACATTTTGCATCAAACTTGCTCTGGTGTTCACTCCTCTTGATATAACATTTGCTACCAAACACTCCAAAGTATCTTACTATAGGAGTCTTACCCATCCAATACTCATAAGGTGTTTTATCCTTACCTTTCTTGATGAGTACCTGGTTCGTAGTGTAGACTGCAGTGCTCACCGCTTCTCTCCAAAAGGTGTGAGCAACCTTCCCTTGAATTAGAATCATTCTAGCTGCTTCAACTACAGTATGGTTGTTTCTTTCTGCTAGGCCATTCTGTTGTGGAGTCAGAGGGGCAGGCAATTTCCTCTTGATTCCATTCTCTTCATAGTACTTATTGAATTCTCTAGAGGTGAACTCACCTCCTTGATCCATTCTAAGGCATTTTATCCTCTTACCACTTTCCTTTTCAACTAGTTCTCTAAAGGCTTTGAACTTTCCAAAAGCTTCAGACTTGTCTTTCAAGAATGTAACCCACATCATTCTTGAGCAATCATCAGTAAGAATCATAAAGTACCTATCTCCTTGAACACTCCTAGTTTTCATAGGACCACACAAATTAGTATGCACAAGATCAAGTAAATTATCTGTTGTGAAAGATTTACCTTTGAATGTTGAGGAAGACATATTCCCCAATTGACATTCTCTGCACAAAGGGTTCTCCGGTTTGTTCAGCATAGGCAATCCCCTAACTGCCTTGGTCTTACTAGCCTTCACAATGTTATCAAAATTTATATGGCAGAGTCTCTTGTGCCATATCCAACTGTCATCATACTTAGCCATTAGACATTGACCAATATTTGCATTCAACTGAAATAAGTTACCTTTGGTCTACATACCAGTGGCCATCAGTTCACCACTCTTTCCCTTGATTTTGCATATTCCATCTTTGAATTCCAAAGTGAGTCCATTATCATTCAACTGAGCAACACTTAAAAGGTTATGCCTGAGACCTTCTACCCAATACACATTATTAGCACTACTTTTTCCATTTAATGAAATGGACCCTTTGCCTTTTACCATGCAAGGTGCATCATTACCAAATCAGACTATGCCTCCATCATACTCTTCCAAAGATAGAAACTTTCTCCAGTCACCACTCATGTGAGAATAACCACTATCAGTAATCCACTCATTGGAATTATCAAAGCGGGAGACAAGAGCCTTCTTGTCTGACACATCTTCCTTAACAACTACAAATACTATGTCTTTGCTTTCTTCATCTTCTGATTCATCATTAGTGACACCTTCATCAACTGCAACAAGACAGTTTCTCCTATTTCTTCCTTCAAACTTTTTGAACCTCTCCGGTTTGTCCTTATTATCACCATTAGGATAGTTTATAGCAATGTGTCCTATCCTATTGCAAGAAAATAATTTCAAAGGGAGCTTACCTCTATATTTTCTAGTTCCCTTAGGAAGTCTCTTGGCCAAAAGAGCTCCAAATTCCATCAGGATCTCCTCATCATCCATATCTCTGCTTTGTCTAGGTTCACAGCTGGTACTAGCTTCTTTACCCTTTTTGGATAGTGCAGCAGATGCTTTAAAGATTGAATTAGTCTTCTGAACACTGTCATCATAATTGTTTATCTCATATGTGGTCAACTTAGCAATGATAAATTCAAGGGACACCTTTGTCTTGTCAATAGATCTCAACTCCTGAATAGCGACAACCCTTATTGCATAGACTGGTAATAAGGTTCTCAAAACTTTGCTAACAATGGTGAAATCATCCATTGTACCTCCTGCACTCTTGATGTCTTCAACAATAGTTTTAATCCTTATCCCATATTTTTGAATGGTCTCTCCTTCAACCATTTGCATGTCTTCAAACTTTCCTCTAAGGCTTTCTTCCTTAGCTTGCTTCACATGCTCATCACCGCCATATATAGACTCCAGAGCATCCCATACTTCTTTGGGATTGTCTTTTTCATGAACATCTATAAAATCAACCTCACATAGGTTGCTTATAAGAGCTTCAATTACTTGCCCATTCTCCTAAATTTCTCTTCTTTCATCATTGGTGAGAGTACTGGTAGGGACAACATAAGTATTCTCAACATAGCTCCAGTGTTGAGCACCCATGCTTTTAATGTATATCTTCATTTTGTCCTTCCATATCTTAAATTTATCTCTATTAAACTTAGGACCTTCCCTCTTCATCATTAGAATAGGATCTTTTCCTCAAGAGGTTAAGCTTGTAACACAGAGGACCTGGAGGACGCTCTGATACCAATTGATGAATAACGATGAATAGTAATTACTCAATATTTACTAAGAGGGGAGGGTGAATTAGTATAGACAAAAACATCCTTAAACCACTTTTACTGCAAAGACTGAACTGACTAGTAAACAATATCACCGATCTAAAATAGGGCACTACCGATAAAACACAATGAGACTATGAACGATATAAATTGGTAACACTTAGATCTTCACAACACCTAATATCTCATTTCCACCACCCATATGTATAAACAAGTAATACATCATAAATATAAAGTCCATTGGATCAGAATGCTTTACCACTTGACAGAAAACACTAAGACATCACATGAAAAAGCATCACACATAACATACTAATTTTTCATGTGGAAACCCAACTAGGAAAAACCACGGTGGGGATGAATACCCAGAAGTTGTTCCCTGAACTCTTCTGAAGTCCACTCTGTTAGGAGCCTAGTTTAGTTAAGGACTTTATACTAGGTTCTGATAGAAACCGATCCTGCTAGGGATCACCCAGTTAAGGGATGGCTAAATACCTGGTTAAAGGTTAGAACCCTGTTAAAGGTTACCTTGCAAGAGGATTTGAAGAACTCAATGATTTTGAGTCACCTTGTTAGAGAATTTACACAAAGCCTATTAAAGCTACCCAGTTAAGGGATTTTCCAACTGCTAAAATGGTTATAAGTCAACAGGTAATGCACTGATCTAATAACAGCACTTAAGCACTCAATGCCAATGTAGATCCACTTTAGTTCCTTTGTTTTTGCAATCACACTCTATAGGTATCAACACACCTCTCCGGTCTAGCAAGAATCAAGTATCTCTTCACTTGGATACACACATAACATTTGCCAATAATTTCACAATGCAAATCATCATCGACCTTATAGGAAATAGATAGGTCGATAGCATAAACCCTAAACCCTAAACATTTAGGTTATCAATACAGTCGGTCCAATCCTGACCATTCAAACACATTGCATTGAATAAAATAATCTTGAACAAATCTCATGACGTTCTCCATCGTTCATTCTATGTTGATTCTAGAAGCTGATAACCCATCACACCTTCTACACCATTTACTGAGACTTTGTACATTCCTGAGGTAGATAGGATCAATCTTCTTCATGCAAGATCCTCAAAGAAATCCTCCACACGCACAAGGTTGACATGGCAACATGATCTGATCTTCATTTCAATGCTAACCCATCACAGGATGTCATCGGTCAAGTCACACAGACTTGAAATGCATCAACTGAAAACCCTGAAGCTGAGACTACCAACCGGTAGTCATACCAAATGAAACCCTAATACAAAAATTTCCACATACTAGTTCACATTCCTACATACCGGTTCACTTGAACAAACATACCGCTTCACTTTTTCACATATACCAGTTCACATCATCATACTGGTTCTCTTGCCAGTTTGCTTACTTCATTATCTAGTTCATACTTCAGCATATTGACGTCAATGACAACATACAATATCATCATGTCTTCACACTCTGCACATATGCCAACACAATTCAAGGACCCTGGGGGATTTGATTATGCTTCCTTCATTATTGATTGGATGAATCACAATCTTGAAAAGATAAAAGGGGGTCCCAATCAAATTGCATTCACACATTATTCACTATTGATGCATATGTTATTATTTGTTGGAGAGGAAAATAGCTTATGGGGAGATGATTTACTCGGACATATTTATAATAAGCAAGGAATAAAGAAGCTGGTTCAGTTATGGCTTTCAGTATGGGATCAACATTATACCAATTGTCAATATTATTGCTATGAAGATCAATTTGTGAAACCACTAATGGGTTTGTTACGCTATGATGAAGATTTTCACTTTCTCTTGAAATCAAGAAGTTTTTGAGACCTAAATAATTTAATCCAGCATTGGAAATTGATCACAATTGGGGAGATTGGCATTCATTTGAGACCCATACTCAAATTAGGGTCTATGGATTTGAAGGATCCCCTAGTGTAGTGCCTAAAACAATCCCAAACAAAATTGCTTACTTGGAGATTATTAGGCAAATGCATGAGTCTAGCCATTTGCATCTGAGATCAAGAGGCAAGCAACCCTTCCTACCAAGTTATTTATCTTTTGGAGATTTTTGTTGTAAAGAATACAAAAAGTTATGAACTTATTGGTAAGAAGATGAAATACTTTTCATTGTCACCTGTTGATGCAACGGTCCAATTTGACCATAAAGGCTATATTCAAAAAGCTAGAAATCTACAAGGTCTCAAGGGTTATGAGCATGTCCCTCTGTTAAAAGAAGATTTCATTAGAAATTTAGAAAGGAAGGAGGCATCACAGAAGATGGAGCTATATAATAAAGTGATCAGTGCATACAATTGAAATCTTGTTAGGGATATGATCAAACATGATCTTGAAGATATCATAGAACCATTGGCTAAAGCAGAGAAACATATGGATCTAAGACAGGAAATCCTTGAAGGAATCCCTAAAAAGGATCTTTTGCACAATCCATCTGAACCAAGTGTAGATATTTCTCTTGATCATTTGTCACAAGATTCCAAGGCCCATGAGAGGAACGATGACGTTCCAACAGAGGCTACTGAGGGAGAGGGAGAATATGAAATTCTTGTTGAGCCCTAGAATATGCAATTTTAGATGAGAGAATTGATGGTTGTGATAACTTTGTTTCAGATGAGCAATTCATCCAAACCCCTGAATTTCAGACATTTATATATCAGCATAAAGAAAAGTAGTTGAGGATTGAAGGAAGAGAAGACATTAGTAAAGAATCTTCAAATAAGCTTCAAGAGTCCATTAATGAGGAAATGAAGACAATAACTCCAGCCAAAGGGAGACAAATGCTAAAAGATGTTAGCATGATCATATATCCTAGTTGGAATATGAAGGGTGCATTAATGTTTGACACATATGCCAAATCAGTTGGTAAAGAGAACTTCAAATTGCCTGAAAATATTGATGTTGTGTATACTAGATATGGATATGATCCAAGGCAAAAAGCATTACTGCAATGGATTGTGTACCCTCGAGATAGAAGACCCCTTCTAATTGGTCCAGATGAGCTATTTGCCACATTGACTATTCAATAGGTGGGGATGAACAATCCCATGGAGACTACAATGTTAAATTTAAATGTGGCTAGACTAAATGTAGATCAGGTGGATTTTGTCACAAGAGAAATGCTTCACTACAAGGATGCATATTGTGTAGAGGTTGAAGAAAGACAAAAGTGGCATGAGATAGCCACTCAATTGCAAAAGGATCAAAGGAATACAATACTAGAATGGCCTATTGATTATGAGGAGGAGCAGAGGATCATGCTTGCATCTCAAGATGTCATATATTGGAAATACAAAGCAAAAACGTTTGAGAAGAAAATGAACGAGGCAAATGAGAAGAAAGATTTTGTTGTACATGCATTGATAACAGGGATAATCAAGCACAAGATTGATGCAATGAATGCTCAGGCTACTCCATTCTGGTTCGCATACAAGGGCACTTTCACAAGCTTGGATAACCATATGACATTGAAGGAGAGGTTGTGTGATAAAACAAGGCCAGAGGCTAAGGAGATGATTGCTACTCATGATCATTACTATAAAATATTGAAAAGTGATATGGATAAGTTTGAGAATGCAGAAGATCTTTTGAATATGATGAGTCACGGAAAGCTCTTGACAATGGAGCAATTCAAGGTTGAACTAGGCAGAAATTTAGAGCGCAGAGTATCAAACATCAAAGAGGATGAATAATTGGTGCCACAGGTTTCCAAAATCACTAATGAACTATATGCCCAAGAATAAACGATGAAGAAACTACTCGCCGAATGTGTCACACACAAAGAACAAGCATACATTGAACATATCGACAAAATTAATCTAATGTTAAGAGATTGATTAATCTTAGTTAGATTTGTTACTAGCTTTATAAACAGTTACAATGAAATCTTTGTTACTAGTTAGATTTGTTACTAGCTTTATAAATAATTACGATAAGTTAACAGACAAATGATAAAATTAAAAGCCATTTGGAGTGATCCAAGAATTTCATTGTGATTGAGACAAGGAGTTTTGTAGGGTTAATTCAATATTTTAGAAATCTTTTCAAGTCATATTCCACAATTTCAATGCTTTATATCTACAGACACAAACTACTTTTTTAAATAAACTTAAGGTCATTTCCATAGCATAGAGATGTAGAGAGTAAATAAAATAGAGTTTAACCCATGAATTGTAGAAAATAGATTTTGTTGTTAATATTCATATTGTTGATGACATAGGCAAATATTCATTTAAATTTTTAAAAGGGAAGTCACCAACAATCAAAATGGCTTCCACTTTTACTAAATTCCTAACAATAAATGGATCTCATTATGATAAATTTTGATCTTAGCTACTTCATAGACAGCTAATGTTTGATCTCAGAATTAGACAACTATTTGGTGTATTTGGTGACAACCCTTTTAAAAAGTTAAATGAATATTTGCCTTGTAATCAGCAATATGAATATAAACAACAAAATCTATTTTCTATAATTCTTGGGTTAAACTCTATTTTATTTACTCTCTATATCAAAGATTAGCTAAGTTTATGAAGTAGCTAAGATCAAAATTTATCAGATAGAGATCCAACAATCAAAATGGCTTCCACATTTACTATATTCTTAACAATAAATGGATCTCATTCTGATAAATTTTGATCTTAGCTACTTCATAGGCTTAGCTAATGTTTGATCTCAGAATTAGACAACTATTTGGTGTATTTGGTGAACACCATTTGCCTAATGGGCATTATATTTCATTAGTGTCATTAACCCAAACTCTTCTACAGGTCACAAATTTTTATTGATGACAACTAAATACTACACACATTAGATAGAAGCTATAACTTGTAAAATTTGTATCACATACATGGTCATCAGATTTACCGAAGATAACATTGTAACCAAGTTTGTAATGTCATTTGCCCTCGTATATGAAAATAACCCTACTTTTTCTTCTTCTCGATTGATGTAATGGGGTTATCGATTTAAGGTCAATTTAAATCTTTCTTCCAATCAGACAGAAACTATGATCAGAACCAACCTCTTAAAACCACCAGTGCCAACCCAAACAATAGCCTCCATGTCATGTGTTTCTTGGTACCCTAAAAACACATCTATGTGATACCCAGGAAACAATACCCAAGAAACAATAGCTATGAAAATATGATTATGTTTGAGATGCACATAAGATGAAGCTAATTAATGGCTCACCTATAAACTGATTAGCCTATCTTCACCATCTCACCTGTCAACATCAGAATTAGGCCACCCAATCCAAGCTATAGCCACCTCGAGGTTCAACGCAGTGCATTTTGATCCAAACTATCCCTCACTCAACGAGTTATGGCCAGGTTCTTCATTCACCACTGTATCTCATCCTATGAATCTCCTCTTCCTGATCGAGCTCCTTTTTTCAAACTGTTTGCTACTTTGGTCATACTTCCTTTGGTCGCTCTTCCTGTGAATCTCCTCTTCCTGATCAAGCTCCTACATGTGTGAATGAAGTCTTTTGCTTTGCTTTGCGGGAATGAAGTATTTTCAAGTTTTTTGCTTTGCATAGTAATTTGAAGTATTTTACTATGAAATTGACCTTATTTTGTTCTTGACTAATACTATCTGACATGATTTTTCATCACAGGCTACAAAATTGAACTATAAAAAATTCAATCTACAACCTTCACAAACCTAACAAAACACTGTTGCAAGTACGAAAAACACTATCCGCGTGATTTTTTATATTTTTTACTTGACTAACCCTAAGGGTTTTTTTTTTTACTTTTTTACTTTTTTGTTTTTTCATCAAAATTTCGACGACCACCCATCCTAACTATGATGAAATTAATAACCGTCAGAATTCTAACGAACATCAGGCAAGTTTTTTTAACCTCATAATATCCGACAAAACAAAAAAATTCCCATAGTTTGTCGAAAAATGTACCTAAATGAGTTAGTGAATAGTCCAAAACACTATTAAAGAGCAAACTATGGTTAAGAGAAAGCTTAAAAATACAATCACAGAGTGCACAATGAATAGGAGTGAGACAAGATCTCAGGAGCAGTCCAAAGTACAAAGGTCTTCATGTAAGTCTTTTGTAGGCTTCAAAAGTCCTATCAAACCTTATGCACAGTAAAAAGACAGTGCAATATAGCCAAATAATAGTGAGAAAGCCTTAAAGCATCTAAGGAATCATTAATAATGAGAAAACTTGAACTTAGAAAACAAGTTTATAGCAGCCTACAACCCGTATCATCTAGAATACCTATTGAAACAGTAGGGTTTGCAATCATAGTGAAAGAAAATCTCATATAACAAAGAATAGTAGTTCAAATGCCTTCAAGAGCATTAGTATTGAAATCCATTCAACAACAAAACTTGGATCATCCAATCACAACCCTGAAGAACACCAAGATAGGGTTGAATCAAAATAGAGTTGAACTTACCAAGCGTTTCCTTGTGAAATCTCTTGGAAATCTTCAAGAACAACAACTCAAAAGTGCATTCCAAGTTTCAAACCCTAGAAAGCATGATGGCAGCGTAGCTTACACAGAGATAAAATCAAGATGCAAAATGAATGGATGGTTTGGTTTTTGTTTAGGTTTAACTCTTTACCCTTAAACATGTCGATAGCACTTAGATTTTGTGCCTATGATATTAAACATTTCTCATCTTTGAATTAATTTCTTTTGACAAAGTAATATTTTAGTATGCCTTGTAACACTTGCATCGAATTTTTATTGAAGAATATATTAAATGATGTGTTATAAATCACTTAGTCATATACGAATGCAAAGTGATTGATGTTTCTTACTTTTTGAATAGTCAAGAGAAATGTTGTTATAATTTATGAGAAAAGAAAATAATGACATGTGCCAAGTCAAAAGGGGGATAGGAATAAAATTAATGAGAAATGCAAAGTATATAGGGCATGTGTGCCAAGGATATAGGGAAGTTGGAGAGGTGGCAACATGCTTGGAGGAGATATAGCAGTTGGTTTTGAGATTTTAATAGAATTGGAGAGCATCTTGGAGGTTGTTTGACAAAGTCAAGATTGACTTTTTCATCCATTTGGAGCTCTTTTGAAAGAAATCTAGTGGCTAGATTTTAGGGTTTTTGGTTGAATTTAACCAAGGAGGTTAGGACTCCTATTTTCTTGTAACTTCTCAAGTGAAGCATAAGTATGCTTCTAACTTCTTTTGCGAATTTATTTCTTGTCATTCACTAGCATTATTGTAACTCCTTTTTCAGAGTTCTTGCTGCAGAGAGAGATATTGTAATTCATATTTCCAAATTTGTATATCAGTCTACCTTTTGATATCAATAGATAAGTGTTTGCCTTCTCTTATTTTCTATCATATTGTATGCCATTAGTAATTTAGTATTGCTACTTGTCAAGTTCATACTTCCTTGCAATTTTGTTTTAATTATCCAACATCTTTTGTCGAGAGAATATAACTTGTTTCATGCCTTTTATGAGTTGTGTTGAGTTTTAGTTTTTTCAAGCTATGAATTTTATGTTCATCCTTCTTGAACTAGGTGTAGTGTAAACCTTCTTGTGAAGTATCCATGCAGGGTATGCAATCTGAGTTGTGTAAGTTAATTTATCTTTTGATTGAGATTGTGTCATTATTAATGCTGAATTTGCAGATTTGGATAGTATAATTTGGTGTACCACCTATTAAATTGTAGATTTGATTAATGTAATCCTTCTTCCTTTTTCCTCAATAAGATTATTAAAATAGGTTATAATTAGGTGAAGCTCCATAAGAACCATCTTGTTCTGGAGACTCACTCCAAGTTTAGGCAACCCATAGGCATAGGAGGAGTGTTCCCATATGTCACAAACCTACTAAGTTGATAGCTTAGCAATAAGGTGCAGGTTTAAGTGATAACAATTATATCTTGCCCTAAAGAATTGATCTTCAGTCTAGAAGTCCTTGTATATTTCCCTATGGAAATGTGATTCCTTGATAGTATGCCTAAAATTTATATTGTAACAGTTGATTATATATATTATGAGCTAATCCTCACCATAGTTTTTCCCTTATTAGGTTTTCCACATAAAAAGTTTAGTGTGTTTGTATGGTGCATGATTTATTCTACACTTTTGTAAATTGAAATTTAATGTTTTAAGGATCAATGAATGAATTAATTTTAGTGGATGTTGATTCACCCATCCCCCCTCTCACCATCTAGATGTGTTCAACAATTGGTATCAGAGAGAGGTTCCTAAAGCAGTAGCCTAACAATTGAGATAGATCTTGCTTTTGAACACATCGGGTCTAGAGCCAGTCTTGGTAGGCAGATTGATTAAGAGATAGATCTGGAGGACATGAATTATGAACAATGGGATATTGATGTTAATAATGGAGAAATAGATCTTTATGAAGAACTCAAAACTTATTTTAATAACCTGGATGATGTTAAAGTTGAATGCAAAAAATATCAAGACAAACTTGCAAATGTAGAAAGGTTGATTGTTTAGTTAAATAAATAAGTTACAGAAAGCAATGAAAGCAAGATATATGGTGATGAGCTTAAAAAGGCAAAGGATGATATAATCAATCTAAATATTTAAATTGAAGAAGGAAAGAAGGCTATTGATTGCCTTGAATCCAAGACACAACAAATCAAATTAATACACAAAGCTTGATGAAGAAGTGGTTACCTTAATAAAAGAGTTGAAGGATGCAAAAGAAAAAACTAAAAAGAGATTCAAACTCAAAGGTGGTGGTGAAATGCTTAATGAAATGCTCAGTGTACAAAAACTACCTCACCACAAAGGAGGTCTTAGATTTGAACAAGGAGAATGCTCTAAAATTGATATAGGGAAGGAGAAAAATCAAGATGAATCCAAGAAGGAAAAAGGTGATAAAAATAACCTCACTGAAGTATGAAGTAAAAGAAGAACTTCAGGAGGTCAATGCCTAACCAAGTTGCTCAATCCAAGTATTCTCAATCCTTTAATGGAAATTATTTTACCTACAATATGTTTGGACATAGATTTGTTGAATATAAAAGAAAAATGGATCAAAACTCGTATATGTCTTCAAGATCTCAACCATTTAAAAGTCAATTCTTTGCATGCAACAAATATGGTCATAAAACTAATTAATGTAGAAGTAGTTGGAGCAATTTGAGACTTGTCCACTCAAAATTTGAAGATACCCAAAGAACAAAAATTGTAGTTTGGACATAGATTTGTTGAATATAAAAGCAAAATGGATCAAAACTCGTATATGTCTTCAAGATCTCAACCATTTAAAAGTCAATTCTTTGCATGCAACAAATATGGTCATAAAGCTAATGAATGTAGAAGTAGTTGGAGCAATTTGAGACTCGCCCACTCAAAATTTGAAGATACCCAAAGAACAAAAATTGCAGTACTCCAAATCTAGTTTCCAACCTACTAAAGTTTTTCAAAATTTTATAAGATTAAGGGGGTCAAAGTTTTTGCACACACAAAAGTGTTCCTGATTTTTTCAGCAAAACATAACATAGTGTCTATCATGTGCATCAAAAAGTTATAGTTTCATTTAGTATTTTGAAAAATCCTTTGTTAGAAAGATAGTTAAGAGTGAACACTAAAATTTGTGTATTTTTTGGTAATTTTTTGTTGATTATTTATTTTTTATGATTTTTCGAAGTGAACGCATCCTGAAAAATCAGGAACTTGTTCGTGCGTGTCACGGAACTTGCACCAAAATAATCAAAAATTCAAAATAAACATTTAAGTGTAAATAATGAAGTGTATAATAATAATATATGATTTATTTCAAATTTGGACAAGTAGTTCAAGTTTATTAAAAAAGTGGTACACATATGTCTCTGAGAACTTTAGAGACATTGGTAAAAGAAATAAAAAATTAATATGTTATTGTTCAAATTTACAAAAAAAAGTTATATGCTTAGAAAGCTTAGAAGATGTGTGAAATTATGGCATAAATTTTACAAATACCCACTTGATAACTTGTAAACCTAATGACAAGGAAGTTGAGAAATCAGATTTGCAAAAGAAAACACGTAAAAATGAAGCATTTGAATCCCCCAAGCCTCAACCCTACCAACCAAGGATAATTACAAGTCATAACGCATTCGTGATTTTAATTTTAAAAACCCAATCAGGCTTTTTATTCATTAAAAACTTGATCGAGTTACATCCATTTATATTCATATATGTAGACATACATATATTCATATATCTATATCTATCTATCACTCCCTCCTCTCACTTCCTTCTCTCTCTATCTCTCTATCTCTTTCTCTCTCCATGTCTCCCTTACTCTCTCACTCTCTTTGTCTCCCACACACACTCTCTCACACTCTATCTCTCTCTCTCTCTTTCTATCTCTCCCTCTCTCTCTCTCTCCATATTTTTATCTCTCTCAACCCCTCACTCTCTCTCTCTCTCTCTCTCTCTCTCTCTCTCTCTCTCTCTCTCTCTCTCTCTCTCTCTCTCTCTCTATAATTTCAAAACCTCATACTTGTTTTTTATAATAAAAAACTCGATCAAGTTTTGGTCACTATAGATGTTGCTCTCTCCCTCTCTCTTTTTCTATAGTGTCAAAACCCCCATTGTGTTTTTAATGATAAAAAATATAATCAAGTTTTGGTCACTATAGATGTTGCAACACCCTCCCTCTCTCTTTGTCTATAGTCAAAAATTCAGTCATGTTTTTAATGATAAAAACCCAATTCAGTTTTGGTCACTATATACATTGCAACACTCTCCCTCTCTCTCTTTGTCTATTGTGTCAAAACTCTAATTGTGTATTTTATGATAAAACTCAATTGGTTTTTGGTCACTATAGACATTACAACTCTCTCTCTCTCTCTCTCTCTCTCTCTCTCTCTCTCTCTCTCTCTCTCTCTCTCTCTCTCTCTCTCTCTCTCTCTCTCTCTCTCTCTCTCTCTCTCTCTCTCTCTCTCTCTCTCTCTCTCTCTCTATGGTGTCAAAACCCTGATCGGGTTTTGGTCACTATAGGTAGATTCATAATGGCCAAAAAAGCACAATTTCTAGTGAAGGACCCACTGTAACTACGTCTTTGAACCCACAATATTCTCAGACAGTGTAATATTTTTTTGTTTTATATGACTTCAAATGATTGAAATGCATAATTAGTTTGATTCTTCACTATTTTTTTGTTTCTTTCATACTTTTGATTGTCAAATTTGATGATTTTCATAGTTTTATGAAATGATTTGTTTGTTTAATTTGTATAATGTTTACTAACATATGTGATGTTATTTAGGACAATTCATATTAACAATGGTAAGGAATAAGAGAGGAATCATTGAATCACAAGAGGTAGCAAAGGAAAGGCAGAGAGACCGCATGAAATGAGAGAATTTGGAGGAGAAGGCACACCATCTACACAAACTCAATTACATGGATCGAATGAAAACCAAGAACAAGTGCTAATCAATGATCAAACAAATGTAATTGATGCAATCCAAGAACGCACACCAATATTAACACCTCCTAGAATTATTCATAGAAAACCAAAGTATATAATTGACATTGATGGAAATGTTTTGAAGCCTATGCCCGATAAAAATTTTGAACACACTTGTTGACGAATGACTAATAGAGTATAGAAAAATTATTGTGAGAGCTTAAATAAACTAGAAGATGCCAATTAATTGTTGAAATGATTAAAAAAATTGAATTTTATAGACATAATGAAAATTATTGCCTTAAGATCATCTAATAATAATAGTGAAAAAAATATAGTAACAGGAACCTATTTTATGTGTATCAAGCAATTGATTCAACATCGTGCTCTAAAGATGCAAATGTTACACAATGTATTCTTACATCAACCATAGTGAGTAAGAAAACTAAAAAGTCCCATTTAATAATAAAAACAAGTAAGCCATTAAAGATAAGTAGAACAACACTACACCATGCCTTAGGGAGGTGTGAAAAAATTAAGGATTCTCTGTGGGCATTTCTAAGTAGACTTCCATGGAAAGACAAGGTTGTTGTCAATGCATTAAGAGAATCAATTGAAAAAAATTGGCATGACAACACGAGTTTTTCCCAATCAAATAGATGTTGTTCGAAGGCAAATTGGATCTAGAAATCGTGAGTCACATCCAAAACACTTTTTGGATATGACTCAAATACAATTTTATGAGAAATTCATTTAAACCTATCCTCAAATAAGAATTAGTCAAAGGTTTTTTAAAATAACAAAACCCTTTTATGTTAAGATAAATCATTGCACTCATTACATATTGTTGTAGAATGCATGTTGAATTTTCCATGCACTATGATATATATTGCCATATATGTTATACTTTACACACTAATGATGTTTTTCAGGAATGTGGTATACAAGTACCTCCAAAGTCATCAAGAGATTTTATTTTAAGTGTATTATGTCAAAGAGATGATGGATACACCTTTTATAAGATGATGTGTTTCAAAGGTTCATGTGCTACATGTGTGTGTGAAAAGTGGACCTGTATCTGTATCTGGAATACATAACACTTCAATTAAGTCATTACATGCATGGTTAGACAGATACAATCAATGAATAATATAACAAATCGACCCATTGCCTTCTAGTAGATGCAAGTTTAGATTGCTCTCATATTGCTAAGCTATCCAGTGACTAGATAACACCAAGACGAAGGATTTTAATCTATATGAGCATGATATTAATGCTAGATGGATGCAAGATTAATCTAACAAGATTTAAGCAATAAATGAGATAAATGATCCAAATATGTATGAAATATTCTCAATGAACCTAGAGCAAAAATAGTATAATAACAATATATTCTCCAGGATCTTTTAAATGAGAGATGAAGGCCTGAATTTATAGAAAATTCAGAAAGAAACCAAAGGCTAAGATCAAATGATGATGAGCGGTCAAGATTTTCCAAGAGGAAGCCCAATCCAGGTGAATTGATGTGATTGGATGTTTTTCTCAGTTTTAAAGGAAACTGAACTAAAATTAAGATAAAATCAAGAAAAAACTGATTTATTCTCTATTTCATTCAATTTTAAGATTTAATTGTTTTAATTGCTTTCTTTGAGATTATCTATCAATTTTTAATTTTTTTTTTTCAAGATTATCTCCAATTGATTTCTTTTCTCAATTTTAATTCTTTTTTGTCAATTCATTCTTTTTTTGAAGATTTGTGCTCATAATTTTCAATTCCTCTTTCTTGATTTGTTTCCTTTTTTGAAGATTTGTGGCAAATTGATTTATTTAATTAAATTAATTCCTCTTTTTGATGATTTAACGGCAAATTGATTTATCTAATTAAATATGCAAAAGATATTTAATTAAAATAAATAAGATAATTGTTTAAAATGATTTACTTGGAATGATTTAATTAATTAAATAAATATTTAATTAATATTGATTGATTAATTTTGCCATGTGACATTTGATGATTTTAGAATTAATTGTGAGCTCAAGATTTATTTAATTGCCTTTGGTTAGGACCTTGGTGATGTTGTCGAGATTAGGGGCTCATGGTTTAGATGACCATTTTTAGGGTATTACATTTGCCCCTTTTTGAATTAATGTGTGAGCAGCGTGTTGGTTCAAAGAAAATTTGATGTCTAGGAGATACCAGTTCTGAACTTGATTAATCATGAACTAGATGAAAAATGAGGTGTTTATCTTGTTTCAAAGTGACGAAGTTGAATGAAGTTTGATTAAAGAGATACTATTCCCAAACTTGATTGAACTTAGGAATGATAGAAAACAAAGATACCAAACTTGAACTTGATTGATCAAGAAGCGGATCTTACTGATCTAGAACTTGATTGATCTAGACATAGTGAGTGAAGATAAAAATCGATCTTGAACTTGATTGATCAAGATACAATAAGCGAAGATAAATTGTCCAGCTTGATCCAAAGTGATGAATATTGAACACCTGCTTAGATTGAGTGTGATCAAAGATACTCTTTAAACCCGTGATTGGGTTTAAATGAATAATCAGCTTGATGAAAAGCAATGAAACTAATTAACGTTAAGAGATTGATTCAGATAAAAGACAAATATCAGTTTGATTTGAAGCGATGAAACTGATATGCCCCTAGAAATTGATTTGATTCAAATGATCGAGAAATCTCAACTTGATATAAAGCGATGAAGTTGAGATGCCCCTAGCAATGAGGATTTGATTGATTTTCTTTAGTTGAAAAAGATTTTTGCTCATCTTTAGGTGAAGATTTGAAAATTTTCCTCGACATTTGAAGATGTGAGGTCATAAGGTCACCAGTATGCCCCCTCGAGAGCGAAATCGAAAGATAGCGAGGGTACATGATCATAGGCAATTTTGAGTGATGATAATGATTTGAGCACAAATTGACTCAGAGGATTTTTTGAAAATTTTGCATTGATTGACAAGAAATTGAGCGTAAATTGAAGAAGAGAATGAGTAGTTAATGAAAGCGCTAAGTGGTCAACGGCATGAAATTTTGATGAGAGAATTGACGTCAGATTTCAATTTCGATCTCGAAAATGGACTCAAGACAGCCAATTTACGAGCTCTTGATTTGATTTCATCGTACTTGTGTTGATTGATTATGAGATGTTGTTCTATATGCTTTATTCTATATGTATGCATATCTTTTTAGTATAGATGAATGAATGCAAATGGAATATGGATGTCTATTTTTCTTTCTTTTCATATGCAAATAAATGAATGTGAATGAGTAATGAGTAATGCAATTTTTTTTAGTTTTCTATGCAATAAGATGAATTCAAATGAATGATAGTGAATGTATGAATCTATATAAGATGTTTATGTATGCAGCTAACATCTCAAAACACAAGTACTCGATCAGAGAAATGATGAAAAGAGACCACTTAGCTGAGAAATGATGAATGCCTCAGACTCTCATTCAATAAATAAAGAAAGCATTGTTACCATATCGAAATTACTCTAAATGTATGAGATGCAGAATGAAATACAAAATGAGATGCAAAATGAGATGCAACCTAAACCTAGTCACTGGATTTTGAAAAGCTTAGTTTTCATCATTGAGCGTTTTATAATTATAGCGGGCAGAGTAGAGTTCCTTTCTTTGCATGTGCAATATTAACTATCTTGTCCACAATGACCCTTTTTTTTGTTTCATATCCTTGGACAGATTACGCATGGACCCGGACTGCACAATAAATAAATTCCCTCAAACCAGACAAAGAAATGATATGGACCTCCTTGTAGCATTCAAATAAGCGGAGTTGAGGTATGTATGGCGATTTCACCTTGATGTGAAGGCTCTTATCACAGACACCCAGCTAATTTAGATGTTTCCAAATCATTGGGATCATTCCTTCAAGCAGAAAACAAAGAAAATATTATGCCCCCAATCCTTGCTCCTCTTAGTCAAGATAGACTTCCTCGAGTTACTCAAAGGGATAATAATCGAAAACCAATATAAAAGACAACACACAAAGAAATTTTTTTATGTTTAGCTCACATTGTTTAGTGATTGTTTTCCATTTTGTTGTTTTGCTTGTTTACTCAGTGATAAAACTCTTTAGTAGTCAGGAGACAGTTGACTGACTCGGAGTGGACGATCAGGTTTCACTGATGTAAAGATGACTTGTTTGACACTGCTTAGGATATGTAATGTGCTCTTGTCAATTACCTAAGACTAGGACATTGATCAGTTTCAAGCCATGAGGGTTCCAATGAACTAGGATGTCACAAAAGACTAAAATATGTACAAGCGAAAGCAAATATGCAAGAAAGCGAGAATGCCAACGTTGCGTTGATAGATTGAGTGCTTGAGTACAAGAGGTGCCTATTTACCAGGTTTTCACCTACTTGGCAAAGATTCTTTTTTTTTTTACCGAGGTGCCTGTTTACTAGGTTTTCACCAAGGCATTTTCTCTCTTTTTCCCTTTTTTTCTTTTTGTTTCTTTTTTTCTTTTTCTTTTTTTCTTTTTTTGAATTTCTTCAGGACTTTTTCTGATTTTTAGGATTTCTTCAAGACTTTTTATGATTTTTAGGATTTTGTTCAGGACTTTTTATGATTTTTAGGATTTCTTCAAGACTTTTTATGATTTTTAGGATTTCATTAAAGACTTTTTCTGTTTTTTTTGGATTTCTTCATGACATTTTATAATTTTTAGGATTTTGATGTTTTCTCCTAGTGTCTAGCAAGGCAAAAGGGATTTTGAGTACATGAATGGATAAGTGAATGATGGTGTATTCTTTCAAGGACTATCTCACAAAATTAATCCAAGCACATGGTCCAGATATAGCAATGTAAAGCAAGGATTTTAGCAATGTAAAGCAATGGTTTTAGCGATGCAAAGCAAGAATATAACACAGCGAAGCAAAGATATAGTGTAATGAAGCCATATGGTCCAAAGATGTGGCCATGTCAAGAGGTTTGTGGAAAGCATGTTTTTGCATTTTGTCCATAGTGTTGATCAAGATCAAGAAATATATATGGATAGGGGACAAATAGGATAAGCAAGATCAAACGTAGTAATGAAGGATGTAAATGAGCAATGGATAGGAGCTAAAGGGTTTGGATCAAGTCCAATATATAGGACATACAAAACCTGCAAAGATCCTTAACCTTGTCAAGATCAAAGGTGGAAAAGGGAAATGAACGTAGATAGAGAGAATGAGGGATAATGGAGGGTGAAGGATAATGGAGAAAGAAGGATAATAGATGGATGTAAATGGATGGAACTTTCCCCCCAATGTAAAGTGGAAAAGGATAATGGATTACACATGATGCCTGTTTGCCATTTTTTCATCATGATACTTGCCCAAGGCGCCACAAGAAGTGGTTTTCACTCATGGACAAAATTATTTCTCTTTACTATTTTTCTGATTTTTTTTTTCTTTTTTTTCATCATTTTTTTCTTTTCTTTTGGAAGATAATGGAGGCATGATAGGGGATGGAAGAAGGACCCCAACGTATCGCTGCTTTGGATGGTACCCTTAGAATATGAGTTGCAATAGACCATGGCTATGAAGGTATGCTCAAATATGTTGCTAGGATAATGAAATGAAACTAGGGTAAGGATTTATGCAAAGGATTGGATAAGACGGATGGAAGGGTGAAAAAGAGGTGTTGGATAATGGATGGGATCTTGGAAGAATTGTGTATAGATAGATGGAAATGTCGGAAAGATCAGCATTGGCACACGCCTTGAGGGATGATGGACATATGGACGAGAAGTGAATCTCAGATTTTAAGATTTGGATGGAGGAAAGGTTATAGATTTTGGGGCATAAGAACTCAAAATGGATTAAGGAGGTGATGGAGGAATAGACTCGAAAGGTTTGGATGGAGGAGCAACAATTTTGGATGCCAATTTTGATTTTTCTTTAGACTGTTGTTCTTCAAGCAGCCACTTAGGGATCCACATGGTTTTTTATTTTTCATGCTTTTGTAGTTCCTTAGAGCGCATTGCTTGTACAAGTGCCTTAGGAACCCATATAACTTTTGACTTTTCTTCTTTCTTTGTTGGCCTTTGTGGCGTTTTGTATTTTTCTTTTCCTTTTTGGATCATATTTTTCTTTGTTTTGACATGTCGATTAGATGGGACATGTTGATCCTTGAATACATGTGGATTGCTTGACTTGTGACTTTTATGCTTGGCATCCAAATTGCTTGGACAGAGATGTGTGGATAGATAGGAATGATATGGAGGTATTTAGATGGATGGAAGGTACTTGAAGACGTGTGCCTTTGTTGATCCCACATAAGGGATGGAGGGATATAGGGACCTAGAATGGATGGAAGCGATAAAGGGGAAGGCGTGTATTTGGATTTAACTAGATAAATACAGGATTTATGAGAGATACCAACATCTTGAGAAATGTCCCAGAGGCCATTACCTTTAAAACTTTCTTTAATATGGAGGGGTTCTTGCTTGTGGAGATCTACCCCTTTGCCTTTATAAATATTTTGACTTGTAGGATACACTTTGCTTTGGAAAGAAGGCACAAGTCCATTATGAGATGGAGGTGGCTTGCAAGGTATGATAGGATCATGAAGTGAACATGGAGGATTATGACAAGGAGATGAAGGGATACATTGATCTTGACATGGAAGAGGACCATTGGATAGAGTAGGAAGGGTGTTTGACTCTTCATTTTGAATAGGATCGTTTGAAAAGGTGGAAGAGGTATCATGATCTTGCTTAGGAAGTGGATTAGGAATGGGATTTTGAAGGATTTTTTGCTCTTGAGATAGAAGTGAGTCATCTCAAAAGAAATGAAAAGGTATAAGGGGATCATCATGGGAATCTAGTGAAATAGGATCTTTTTCAATCATTAGATGGGATTGGAGAGTTTTGGTGCCTTGATCTTGATTTATGATAGGACTTGTTTCTTCATTTTTCAGATTATCCTCTTGACATGGAGTCACTTCTAAGGAAGGGATATGATTTTGCATAGGCGTAGGGGATTCTTGGAAGGTCTCCATATTTTGGAATGATGGGCAAGCATTTTGAGTGGGACTATTTGGAGTGGGTACGTTTGGAATTGAAGTGTATGATGGCATAGGATCTGGGATTTTTAAATCTTTAGAGGAACTTGTATTAGTATTGGGATTAACTTGGATTTCCATAGGATATGGCCCTTGAAGGTCAACATGAGAAGTTTCATTGTTTGAAGGAGATGGTATGGATTGTTGTTGAGAACTTTTAGGAGATGAAGGCATCATGGAAGGGATGGAGGCTACATATGGAGCCTTGCTAGACATAGGTTCATGATTTTGATTATGCTTAGAAGTAGTTCCTTCTTTTTCTTTAGGTGAGTCATTAGGATCTTCAATTTCAATGACACCATTATCAATGAGATCTTGAATCTTATGTTTTAATTCTATGCAATGCGAAGTCTTATGTTCATTTTGTCTATGATATGCACAATACTTACTCAAACATTCCCATCCCCATGTGGCCTTTTTAGGTAATATGATAAGATTGTTCTTAAGAAGCTCTTCCAAAGTTGACTCAATAGATTGCCCCAAAGGTGTAAACTGTCTATCTAGGGAATATTTGGAGGAAATGTCTTTATGTCTTGGTGAAGGTGTCTTGTGCGCTTGTTTGAGTTTTGGTCTTTGATTGTCAATTATTTGTTGGTATTCGCTTGTCAAATCACATAATTGTTTTAGCATTTCTTGAAGTTTCTCACACTTGATATCATACATTTGTTTTTCAAATGGAGTCATTGATTTATTTTGTTGGATTTCCATGTCATATATTTCTTCCTTGATATCTTGAAGCATTTGAGAAAAGGTAGCCATGGGAATTGGAGCTAAGGTATCCATGAGAATCTTACTTTTGTCAAAAAAATTTAGAAGAGCTTCTAGTTTGAACAAGCATTTACAACCGACAGGACCGAGAGCTAAATGTGTTGCAAAAGTCAAGATCAAATTGTAGCTAGTAGCTCGTTTAACATAGTGATTGAGTGAAGTAACTAAGATTTGGTCTGGTTTTAGGAATGATCTATCCTGTGTAAGACGTTATCTAAGTTAAGTTAGGTTTGATACGATGTTGTTTGAACTAGCTTAAAGATGATCGACAAAATTGTGCAATGCAAGTGCAGGGGTACACTATCAAGGTTGTTTATGCTCAAGAGGATGATGACCAGTTTTAGGCTTGTTATAGACTATTTTAGACAATTTTGACTGTTTTGACTGACAAGAACGGGAATTCATACAATAGAGGATTGGACAGAGATGAGATTCTGACAGACAAAGTTTCAATGACTGACGACTACTAGATTTTGATAAGGACTAATGTTTCAATGACTAACGATGACTAGTTTGGACATAGACAGAGTTTATCACTGATTTTGTTTGTTGTTTTCTCTAGTTTTGGTATTCTAGTTTTAGTTTTAGGGATGAAAACATAGAAAACATGTAAGATATATAATAATTCAATCACATCATGCTAACCCTATGGAAGTTGGCTTAGAGAAGAAAACCTTTGCTTGCTGACTTAGGTACACACCCAATAGCTAATCAGAATATGACTGATGAGTCTCACGCAATGGATTCTCAACACTGTATTAGCTGACTCCAAACGCTAATGGGGGCGCGATACGGCAAGTGTCTTGGGAGAGTTACTATCTCTCTTGCACAAAGATTATCAACCTTTCGGAGGTGAATCGAGTAGCTTCTAATCTTATAGTTCTTAGTTAGAAATTTCATTTGAAATTACCCCTTGAAGTCATGCAAGCATGATTGAGGCCTATAGCCCAACAAGGTACTAAAACAAGTTGTAGTCGCGTAAACGTGATTGAGGCTGTGAGGCCCTACAAAATGCTCGATATGAGAGATCTCAAAGAGAAAACTCAAATAATCTCATCCTCTAAGACTTTAATCACTAGAAGCCTATTTATTATAGTGAGTTGGAATGCTCAGGTCCAGTTGTACTCACTTGGGTCGTTCTCATAGGGTGATTACTTTTTCCCCTTGTGACAGGCCCGCTAAAGGTACACAAATCTCAAAACTTAGAAAAAAGCTTTGAGGGTCTAGATTTTTGATTGTCTATAAAAGACAAGAGCATACTCTCCTGCCTCTTAGATTTTCTGAAAACATGAAAGACAGATTTGTTCTTTAACCAGATAGCAATTTAAGTGCCTAAGAAAATACTAAATGAATACACAATGTTTAGTCGATTCTCCTTAGGCAACCTGCAAAACCAATATGTCAGTAGTCATTTTCTTCTTGATTCTTTGGTAGTCGTATGTTTGATTGATAGATTCTTTGACAAGCGTCCTGCAAACATTAAAAGCCCAAAATTAGTTGCCAAAATAACATAAAAAAAAATCATCAAAAGAAAATTCTATCATGCAAACTGTAAATTAAACTAATCTAACAAGAATTTCCATTTTTTATGACTATCCTAGCTATGATAGTTTTGATAGTACTGCACTTTGTCGTTTATAAATTTTTAACCATAGATGATTTGGAAAATATCTTCAGTGGAAACATGTAAAACTTGGTTTTATAGAATTAAAATTTGGGTTAGATCCAACGATTCAATAAAAATTTATGCCCTCCAAACTGAGACCATTTATGACTATCACAGAAGAATAAATAAAATGATAGTCCTGCACTCTGTTAATAATAACTTTCAAACCCAAAATCTTTAAGAAAATCCCTTCGGTGAACCTATATCAAACTTGGTTTTACACAACATATCAAAAATTTGTTTAGATCCAATGGTTCAATAAAAATTTATACTCTCCAAACCAAGACCCTTTTTGACTGTCATAGAAGAACAAGCAAAAAGAAAGATCTTTATTTGCAAATTTAACGCATGTTTATTAGTTATAAAAACCAAACATTAAATTTGTTCAAGAAACATTAGAAATCTTGTAGTTGTGGGTTCAAGCCCCACGGTGGGCGTCAAAGATGTGTGTGTGAAAAGTGGACCTGTATATGTATCTGGAATACACAACACTTCAATTAAGTCATTACATGCATGGTTAGACAGATACAATCAATGAATAATAAAACCATAACAAATCGACCCATTGCCTTCTAGTAGATACGAGTTTAGATTGCTCTCATATTGCTAAGCTATCCAGTGACTAGACAACACCAAGACGAAGGATTTTAATCTATATGAGCATGATATTAATGCTAGATGGATGCAAGACTAATCTAACAAGATTTAAGCAATAAATGAGATAAATGATCTAAATATGTAAGAAATATTCTCAATGAACCTAGAGCAAAAATAGTATAATAACAATATATTCTCCAGGATCTTTTAAATGAGAGATGAAGGCCTAAATTTATAAAAAAATCAGAAAGAAACCAAAGGCTGAGATCAAATGATGATGAGCAGTCAAGATTTTCCAAGAGGAAGCAAAATCCATGTGAATTGATGTGATTGGATGCTTTTCTCAGTTTTAAAGGAAATTGAACTAAAATTAAGATAAATTCAAGAAAAAATGATTTATTCTCTATTTCATTCAATTTTAAGATTTAATTGTTTTAATTGCTTTCTTTGAGATTATCTATCAATTTTTAATTTGTTTTTTTCAAGATTATCTCTAATTGATTTCTTTTCTCAATTTTTAATTTTTTTTTGTCAATTAATTCATTTTTTGATTTATTTCCTTTTTTGAAGATTTGTGCTCATAATTTCCAATTCCTCTTTCTTGATTTGTTTCCTTTTTTGAAGATTTGTGGCAAATTGATTTATTTAATTAAATTAATTCCTCTTTTTGATGATTTAATGGCAAATTGATTTATTTAATTAAATATGCAAAAGATATTCAATTAAAATAAATAAGATAATTGTTGAAAGTGATTTACTTGGAATGATTTAATTAATTTAATAAATATTTAATTAATATTGATTGATTAATTTTGCCATGTGACATTTGATGATTTTAGAATTAATTGTGTGCTCAAGATTTATTTAATTGCCTTTGGTTAGGACCTTGGTGATGTTGTCGAGATTAGGGGCTCATGGTTTAGATGACCATTTTTAGGGTATTACACTACATGTGGTGGTTTACAACAGTTGTAAAGATGTATACATTTAGAGATACACATGAAATTGCAAAGAAACTAGTCTCTTATGAAAAATACAATGCAGTCACATATGGGGTTAAAGACGGAAAAGAGTTGAAGAGATGTGAATTGGTGAGGCAAGATATATCTATAGCAGAGTTTATGAGTATTTTTTAAGAGAAACTATTTTATGACTACACAATGCAAACACAATTCAAGATACGTAAGGATACATTTCCTCTCAGTACCATCATCTCTATTGTAGATTTTGTACAAAATTATATGCTACAACCTCAAAATGAAGTGCAATCCCAGTAGTACCACTCTTAACAAGTTACTATTTGTGTACACATACCATTCATGCATGCACATGATAGCACAAAGTGGGATAGAAAGATAGTAAGAGAATATCACTTCTACATAAGCAATGATTGTAGTCATTTGACAAAGTTTTTGCAAGGATGCTTTCAACTCTACTATGAGAATTTAAGGGAAAGGAATATAAAATGCAACCAACACATCATATGGTCGAATAATTGCACATCACAATTCAAGAATGTAAGTATGTTCTATTGGTTGAGTAGGATGCATGTGAGGACTGGTGTACAACACTTTTGGAATTTTAGTGAGGTTGGACATGGAAAGGGAGAGCACGATGGTGCAAGAGCATGTGTAAAAAGATCCCTTGCTAGAAAATAACTAAAGTATGAAGGTGGTGCTAAGTTAGCAAATGCAACAACCATTGTGCAATGGTGTAACTTAGCAATGGGACTAGGTAATCAAGGTAATTCTACTATTTCTAGATATTTTTGGTTGATGCATGAAATCGAGTGACTCGCACTCATTTAGAAATTCAAATATCAGCTCACCAATTATTTATACTAGAGACATTGTATGTTTTTGCTCTTCATGTATGGATTTTTTTGTGAGAAGAGTGTGAATCACATGAGTGGGTTGATGAATGGTCTTGTAGACCTTTAGTTCCCATTAATGTGTATCAACTTCCCAAAGCAGTACAATTGAACCAGATCAAAGTTTCCATGAATTTTGACCATGTATCTGACCTAGTGTAGCCAAGTATTGTGACTTATTACTTGAAATAAAAAAATTTAACTCATTTTATTTCATTTTACATTATTTTTTGTACTAATTTATCAGATTTCATTATCCATGGTATAATTATTTTGATGCTTCTAGATTCGATTATGTAAAAAAAATTATCATCAATCAAATCCAAAAGCATCAAAATAATTACTAACTTATCATTCAATAAAATGTAGGTCATGTGTACGTGGTTATTGCTAATGAAAAAAATGAACAAGGCACAAATTAATTTATGTATCATTGTATTGAGGAAAAAAAAATTGACAAGCACAATCATCGATGGAGAGGGTAATGAGTACCTAATAGGGTTTGTTTTTGTAACAGAAACATGGCGTAGAAGGTACCCTATCAAGAAATGTGTTGTTTGAGGACTTCAATACACATAGGCATATTCTTCATTACCCTAACCTTCTTGTTGCAATGAATATTCAGTTGATTAAATATCATGGTAGACCACTCAAAAAGAAGTTATGGAAAGTTCATGAATTTGACCATGAGGCAATACTTAACACAATAAGGGTTAGAGTTTTTTGGTTTTTTTTTTATAGGTAATTGGCCGAAGCCTGAATATCTTTTGACTGGAGCTATGAACCAATGGGGCCACAATAGGGGGCCCCATCCCCATTACATATCTTTGAATTATTATTATTATTATTATTATTATTATTATTATTATTATTATTATTATTATTATGTGTGATTAGATTGACCCCAAGACCTTTCCCATCCTTTGGAAGGCCAAGATTCACAACTTAGAATTTCACTTTTAGATGTCCCTATTGGGAATTGAACTTGGGTCTCCACAATGAGAACCCTGTGTTTTAACTAGTTAAGCTCAACCCCTTGGACACAATAAGGGTTAGAGTTGATCCATAAGGTTCATTAGATTGAATTTGGGCTAATCACAAGAGAGTTGATCCACAAGGTTCATTAAAATTAATTTGGTTCAATCACAAGTATTCAGTGTGTTAAAAAAAACTATTTAGTGTGTTGTAAAATTAAGGTCAAGAATGATTCTACAAAACGGTAGAATGATTTTGGAAATTTTGTATATATCGTTGGCACACTTTTGTATATAGATGGTCATGAGTTTATTTGTACCTATTTAGAGGCCAAATTTTGTATATAGATGGCCATGAGCTAATTTGTACCTACTTAGAGGCCAAATTTCATATATAGATGGCCATGAGCTGATTTGTACCTATTTAGAGGCCAAATTTTGTATATAGATGGCCATGAGCTGATTTGTACCTATTTAGAGGCCAAATTTTTTATGTAGATGGTCATGAGCTTATTTGTACCTATTTAAAGGCACAATATTGTATATATATGATCATGAGCTAATTTGTACCTATTTAGAGGCCAAATTTTGTATATATAAATGACCAAATGATTATAAATGTATAAATAAAATTTTGTATTTATGATTCTACTTGAAATTAATGCATTATACTTTTGTCAATGTGTAATTCATGCGTTATTCTTTTTTCAACATGTAATTCATTCATTATTATTTTCTCAAAGTGTAATTCATGCTTTATTCTTTTGTTAATGTGTAAATTTTGCTTGCTTTTGACAAAATTTGCATTAACAGAAAAATTGAACATTATGGTGCTTAAGAGATATCATTGCTAGAATAGGGCGATGAACGTTCGGGCAACGTGGGAAACAAACCAGGACCATGCCCAACATAAACCTACTTACCTGGGCATGTTCATGTTGATAAATCATGCCCAAGACAAACAAAATCAAATTTACCCTATCTTGCAACTTTGGATTGCATGCATTTGATGACTTTTGCATCAATAGAAAAATTGTTGCCCTAAGAAAATGGCTTCAATTCTTGAAAATAAATACTGAGATTATTATAGAGGGGCCTCACATGACCCTATAGGTTCAAACAGATCAGTCGTATGTGCCTTGATTTTCGAGAAACAACCTATCAAATTTTGATTTTTTTTTAACTTAGGGAAGTTAAGAGATAGCATCACTATGATAAGGCATTGAATGTTCAGGCGACCTAGGAAGAAAATCAGGACCATGCCCAACATAAATTTGCCCACCCATACATCTTTGTGTTGACGAATCGTTCCCAAAAAAAGCATAATGAAATTTACCCTATCTTGCAACTTTGCATTGCATGCATTTGAAGATCTTTGCATCAACAAAAAAAATGTTGCCCTAATAAAATGGTTTTGAGTATTGAAAATCAATGTTGAGGTTATAGTATAGGGGCCTCACATGGCCCCATAAGTTCAAACGGAATGGTCGTATGTGCCTTGGATTTTGAGAAACAACCTATCAAAGTTTGACAATTTTTTGAACTTAGGGAACTTAAGAGATAGTGTTTCTATGATAGGGTGATGAATGTTTGGATGACCTAGGAGGCAAACCAAGACCATGCCTAGCATAAACCTACCTACCCAGACATGTTCACATTGATGGATCATGCCCAAGTCAAACAGAATGAAATTTACCCTATCTTGAAACTTTGCATTGCATGCATCTGACGATATTTGTATCAACAAAAAAAGTGTTTCCCTTAGAAAATGGCTTCGATTCTTCAAAAGTTGAGATAGGTTATTATAGAGGGACCTCACATAGCCCTATGAGTTCAAACAGATCAATTGTGTGTACCTTGGATTCCAAGAAACAACCTTTCAAAATTCAACAAATTTTTGAACTCAAGGCACTTGAGAGATAGTGTTGTTACAATATGTTGTTGAACATTCGAGGAAACTAGGAAACAAACAAGGATCATGCCTAGCATAAACCTGCCTACCCGGACATGTTTGTGTTATAGATCATGTCCAGGACAAACAAAATAAAATTTGATAATTTTTTACAACTTTTGCAACTTTTGACAACTATTGACAACATTTGACAACTTTTGCAACTTTTGTCAATTATTGACAACTTTTGACAATTTTTTAACCTAAGTCATTTGTAATGAATCTAAGTCAGTCCTAATGAATCTAAATCATAAATGAATCCAAATAAAAATGACAACCAATGCAAATACAAAGACAAACAACTCTTGATAAAATCTTGATGTAATTATAGTTTTCAT